>NW_027512901.1:0-326420 GCF_048772815.1 Callospermophilus lateralis | reverse complement strand
GCTGAGTAGTGGGTCTAGAGCAGTGGTGGGGAGGTGTTTGATAAAACATCCGTGGTAGGGCCATGTGGATCTACCATTGGATTCCAAATGGCTTGTAACTGACATGGTGCAGCCAACAGACCCTTATATGTAAAGGCATCTTGTTATATGGAGAGTTTTCAGAGGAAAATTAAGAATCAGGTTGATATGGACAAGGGGGCAATGGGGCAAGCTGTGAGAGATAGGAGCCTAGTTGGTGCATTCTCTTGCAGACCCTGACCCACCACACGTGACAGAACTCCCTCCAGCACTGTGTCCCAGTTTAGCTCCTAGTATTTCGTGAAACAAATACCAAACTCACAGTGCAGCAGCCAAAACACCACAAAAAGTGGAAGAGGACCAAATGGCTTCACAGTCCACACGGGGAGACACTTAGTCCCCAGTGGCCTCAGTTTACCTACAAAGAGAGGATTCAGCACTGCTTCATCTTGTTCATTGGAAAATAAGAAACCATGTCCTCCAGGTCACATAGATGCAGACCCAGCTTTGATGTTCTCACTACAGAGGAAGCCAAATCTCCTGAAAACAACATATATTTCAAGTGTGGAAGCTCAGAGGCAGTTTCTCAAAATTTTTTAGGCCAGCAGAGCTCCATGTTTGTGGAGGGTTTACCCTGTCCCTTAGTTTTGGAAACTCCTCTACCACCTCCAAGGTTGTGAACTCCTGAGCATTTTCCATTCCAGATATGTATTCACTGATTTTGTAACTCTTCTCCTCTAATTGTGTCTTACTTGGGGTGAAGGTAATGTCAAGGCATTGTTCTGGATGAGAGCGGGAGGATATTTGTGCAGCATATATTTACATACACATTGGATTCATTTTCCAATTTTCCATTCGAAATACTGAATCCCTGACACTAACCCATACCTAGTAGACTCAGACTATTCATCCTAATATAATGGAGAAAATTAACCCAACACATTAGAAATACAAGTACTTCAGAGGAGACATGTTGTATAGTTGGACTTGACATTTGCATTATATAAGGTAGGAGTTATAAATCTAGTCAAATTTATTTGAAATATTCTCCATGTGTTTTAAACTTAACAAATATGTGAATTTTTGTTTCCTTTTTCTGTAGTCTATTCACACATGTATATTTATATGCATATATAGAATCCTACCAGGTATCACACGTACATTTTTGTGAGGTGGCTGTCTTGGCAGATACAAATTGTGAGAAGAGTTCACTCCTCCTAAATGCTGTTGGAAATGAAAATTCAACTTATAGGAGAGCGTCCTAGTAGAACAACATTATTCATTAGCTCATGTTCAGTAAAATAAATATTTTTGCATTTGTGGATGATACATATTTACTGATGAATTTCGATTGGCATTTATATTGGTACTTTTTAATGTCTGTGAGTTGTGTGTGTGTGTGTGTGTGTGTGTGTGTGTGTGTGTGTGTATAGATATAGATATAGATATAGATATAGATATACTCTCCAATTTTTCAAAATATGAAATATATGTGTCTAATATACACTCTCTAAATTCATTCATGTTCATGTATGTGGATTTATAATCCACTTTTCACAAGATGATAATCAGAAATATTCATCCACCTTAAATACATATTTGTTTCCTAGTACTGAAAACTAACTTCAGTGAATGGTGCATACAAATCCTAATTATTCTACAGTAACTGACACAGTCTAACATCAATGCAAGTAGACTCCTATGGGACATGATATGTAATTTGTCATTCATTTGTATTCGACACTGGTACATTATTGTTTCTTCAGTTTTTGCACATCACAGGATATACATTTCATCCACAAGTTCACAAATTAATAAGCATTTGTTTCAACTTTCACCACTTCTTGCTTCAGAACACATGTATTGTCAGGGTTTCTTGACTGGTCTTTTCATGAGACTTCTTTCCAATACATTATTTTGAATTTCCATAATTATTTTGAAGCAAACGTCACACACTCTTCATGGTAAACCAAAACACAAATATTTCCATTACATATATACCTGGTTGGAATGAATGATTGTATATCAATATACGATTTCCTTTAATTTTTCAGATATCAGTTCAGTTCATTATTTAAAGTTCAAAAAAGTTATATTATTTATTCACAGTATGGTCTATTCATGCTTTTTCTCTATATTCCTAGAAACAGGGTACACCTCTTTGTAACCCCGATTCTCATTTTACACCTTCAATATATTGCTCCCAGAAGTGGTGAAAGAAATACTCATGTCACCTCATTATCACAGTAATATTCTGGACAAAAAATGGAAAGGTCACACTTATGATTGTACCAAAGCCTAAATGGAAAGTGAACATGGATTTCTAAAAACATCCATGTCCAGGTTGCCTAATGCTGTCAATTGTCAATCCTATTGGTGACTACATATTTGTTTTTTTCCTAATTTATATATTCAAACTCAACCCTGTTGAAAATGTCTAATTCTATCACTCACTTTATACTTGCCTGATTTCCTAATATTTCTATTGATATCTGCTTTTCTACATATTTTCCCAGTTCAACATAGTGACTGACCCTTCATATGTGCTGACATTTACATTCACTCAACAACCGAAAGTCTATTGCTAAAGAACTTTTGGTCCAAATTCTATACTCACTCTTCTTCCTAAACCTACCGACTGTCTTCCTAATCCTATTGAATATCCCTTTTTGACTGGATGTTCTCTCTAAATTCAATCATCCAATGTACAAGGTCCTATGCCATTGTATATCGAATTATCTGAGGCATTTTTGCAGAACATCATTCAAAGCTAAGTATCCCAATCAAGGGCAAAACCCTTCTGGGCTTCAAATCATACCTAGATTTCTGTTTTCCTACTTATATTTCACCTCTATATTCTTGTAAATATTGCAGGTTCCCAATACCATTATTCATCACACAGAATCACTCGTAACCCAAATCAAACCTGTTTTTAACCCCAAGTATACACTGTTCCCTCAATCATTTTACAGAAGAGCAGGGACAGAGTGGTTCTTACAATACAGGAAAGGTGGGGACCTTCCACCTGATGAGAACCTCAAATGTCCATGCACAAATGATACCTGGAGAAGTTGTAGGCAGGTATGAAGCACCTGAGAGAGCAAAAGTCATCTTCCATTGCAAACAACCTGGTCAGGATGAAGGGATGTGTCTGAATCTGCCTCTCTCTCTTCTTATTGTACAGAAGATGGACCAAACCAGGGCTGAGTGGAGAGCTGTTCCCGGGTGCCAATGGTGATATACATTCTACCTTATGAAAGTGTCACAGGAATTAGGGGCAACCTCCATCTTATGTTACCCTTGGAAGCAACTGTTAGGACAAAGTGGTTGCCAAGGCAGTGACCTCATTCAGTTCCAAAGAATGTGACAAACCTCATATCCTTGGTGATGGAACTCTCTGAACTTGGTATCCAAGAAGCCAGGCACCCAGAGGCAGTCCCAGTCCCAGTCCCAGTGGGCTCACTTGTTTGGATTTACCAAGGACAGAGTCAGTTTTCTTGGTACCTAATGATGTGAGGATGGCCAAATGCCATGAGAGCTCTGAAGATGGACCTTTCCTGAGAAAACAGGTAGTGGCTAACCGCTTTTTCCTGACATCTTCACAGAGTTGGTCAAGGAAACAAGATCTGAGAGAAGACAGGCCATTTCGGGGGAACATAGTATGGCCCACCAGTCAGAGGACACTCCGGATAGTCACAGAGGTACTTGGGGGAAGGAGGTGCCTTTGTGGGAGTGGGTGTGGGTTTGTTGTTTTGTCTCATGTTCTGAGAATAGATAGAAAAGGCGGTTTGTTTGGTTTGGAGTGGACAGTTTCTAGTAAGTCATTTGACACGGCGAGTGTTTCTCTTTCTGTGTATCACACTGTGTCCGTTGTTGTAGACATTAGAAAAGAGAATGCATTAATGGATGTGTCCTGTCTAGTATAAATCTTCCCATGCCCAATATATGAATGGACTGCAGCTTGTCTTATCGATGTGCAACACCTGCTATCTTTCTAAGTTGTAGTTCTCTTCCTGAATTCTGGCCACTCTCCAGAATAGGCTCATGGATTTGTGTCCAAAATATGTACCACCTCCAAGCTCTGTGACATGGCCATGTACTGGATAGCTGAAGAGAATGGCGAGCATCTCAGAAAACTCAGATATCAGTGTGACCAGGAAAGTCTCAGTGCAGAAACCCTGCTTTGGGCCTTTTGCTTACTTATTGTTGTGTTGCACTGAATGTCAGGAAGGTCTTTGCCTCAGGCCACCCCTTTGTGAAGCCTGATGAAAACAGTTTTCAAATGGAAATGAATGGGCCTCACCTGTGGCTCTTTGCTTAATTGCTTTGGAAAGGGATGTGTCTTTATCAGCCTCTTGGGCCTGTGTGTGGCTGTGACTTAGATTCTCAGCACCTGATGGATCTTAAGAATGATCCCATGTGAGCTTCCAAAACCAAAATGGCAAAAAATTTCATTCATTGTGGATGAAGTCTCTTGCCTTCCTCTGTTAGGTTCCTGCACTCCATCAAATGACAATAGGGATTCTTTGGGTCAAATGAGTTCTTCAAAGCCCTGCAGAGGTACTTGTGTTTTCGCATGACTCTAAATCACCTAAAGAATCGATACCTAAAATCAGTAGGCCTCAAATTGGAGAAACACAGAAGTATTAACGGCAGGCTTATTTGTTCACTCCTGGTTCACAGAAACGGTGTCCAGGCTACCCTGACTTTAGACAAATGAGGGGCAAACGAGATGATTTTGGACACTGTCATTGGCTGCGCCCCTCATGGAAACCTCCAGCCAGAGGTTAAGATGATTGACTATATGAAATAAGATGAGGGCCATGTGGGAGTGTTTTGGTTTTAATTTTGGTCATTTGTGTGGCATTGGAAAAAATGACTGGGTCCACGTGGGCTTGAACTCTGGTGTGATTCCCCTTAGAGACTGGGTTTTGGAACTGAACTCAGAGAAGCATTGCCATAAATTTTGTTGGGATTTTAAGAGGCCACGCATGAAAGTCGCTCTTGGAAACTGAGACCTAGGCCCCAAGTGGATTTCCACAGAGGCCTGGGAATCTCAGCAAGGATATCACATGATTTTATTCTTAAAGAAATGGCAGCCATAGTTGAGAGTCAAAACACACATGGACCTCACATTGTAGACCTCAATGGGCCTGGCCTAATGTGACCTTTTGTCCACTCTTTGGGAAGCCGTGCCTGTGAGAGTTCTCCAGAGATTTCATTGAAATGAGCTTCCTCACCATTTAAAGTTTGCTGAATGAACTGAAACCCACAGTGCCTCCAACTTCATGCTTGAAAAATGGCTAGATAAATACCATGAAATTTTTGAAATTCCTATGACCAGGTGGCACTGGAGAAACATTGGATGTCCTGTTGCTGATCATGAGTATACCAGACAGTGCCTTGATTTACTGAGTTTCATGAAAATGGTGTAGAACAGAGATGCCAGAAATTTGGAGCCTGCTGAGTAGTGGGTCTAGAGCAGTGGTGGGGAGGTGTTTGATAAAACATCCGTGGTAGGGCCATGTGGATCTACCATTGGATTCCAAATGGCTTGTAACTGACATGGTGCAGCCAACAGACCCTTATATGTAAAGGCATCTTGTTATATGGAGAGTTTTCAGAGGAAAATTAAGAATCAGGTTGATATGGACAAGGGGGCAATGGGGCAAGCTGTGAGAGATAGGAGCCTAGTTGGTGCATTCTCTTGCAGACCCTGACCCACCACACGTGACAGAACTCCCTCCAGCACTGTGTCCCAGTTTAGCTCCTAGTATTTCGTGAAACAAATACCAAACTCACAGTGCAGCAGCCAAAACACCACAAAAAGTGGAAGAGGACCAAATGGCTTCACAGTCCACACGGGGAGACACTTAGTCCCCAGTGGCCTCAGTTTACCTACAAAGAGAGGATTCAGCACTGCTTCATCTTGTTCATTGGAAAATAAGAAACCATGTCCTCCAGGTCACATAGATGCAGACCCAGCTTTGATGTTCTCACTACAGAGGAAGCCAAATCTCCTGAAAACAACATATATTTCAAGTGTGGAAGCTCAGAGGCAGTTTCTCAAAATTTTTTAGGCCAGCAGAGCTCCATGTTTGTGGAGGGTTTACCCTGTCCCTTAGTTTTGGAAACTCCTCTACCACCTCCAAGGTTGTGAACTCCTGAGCATTTTCCATTCCAGATATGTATTCACTGATTTTGTAACTCTTCTCCTCTAATTGTGTCTTACTTGGGGTGAAGGTAATGTCAAGGCATTGTTCTGGATGAGAGCGGGAGGATATTTGTGCAGCATATATTTACATACACATTGGATTCATTTTCCAATTTTCCATTCGAAATACTGAATCCCTGACACTAACCCATACCTAGTAGACTCAGACTATTCATCCTAATATAATGGAGAAAATTAACCCAACACATTAGAAATACAAGTACTTCAGAGGAGACATGTTGTATAGTTGGACTTGACATTTGCATTATATAAGGTAGGAGTTATAAATCTAGTCAAATTTATTTGAAATATTCTCCATGTGTTTTAAACTTAACAAATATGTGAATTTTTGTTTCCTTTTTCTGTAGTCTATTCACACATGTATATTTATATGCATATATAGAATCCTACCAGGTATCACACGTACATTTTTGTGAGGTGGCTGTCTTGGCAGATACAAATTGTGAGAAGAGTTCACTCCTCCTAAATGCTGTTGGAAATGAAAATTCAACTTATAGGAGAGCGTCCTAGTAGAACAACATTATTCATTAGCTCATGTTCAGTAAAATAAATATTTTTGCATTTGTGGATGATACATATTTACTGATGAATTTCGATTGGCATTTATATTGGTACTTTTTAATGTCTGTGAGTTGTGTGTGTGTGTGTGTGTGTGTGTGTGTGTGTGTGTGTGTGTATAGATATAGATATAGATATAGATATAGATATACTCTCCAATTTTTCAAAATATGAAATATATGTGTCTAATATACACTCTCTAAATTCATTCATGTTCATGTATGTGGATTTATAATCCACTTTTCACAAGATGATAATCAGAAATATTCATCCACCTGAAATACATATTTGTTTCCTAGTACTGAAAACTAACTTCAGTGAATGGTGCATACAAATCCTAATTATTCTACAGTAACTGACACAGTCTAACATCAATGCAAGTAGACTCCTATGGGACATGATATGTAATTTGTCATTCATTTGTATTCGACACTGGTACATTATTGTTTCTTCAGTTTTTGCACATCACAGGATATACATTTCATCCACAAGTTCACAAATTAATAAACATTTGTTTCAACTTTCACCACTTCTTGCTTCAGAACACATGTATTGTCAGGGTTTCTTGACTGGTCTTTTCATGAGACTTCTTTCCAATACATTATTTTGAATTTCCATAATTATTTTGAAGCAAACGTCACACACTCTTCATGATAAACCAAAACAGAAATATTTCCATTACATATATACCTGGTTGGAATGAATGATTGTATATCAATATACGATTTCCTTTAATTTTTCAGATATCAGTTCAGTTCATTATTTAAAGTTCAAAAAAGTTATATTATTTATTCACAGTATGGTCTATTCATGCTTTTTCTCTATATTCCTAGAAACAGGGTAAACCTCTTTGTAACCCCGATTCTCATTTTACATCTTCAATATATTGCTCCCAGAAATGGTGAAAGAAATACTCATGTCACCTCATTATCACAGTAATATTCTGGACAAAAAATGGAAAGGTCACACTTATGATTGTACCAAAGCCTAAATGGAAAGTGAACATGGATTTCTAAAAGCATCCATGTCCAGGTTGCCTAATGCTGTCAATTGTCAATCCTATTGGTGACTACATATTTGTTTTTTTCCTAATTTATATATTCAAACTCAACCCTGTTGAAAATGTCTAATTCTATCACTCACTTTATACTTTGCCTGATTTCCTAATATTTCTATTGATATCTGCTTTTCTACATATTTTCCCCAGTTCAACATAGTGACTGACTCTTCATATGTGCTGACATTTACATTCACTCAACAACCGAAAGTCTATTGCTAAAGAACTTTTGGTCCAAATTCTATACTCACTCTTCTTCCTAAACCTACCGACTGTCTTCCTAATCCTATTGAATATCCCTTTTTGACTGGATGTTCTCTCTAAATTCAATCATCCAATGTACAAGGTCCTATGCCATTGTATATCGAATTATCTGAGGCATCTTTGCAGAACATCATTCAAAGCTAAGTATCCCAATCAAGGGCAAAACCCTTCTGGGCTTCAAATCATACCTAGATTTCTGTTTTCCTACTTATATTTCACCTCTATATTCTTGTAAATATTGCAGGTTCCCAATACCATTATTCATCACACAGAATCACTCGTAACCCAAATCAAACCTGTTTTTAACCCCAAGTATACACTGTTCCCTCAATCATTTTACAGAAGAGCAGGGACAGAGTGGTTCTTACAATACAGGAAAGTTGGGGACCTTCCACCTGATGAGAACCTCAAATGTCCATGCACAAATGATACCTGGAGAAGTTGTAGGCAGGTATGAAGCACCTGAGAGAGCAAAAGTCATCTTCCATGGCAAACAACCTGGTCAGGATGAAGGGATGTGTCTGAATCTGCCTCTCTCTCTTCTTATTGTACAGAAGATGGACCAAACCAGGGCTGAGTGGAGAGCTGTTCCCGGGTGCCAATGCTGATATACATTCTACCTTATGAAAGTGTCACAGGAAGTAGGGGCAACCTCCATCTTATGTTACCCTTGGAAGCAACTGTTAGGACAAAATGTTTGCCAAGGCAGTGACCTCATTCAGTTCCAAAGAATGTGACATACCTCATTTCCTTGGTGATGGAACTCTCTGAACTTGGTATCCAAGAAGCCAGGCACCCAGAGGCAGTCCCAGTCCCAGTCCCAGTGGGCTCACTTGTTTGGATTTACCAAGGACAGAGTCAGTTTTCTTGGTACCTAATGATGTGTGGATGGCCAAATGCCAGGAGAGCTCTGAAGATGGACCTTTCCTGAAAAAACAGGTAGTGGCTAACCACTTTTTCCTGACATCTTCACAGAGTTGGTCAAAGAAACAAGATCTGAGAGAAGACAGGCCATTTCGGGGGAACATAGTATGGCCCACCAGTCAGAGGACACTCCGGATAGTCACAGACCTACTTGGGGGAAGGAGGTGCCTTTGTGGGAGTGGGTGTGGGTTTGTTGTTTTGTCTCATGTTCTGAGAATAGATAGAAAAGGCGGTTTGTTTGGTTTGGAGTGGAAAGTTTCTAGTAAGTCATTTGACACGGCGAGTGTTTCTCTTTCTGTGTATCACACTGTGTCCGTTGTTGTAGACATTAGAAAAGAGAATGCATTAATGGATGTGTCCTGTCTAGTATAAATCTTCCCATGCCCAATATATGAATGGACTGCAGCTTGTCTTATCGATGTGCAACACCTGCTATCTTTCTAAGTTGTAGTTCTCTTCCTGAATTCTGGCCACTCTCCAGAATAGGCTCATGGATTTGTGTCCAAAATATGTACCACCTCCAAGCTCTGTGACATGGCCATGTACTGGATAGCTGAAGAGAATGGCGAGCATCTCAGAAAACTCAGATATCAGTGTGACCAGGAAAGTCTCAGTGCAGAAACCCTGCTTTGGGCCTTTTGCTTACTTATTGTTGTGTTGCACTGAATGTCAGGAAGGTCTTTGCCTCAGGCCACCCCTTTGTGAAGCCTGATGAAAACAGTTTTCAAATGGAAATGAATGGGCCTCACCTGTGGCTCTTTGCTTAATTGCTTTGGAAAGGGATGTGTCTTTATCAGCCTCTTGGGCCTGTGTGTGGCTGTGACTTAGATTCTCAGCACCTGATGGATCTTAAGAATGATCCCATGTGAGCTTCCAAAACCAAAATGGCAAAAAATTTCATTCATTGTGGATGAAGTCTCTTGCCTTCCTCTGTTAGGTTCCTGCACTCCATCAAATGACAATAGGGATTCTTTGGGTCAAATGAGTTCTTCAAAGCCCTGCAGAGGTACTTGTGTTTTCGCATGACTCTAAATCACCTAAAGAATCGATACCTAAAATCAGTAGGCCTCAAATTGGAGAAACACAGAAGTATTAACGGCAGGCTTATTTGTTCACTCCTGGTTCACAGAAACGGTGTCCAGGCTACCCTGACTTTAGACAAATGAGGGGCAAACGAGCTGATTTTGGACACTGTCTTGGGCTGCGCCCCTCATGGAAACCTCCAGCCAGAGGTTAAGATGATTGACTATATGAAATAAGATGAGGGCCATGTGGGAGTGTTTTGGTTTTAATTTTGGTCATTTGTGTGGCATTGGAAAAAATGACTGGGTCCACGTGGGCTTGAACTCTGGTGTGATTCCCCTTAGAGACTGGGTTTTGGAACTGAACTCAGAGAAGCATTGCCATAAATTTTGTTGGGATTTTAAGAGGCCACGCATGAAAGTCGCTCTTGGAACCTGAGACCTAGGCCCCAAGTGGATTTCCACAGAGGCCTGGGAATCTCAGCAAGGATATCACATGATTTTATTCTTAAAGAAATGGCAGCCATAGTTGAGAGTCAAAACACACATGGACCTCACATTGTAGACCTCAATGGGCCTGGCCTAATGTGACCTTTTGTCCACTCTTTGGGAAGCCGTGCCTGTGAGAGTTCTCCAGAGATTTCATTGAAATGAGCTTCCTCACCATTTAAAGTTTGCTGAATGAACTGAAACCCACAGTGCCTCCAACTTCATGCTTGAAAAATGGCTAGATAAATACCATGAAATTTTTGAAATTCCTATGACCAGGTGGCACTGGAGAAACATTGGATGTCCTGTTGCTGATCATGAGTATACCAGACAGTGCCTTGATTTACTGAGTTTCATGAAAATGGTGTAGAACAGAGATGCCAGAAATTTGGAGCCTGCTGAGTAGTGGGTCTAGAGCAGTGGTGGGGAGGTGTTTGATAAAACATCCGTGGTAGGGCCATGTGGATCTACCATTGGATTCCAAATGGCTTGTAACTGACATGGTGCAGCCAACAGACCCTTATATGTAAAGGCATCTTGTTATATGGAGAGTTTTCAGAGGAAAATTAAGAATCAGGTTGATATGGACAAGGGGGCAATGGGGCAAGCTGTGAGAGATAGGAGCCTAGTTGGTGCATTCTCTTGCAGACCCTGACCCACCACACGTGACAGAACTCCCTCCAGCACTGTGTCCCAGTTTAGCTCCTAGTATTTCGTGAAACAAATACCAAACTCACAATGCAGCAGCAAAAACTCCACAAAAAGTGGAAGAGGACCAAATGGCTTCACAGTCCACACGGGGAGACACTTAGTCCCCAGTGGCCTCAGTTTACCTACGAAGAGAGGATTCAGCACTGCTTCATCTTGTTCATTGGAAAATAAGAAACCATGTCCTCCAGGTCACATAGATGCAGACCCAGCTTTGATGTTCTCACTACAGAGGAAGCCAAATCTCCTGAAAACAACATATATTTCAAGTGTGGAAGCTCAGAGGCAGTTTCTCAAAAAGTTTTTAGGCCAGCAGAGCTCCATGTTTGTGGAGGGTTTACCCTGTCCCTTAGTTTTGGAAACTCCTCTACCACCTCCAAGGTTGTGAACTCCTGAGCATTTTCCATTCCAGATATGTATTCACTGATTTTGTAACTCTTCTCCTCTAATTGTGTCTTACTTGGGGTGAAGGTAATGTCAAGGCATTGTTCTGGATGAGAGCGGGAGGATATTTGTGCAGCATATATTTACATACACATTGGATTCATTTTCCAATATTCCATTCGAAATACTGAATCCCTGACACTAACCCATACCTAGTAGACTCAGACTATTCATCCTAATATAATGGAGAAAATTAACCCAACACATTAGAAATACAAGTACTTCAGAGGAGACATGTTGTATAGTTGGACTTGACATTTGCATTATATAAGGTAGGAGTTATAAATCTAGTCAAATTTATTTGAAATATTCTCCATGTGTTTTAAACTTAACAAATATGTGAATTTTTGTTTCCTTTTTCTGTAGTCTATTCACACATGTATTTTTATATGCATATATAGAATCCTACCAGGTATCACACGTACATTTTTGTGAGGTGGCTGTCTTGGCAGATACAAATTGTGAGAAGAGTTCACTCCTCCTAAATGCTGTTGGAAATGAAAATTCAACTTATAGGAGAGCGTCCTAGTAGAACAACATTATTCATTAGCTCATGTTCAGTAAAATAAATATTTTTGCATTTGTGGATGATACATATTTACTGATGAATTTCGATTGGCATTTATATTGGTACTTTTTAATGTCTGTGAGTTGTGTGTGTGTGTGTGTGTGTGTGTGTGTGTGTGTATAGATATAGATATAGATATAGATATACTCTCCAAATTTTTCAAAATATGAAATATATGTGTCTAATATACACTCTCTAAATTCATTCATGTTCATGTATGTGGATTTATAATCCACTTTTCACAAGATGATAATCAGAAATATTCATCCACCTGAAATACATATTTGTTTCCTAGTACTGAAAACTAACTTCAGTGAATGGTGCATACAAATCCTAATTATTCTACAGTAACTGACCCAGTCTAACATCAATGCAAGTAGACTCCTATGGGACATGATATGTAATTTGTCATTCATTTGTATTCGACACTGGTCATTATTGTTTCTTCAGTTTTTGCACATCACAGGATATACATTTCATCCACAAGTTCACAATTTAATAAGCATTTGTTTCAACTTTCACCACTTCTTGCTTCAGAACACATGTATTGTCAGGGTTTCTTGACTGGTCTTTTCATGAGACTTCTTTCCAAACACATTATTTTGAATTTCCATAATCATTTTGAAGCAAACGTCACACACTCTTCATGATAAACCAAAACAGAAATATTTCCATTACATATATACCTGGTTGGAATGAATGATTGTATATCAATATACGATTTCCTTTAATTTTTCAGATATCAGTTCAGTTCATTATTTAAAGTTCAAAAAAGTTATATTATTTATTCACAGTATGGTCTATTCATGCTTTTTCTCTATATTCCTAGAAACAGGGTAAACCTCTTTGTAACCCCGATTCTCATTTTACATCTTCAATATATTGCTCCCAGAAATGGTGAAAGAAATACTCATGTCACCTCATTATCACAGTAGTATTCTGGACAAAAAATGGAAAGGTCACACTTATGATTGTACCAAAGCCTAAATGGAAAGTGAACATGGATTTCTAAAAACATCCATGTCCAGGTTGCCTAATGCTGTCAATTGTCAATCCTATTGGTGACTACATATTTGTTTTTTTCCTAATTTATATATTCAAACTCAACCCTGTTGAAATGTCTAATTCTATCACTCACTTTATACTTTGCCTGATTTCCTAATATTTCTATTGATATCTGCTTTTCTACATATTTTCCCCAGTTCAACATAGTGACTGACTCTTCATATGTGCTGACATTTACATTCACTCAACAACCGAAAGTCTATTGCTAAAGAACTTTTGGTCCAAATTCTATACTCACTCTTCTTCCTAAACCTACCGACTATCTTCCTAATCCTATTGAATATCCCTTTTTGACTGGATGTTCTCTCTAAATTCAATCATCCAATGTACAAGGTCCTATGCCATTGTATATCGAATTATCTGAGGCATCTTTGCAGAACATCATTCAAAGCTAAGTATCCCAATCAAGGGCAAAACCCTTCTGGGCTTCAAATCATACCTAGATTTCTGTTTTCCTACTTATATTTCACCTCTATATTCTTGTAAATATTGCAGGTTCCCAATACCATTATTCATCACACAGAATCACTCGTAACCCAAATCAAACCTGTTTTTAACCCCAAGTATACACTGTTCCCTCAATCATTTCACAGAAGAGCAGGGACAGAGTGGTTCTTACAATACAGGAAAGTTGGGGACCTTCCACCTGATGAGAACCTCAAATGTCCATGCACAAATGATACCTGGAGAAGTTGTAGGCAGGTATGAAGCACCTGAGAGAGCAAAAGTCATCTTCCATGGCAAACAACCTGGTCAGGATGAAGGGATGTGTCTGAATCTGCCTCTCTCTCTTCTTATTGTACAGAAGATGGACCAAACCAGGGCTGAGTGGAGAGCTGTTTTCGTGTGCCAATGGTGATATACATTCTACCTTATGAAAGTGTCACAGGAAGTAGGGGCAAGCTCCATCTTATGTTACCCTTGGAAGCAACTGTTAGGACAAAGTGGTTGCCAAGGCAGTGACCTCATTCAGTTCCAAAGAATGTGACATACCTCATTTCCTTGGTGATGGAACTCTCTGAACTTGGTATCCAAGAAGCCAGGCACCCAGAGGCAGTCCCAGTCCCAGTCCCAGTGGGCTCACTTGTTTGGATTTACCAAGGACAGAGTCAGTTTTCTTGGTACCTAATAATGTGAGGATGGCCAAATGCCAGGAGAGCTCTGAAGATGGACCTTTCCTGAGAAAACAGGAAGTGGCTAACCACTTTTTCCTGACATCTTCACAGAGTTGGTCAAGGAAACAAGATCTGAGAGAAGACAGGCCATTTCGGGGGAACATAGTATGGCCCACCAGTCAGAGGACACTCCGGATAGTCACAGACGTACTTGGGGGAAGGAGGTGCCTTTGTGGGAGTGGGTGTGGGTTTGTTGTTTTGTCTCATGTTCTGAGAATAGATAGAAAAGGCGGTTTGTTTGGTTTGGAATGGACAGTTTCTAGTAAGTCATTTGACACGGCGAGTGTTTCTCTTTCTGTGTATCACACTGTGTCCGTTGTTGTAGACATTAGAAAAGAGAATGCATTAATGGATGTGTCCTGTCTAGTATAAATCTTCCCATGCCCAATATATGAATGGACTGCAGCTTGTCTTATCGATGTGCAACACCTGCTATCTTTCTAAGTTGTAGTTCTCTTCCTGAATTCTGGCCACTCTCCAGAATAGGCTCATGGATTTGTGTCCAAAATATGTACCACCTCCAAGCTCTGTGACATGGCCATGTACTGGATAGCTGAAGAGAATGGCGAGCATCTCAGAAAACTCAGATATCAGTGTGACCAGGAAAGTCTCAGTGCAGAAACCCTGCTTTGGGCCTTTTGCTTACTTATTGTTGTGTTGCACTGAATGTCAGGAAGGTCTTTGCCTCAGGCCACCCCTTTGTGAAGCCTGATGAAAACAGTTTTCAAATGGAAATGAATGGGCCTCACCTGTGGCTCTTTGCTTAATTGCTTTGGAAAGGGATGTGTCTTTATCAGCCTCTTGGGCCTGTGTGTGGCTGTGACTTAGATTCTCAGCACCTGATGGATCTTAAGAATGATCCCATGTGAGCTTCCAAAACCAAAATGGCAAAAAATTTCATTCATTGTGGATGAAGTCTCTTGCCTTCCTCTGTTAGGTTCCTGCACTCCATCAAATGACAATAGGGATTCTTTGGGTCAAATGAGTTCTTCAAAGCCCTGCAGAGGTACTTGTGTTTTCGCATGACTCTAAATCACCTAAAGAATCGATACCTAAAATCAGTAGTCCTCAAATTGGAGAAACACAGAAGTATTAACGGCAGGCTTATTTGTTCACTCCTGGTTCACAGAAACGGTGTCCAGGCTACCCTGACTTTAGACAAATGAGGGGCAAACGAGCTGATTTGGGACACTGTCTTGGGCTGCGCCCCTCATGGAAACCTCCAGCCAGAGGTTAAGATGATTGACTATATGAAATAAGATGAGGGCCATGTGGGAGTGTTTTGGTTTTAATTTTGGTCATTTGTGTGGCATTGGAAAAAATGACTGGGTCCACGTGGGCTTGAACTCTGGTGTGATTCCCCTTAGAGACTGGGTTTTGGAACTGAACTCAGAGAAGCATTGCCATAAATTTTATTGGGATTTTAAGAGGCCACGCATGAAAGTCGCTCTTGGAACCTGAGACCTAGGCCCCAAGTGGATTTCCACAGAGGCCTGGGAATCTCAGCAAGGATATCACATGATTTTATTCTTAAAGAAATGGCAGCCATAGTTGAGAGTCAAAACACACATGGACCTCACATTGTAGACCTCAATGGGCCTGGCCTAATGTGACCTTTTGTCCACTCTTTGGGAAGCCGTGCCTGTGAGAGTTCTCCAGAGATTTCATTGAAATGAGCTTCCTCACCATTTAAAGTTTGCTGAATGAACTGAAACCCACAGTGCCTCCAACTTCATGCTTGAAAAATGGCTAGATAAATACCATGAAATTTTTGAAATTCCTATGACCAGGTGGCACTGGAGAAACATTGGATGTCCTGTTGCTGATCATGAGTATACCAGACAGTGCCTTGATTTACTGAGTTTCATGAAAATGGTGTAGAACAGAGATGCCAGAAATTTGGAGCCTGCTGAGTAGTGGGTCTAGAGCAGTGGTGGGGAGGTGTTTGATAAAACATCCGTGGTAGGGCCATGTGGATCTACCATTGGATTCCAAATGGCTTGTAACTGACATGGTGCAGCCAACAGACCCTTATATGTAAAGGCATCTTGTTATATGGAGAGTTTTCAGAGGAAAATTAAGAATCAGGTTGATATGGACAAGGGGGCAATGGGGCAAGCTGTGAGAGATAGGAGCCTAGTTGGTGCATTCTCTTGCAGACCCTGACCCACCACACGTGACAGAACTCCCTCCAGCACTGTGTCCCAGTTTAGCTCCTAGTATTTCGTGAAACAAATACCAAACTCACAGTGCAGCAGCCAAAACACCACAAAAAGTGGAAGAGGACCAAATGGCTTCACAGTCCACACGGGGAGACACTTAGTCCCCAGTGGCCTCAGTTTACCTACAAAGAGAGGATTCAGCACTGCTTCATCTTGTTCATTGGAAAATAAGAAACCATGTCCTCCAGGTCACATAGATGCAGACCCAGCTTTGATGTTCTCACTACAGAGGAAGCCAAATCTCCTGAAAACAACATATATTTCAAGTGTGGAAGCTCAGAGGCAGTTTCTCAAAAAGTTTTTAGGCCAGCAGAGCTCCATGTTTGTGGAGGGTTTACCCTGTCCCTTAGTTTTGGAAACTCCTCTACCACCTCCAAGGTTGTGAACTCCTGAGCATTTTCCATTCCAGATATGTATTCACTGATTTTGTAACTCTTCTCCTCTAATTGTGTCTTACTTGGGGTGAAGGTAATGTCAAGGCATTGTTCTGGATGAGAGCGGGAGGATATTTGTGCAGCATATATTTACATACACATTGGATTCATTTTCCAATATTCCATTCGAAATACTGAATCCCTGACACTAACCCATACCTAGTAGACTCAGACTATTCATCCTAATATAATGGAGAAAATTAACCCAACACATTAGAAATACAAGTACTTCAGAGGAGACATGTTGTATAGTTGGACTTGACATTTGCATTATATAAGGTAGGAGTTATAAATCTAGTCAAATTTATTTGAAATATTCTCCATGTGTTTTAAACTTAACAAATATGTGAATTTTTGTTTCCTTTTTCTGTAGTCTATTCACACATGTATTTTTATATGCATATATAGAATCCTACCAGGTATCACACGTACATTTTTGTGAGGTGGCTGTCTTGGCAGATACAAATTGTGAGAAGAGTTCACTCCTCCTAAATGCTGTTGGAAATGAAAATTCAACTTATAGGAGAGCGTCCTAGTAGAACAACATTATTCATTAGCTCATGTTCAGTAAAATAAATATTTTTGCATTTGTGGATGATACATATTTACTGATGAATTTCGATTGGCATTTATATTGGTACTTTTTAATGTCTGTGAGTTGTGTGTGTGTGTGTGTGTGTGTGTGTATAGATATAGATATAGATATAGATATACTCTCTAAATTTTTCAAAATATGAAATATATGTGTCTAATATACACTCTCTAAATTCATTCATGTTCATGTATGTGGATTTATAATCCACTTTTCACAAGATGATAATCAGAAATATTCATCCACCTGAAATACATATTTGTTTCCTAGTACTGAAAACTAACTTCAGTGAATGGTGCATACAAATCCTAATTATTCTACAGTAACTGACCCAGTCTAACATCAATGCAAGTAGACTCCTATGGGACATGATATGTAATTTGTCATTCATTTGTATTCGACACTGGTACATTATTGTTTCTTCAGTTTTTGCACATCACAGGATATACATTTCATCCACAAGTTCACAAATTAATAAGCATTTGTTTCAACTTTCACCACTTCTTGCTTCAGAACACATGTATTGTCAGGGTTTCTTGACTGGTCTTTTCATGAGACTTCTTTCCAAACACATTATTTTGAATTTCCATAATCATTTTGAAGCAAACGTCACACACTCTTCATGATAAACCAAAACACAAATATTTCCATTACATATATACCTGGTTGGAATGAATGATTGTATATCAATATACGATTTCCTTAAATTTTTCAGATATCAGTTCAGTTCATTATTTAAAGTTCAAAAAAGTTATATTATTTATTCACAGTATGGTCTATTCATGCTTTTTCTCTATATTCCTAGAAACAGGGTACACCTCTTTGTAACCCCGATTCTCATTTTACATCTTCAATATATTGCTCCCAGAAATGGTGAAAGAAATACTCATGTCACCTCATTATCACAGTAATATTCTGGACAAAAAATGGAAAGGTCACACTTATGATTGTACCAAAGCCTAAATGGAAAGTGAACATGGATTTCTAAAAACATCCATGTCCAGGTTGCCTAATGCTGTCAATTGTCAATCCTATTGGTGACTACATATTTGTTTTTTTCCTAATTTATATATTCAAACTCAACCCTGTTGAAAATGTCTAATTCTATCACTCACTTTATACTTTGCCTGATTTCCTAATATTTCTATTGATATCTGCTTTTCTACATATTTTCCCCAGTTCAACATAGTGACTGACTCTTCATATGTGCTGACATTTACATTCACTCAACAACCGAAAGTCTATTGCTAAAGAACTTTTGGTCCAAATTATATACTCACTCTTCTTCCTAAACCTACCGACTATCTTCCTAATCCTATTGAATATCCCTTTTTGACTGGATGTTCTCTCTAAATTCAATCATCCAATGTACAAGGTCCTATGCCATTGTATATCGAATTATCTGAGGCATCTTTGCAGAACATCATTCAAAGCTAAGTATCCCAATCAAGGGCAAAACCCTTCTGGGCTTCAAATCATACCTAGATTTCTGTTTTCCTACTTATATTTCACCTCTATATTCTTGTAAATATTGCAGGTTCCCAATACCATTATTCATCACACAGAATCACTCGTAATCCAAATCAAACCTGTTTTTAACCCCAAGTATACACTGTTCCCTCAATCATTTTACAGAAGAGCAGGGACAGAGTGGTTCTTACAATACAGGAAAGTTGGGGACCTTCCACCTGATGAGAACCTCAAATGTCCATGCACAAATGATACCTGGAGAAGTTGTAGGCAGGTATGAAGCACCTGAGAGAGCAAAAGTCATCTTCCATGGCAAACAACCTGGTCAGGATGAAGGGATGTGTCTGAATCTGCCTCTCTCTCTTCTTATTGTACAGAAGATGGACCAAACCAGGGCTGAGTGGAGAGCTGTTCCCGGGTGCCAATGCTGATATACATTCTACCTTATGAAAGTGTCACAGGAAGTAGGGGCAACCTCCATCTTATGTTACCCTTGGAAGCAACTGTTAGGACAAAGTGGTTGCCAAGGCAGTGACCTCATTCAGTTCCAAAGAATGTGACATACCTCATTTCCTTGGTGATGGAACTCTCTGAACTTGGTATCCAAGAAGCCAGGCACCCAGAGGCAGTCCCAGTCCCAGTCCCAGTGGGCTCACTTGTTTGGATTTACCAAGGACAGAGTCAGTTTTCTTGGTACCTAATGATGTGAGGATGGCCAAATGCCAGGAGAGCTCTGAAGATGGACCTTTCCTGAGAAAACAGGTAGTGGCTAACCACTTTTTCCTGACATCTTCACAGAGTTGGTCAAGGAAACAAGATCTGAGAGAAGACAGGCCATTTCGGGGGAACATAGTATGGCCCACCAGTCAGAGGACACTCCGGATAGTCACAGACGTACTTGGGGGAAGGAGGTGCCTTTGTGGGAGTGGGTGTGGGTTTGTTGTTTTGTCTCATGTTCTGAGAATAGATAGAAAAGGCGGTTTGTTTGGTTTGGAGTGGACAGTTTCTAGTAAGTCATTTGACACGGCGAGTGTTTCTCTTTCTGTGTATCCCACTGTGTCCGTTGTTGTAGACATTAGAAAAGAGAATGCATTAATGGATGTGTCCTGTCTAGTATAAATCTTCCCATGCCCAATATATGAATGGACTGCAGCTTGTCTTATCGATGTGCAACACCTGCTATCTTTCTAAGTTGTAGTTTTCTTCCTGAATTCTGGCCACTCTCCAGAATAGGCTCATGGATTTGTGTCCAAAATATGTACCACCTCCAAGCTCTGTGACATGGCCATGTACTGGATAGCTGAAGAGAATGGCGAGCATCTCAGAAAACTCAGATATCAGTGTGACCAGGAAAGTCTCAGTGCAGAAACCCTGCTTTGGGCCTTTTGCTTACTTATTGTTGTGTTGCACTGAATGTCAGGAAGGTCTTTGCCTCAGGCCACCCCTTTGTGAAGCCTGATGAAAACAGTTTTCAAATGGAAATGAATGGGCCTCACCTGTGGCTCTTTGCTTAATTGCTTTGGAAAGGGATGTGTCTTTATCAGCCTCTTGGGCCTGTGTGTGGCTGTGACTTAGATTCTCAGCACCTGATGGATCTTAAGAATGATCCCATGTGAGCTTCCAAAACCAAAATGGCAAAAAATTTCATTCATTGTGGATGAAGTCTCTTGCCTTCCTCTGTTAGGTTCCTGCACTCCATCAAATGACAATAGGGATTCTTTGGGTCAAATGAGTTCTTCAAAGCCCTGCAGAGGTACTTGTGTTTTCGCATGACTCTAAATCACCTAAAGAATCGATACCTAAAATCAGTAGGCCTCAAATTGGAGAAACACAGAAGTATTAACGGCAGGCTTATTTGTTCACTCCTGGTTCACAGAAACGGTGTCCAGGCTACCCTGACTTTAGACAAATGAGGGGCAAACGAGCTGATTTTGGACACTGTCTTGGGCTGCGCCCCTCATGGAAACCTCCAGCCAGAGGTTAAGATGATTGACTATATGAAATAAGATGAGGGCCATGTGGGAGTGTTTTGGTTTTAATTTTGGTCATTTGTGTGGCATTGGAAAAAATGACTGGGTCCACGTGGGCTTGAACTCTGGTGTGATTCCCCTTAGAGACTGGGTTTTGGAACTGAACTCAGAGAAGCATTGCCATGAATTTTGTTGGGATTTTAAGAGGCCACGCATGAAAGTCGCTCTTGGAAACTGAGACCTAGGCCCCGGGTGGATTTCCACAGAGGCCTGGGAATCTCAGCAAGGATATCACATGATTTTATTCTTAAAGAAATGGCAGCCATAGTTGAGAGTGAAAACACACATGGACCTCACATTGTAGACCTCAATGGGCCTGGCCTAATGTGACCTTTTGTCCACTCTTTGGGAAGCCGTGCCTGTGAGAGTTCTCCAGAGATTTCATTGAAATGAGCTTCCTCACCATTTAATGTTTGCTGAATGAACTGAAACCCACAGTGCCTCCAACTTCATGCTTGAAAAATGGCTAGATAAATACCATGAAATTTTTGAAATTCCTATGACCAGGTGGCACTGGAGAAACATTGGATGTCCTGTTGCTGATCATGAGTATACCAGACAGTGCCTTGATTTACTGAGTTTCATGAAAATGGTGTAGAACAGAGATGCCAGAAATTTGGAGCCTGCTGAGTAGTGGGTCTAGAGCAGTGGTGGGGAGGTGTTTGATAAAACATCCGTGGTAGGGCCATGTGGATCTACCATTGGATTCCAAATGGCTTGTAACTGACATGGTGCAGCCAACAGACCCTTATATGTAAAGGCATCTTGTTATATGGAGAGTTTTCAGAGGAAAATTAAGAATCAGGTTGATATGGACAAGGGGGCAATGGGGCAAGCTGTGAGAGATAGGAGCCTAGTTGGTGCATTCTCTTGCAGACCCTGACCCACCACACGTGACAGAACTCCCTCCAGCACTGTGTCCCAGTTTAGCTCCTAGTATTTCGTGAAACAAATACCAAACTCACAGTGCAGCAGCCAAAACACCACAAAAAGTGGAAGAGGACCAAATGGCTTCACAGTCCACACGGGGAGACACTTAGTCCCCAGTGGCCTCAGTTTACCTACAAAGAGAGGATTCAGCACTGCTTCATCTTGTTCATTGGAAAATAAGAAACCATGTCCTCCAGGTCACATAGATGCAGACCCAGCTTTGATGTTCTCACTACAGAGGAAGCCAAATCTCCTGAAAACAACATATATTTCAAGTGTGGAAGCTCAGAGGCAGTTTCTCAAAATTTTTTAGGCCAGCAGAGCTCCATGTTTGTGGAGGGTTTACCCTGTCCCTTAGTTTTGGAAACTCCTCTACCACCTCCAAGGTTGTGAACTCCTGAGCATTTTCCAATCCAGATATGTATTCACTGATTTTGTAACTCTTCTCCTCTAATTGTGTCTTACTTGGGGTGAAGGTAATGTCAAGGCATTGTTCTGGATGAGAGCGGGAGGATATTTGTGCAGCATATATTTACATACACATTGGATTCATTTTCCAATTTTCCATTCGAAATACTGAATCCCTGACACTAACCCATACCTAGTAGACTCAGACTATTCATCCTAATATAATGGAGAAAATTAACCCAACACATTAGAAATACAAGTACTTCAGAGGAGACATGTTGTATAGTTGGACTTGACATTTGCATTATATAAGGTAGGAGTTATAAATCTAGTCAAATTTATTTGAAATATTCTCCATGTGTTTTAAACTTAACAAATATGTGAATTTTTGTTTCCTTTTTCTGTAGTCTATTCACACATGTATTTTTATATGCATATATAGAATCCTACCAGGTATCACACGTACATTTTTGTGAGGTGGCTGTCTTGGCAGATACAAATTGTGAGAAGAGTTCACTCCTCCTAAATGCTGTTGGAAATGAAAATTCAACTTATAGGAGAGCGTCCTAGTAGAACAACATTATTCATTAGCTCATGTTCAGTAAAATAAATATTTTTGCATTTGTGGATGATACATATTTACTGATGAATTTCGATTGGCATTTATATTGGTACTTTTTAATGTCTGTGAGTTGTGTGTGTGTGTGTGTGTGTGTGTGTGTGTGTGTGTATAGATATAGATATAGATATAGATATACTCTCCAAATTTTTCAAAATATGAAATATATGTGTCTAATATACACTCTCTAAATTCATTCATGTTCATGTATGTGGATTTATAATCCACTTTTCACAAGATGATAATCAGAAATATTCATCCACCTGAAATACATATTTGTTTCCTAGTACTGAAAACTAACTTCAGTGAATGGTGCATACAAATCCTAATTATTCTACAGTAACTGACCCAGTCTAACATCAATGCAAGTAGACTCCTATGGGACATGATATGTAATTTGTCATTCATTTGTATTCGACACTGGTACATTATTGTTTCTTCAGTTTTTGCACATCACAGGATATACATTTCATCCACAAGTTCACAAATTAATAAGCATTTGTTTCAACTTTCACCACTTCTTGCTTCAGAACACATGTATTGTCAGGGTTTCTTGACTGGTCTTTTCATGAGACTTCTTTCCAAACACATTATTTTGAATTTCCATAATCATTTTGAAGCAAACGTCACACACTCTTCATGATAAACCAAAACACAAATATTTCCATTACATATATACCTGGTTGGAATGAATGATTGTATATCAATATACGATTTCCTTAAATTTTTCAGATATCAGTTCAGTTCATTATTTAAAGTTCAAAAAAGTTATATTATTTATTCACAGTATGGTCTATTCATGCTTTTTCTCTATATTCCTAGAAACAGGGTACACCTCTTTGTAACCCCGATTCTCATTTTACATCTTCAATATATTGCTCCCAGAAATGGTGAAAGAAATACTCATGTCACCTCATTATCACAGTAATATTCTGGACAAAAAATGGAAAGGTCACACTTATGATTGTACCAAAGCCTAAATGGAAAGTGAACATGGATTTCTAAAAACATCCATGTCCAGGTTGCCTAATGCTGTCAATTGTCAATCCTATTGGTGACTACATATTTGTTTTTTTCCTAATTTATATATTCAAACTCAACCCTGTTGAAAATGTCTAATTCTATCACTCACTTTATACTTTGCCTGATTTCCTAATATTTCTATTGATATCTGCTTTTCTACATATTTTCCCCAGTTCAACATAGTGACTGACTCTTCATATGTGCTGACATTTACATTCACTCAACAACCGAAAGTCTATTGCTAAAGAACTTTTGGTCCAAATTATATACTCACTCTTCTTCCTAAACCTACCGACTATCTTCCTAATCCTATTGAATATCCCTTTTTGACTGGATGTTCTCTCTAAATTCAATCATCCAATGTACAAGGTCCTATGCCATTGTATATCGAATTATCTGAGGCATCTTTGCAGAACATCATTCAAAGCTAAGTATCCCAATCAAGGGCAAAACCCTTCTGGGCTTCAAATCATACCTAGATTTCTGTTTTCCTACTTATATTTCACCTCTATATTCTTGTAAATATTGCAGGTTCCCAATACCATTATTCATCACACAGAATCACTCGTAATCCAAATCAAACCTGTTTTTAACCCCAAGTATACACTGTTCCCTCAATCATTTTACAGAAGAGCAGGGACAGAGTGGTTCTTACAATACAGGAAAGTTGGGGACCTTCCACCTGATGAGAACCTCAAATGTCCATGCACAAATGATACCTGGAGAAGTTGTAGGCAGGTATGAAGCACCTGAGAGAGCAAAAGTCATCTTCCATGGCAAACAACCTGGTCAGGATGAAGGGATGTGTCTGAATCTGCCTCTCTCTCTTCTTATTGTACAGAAGATGGACCAAACCAGGGCTGAGTGGAGAGCTGTTCCCGGGTGCCAATGCTGATATACATTCTACCTTATGAAAGTGTCACAGGAAGTAGGGGCAACCTCCATCTTATGTTACCCTTGGAAGCAACTGTTAGGACAAAGTGGTTGCCAAGGCAGTGACCTCATTCAGTTCCAAAGAATGTGACATACCTCATTTCCTTGGTGATGGAACTCTCTGAACTTGGTATCCAAGAAGCCAGGCACCCAGAGGCAGTCCCAGTCCCAGTCCCAGTGGGCTCACTTGTTTGGATTTACCAAGGACAGAGTCAGTTTTCTTGGTACCTAATGATGTGAGGATGGCCAAATGCCAGGAGAGCTCTGAAGATGGACCTTTCCTGAGAAAACAGGTAGTGGCTAACCACTTTTTCCTGACATCTTCACAGAGTTGGTCAAGGAAACAAGATCTGAGAGAAGACAGGCCATTTCGGGGGAACATAGTATGGCCCACCAGTCAGAGGACACTCCGGATAGTCACAGACGTACTTGGGGGAAGGAGGTGCCTTTGTGGGAGTGGGTGTGGGTTTGTTGTTTTGTCTCATGTTCTGAGAATAGATAGAAAAGGCGGTTTGTTTGGTTTGGAGTGGACAGTTTCTAGTAAGTCATTTGACACGGCGAGTGTTTCTCTTTCTGTGTATCCCACTGTGTCCGTTGTTGTAGACATTAGAAAAGAGAATGCATTAATGGATGTGTCCTGTCTAGTATAAATCTTCCCATGCCCAATATATGAATGGACTGCAGCTTGTCTTATCGATGTGCAACACCTGCTATCTTTCTAAGTTGTAGTTCTCTTCCTGAATTCTGGCCACTCTCCAGAATAGGCTCATGGATTTGTGTCCAAAATATGTACCACCTCCAAGCTCTGTGACATGGCCATGTACTGGATAGCTGAAGAGAATGGCGAGCATCTCAGAAAACTCAGATATCAGTGTGACCAGGAAAGTCTCAGTGCAGAAACCCTGCTTTGGGCCTTTTGCTTACTTATTGTTGTGTTGCACTGAATGTCAGGAAGGTCTTTGCCTCAGGCCACCCCTTTGTGAAGCCTGATGAAAACAGTTTTCAAATGGAAATGAATGGGCCTCACCTGTGGCTCTTTGCTTAATTGCTTTGGAAAGGGATGTGTCTTTATCAGCCTCTTGGGCCTGTGTGTGGCTGTGACTTAGATTCTCAGCACCTGATGGATCTTAAGAATGATCCCATGTGAGCTTCCAAAACCAAAATGGCAAAAAATTTCATTCATTGTGGATGAAGTCTCTTGCCTTCCTCTGTTAGGTTCCTGCACTCCATCAAATGACAATAGGGATTCTTTGGGTCAAATGAGTTCTTCAAAGCCCTGCAGAGGTACTTGTGTTTTCGCATGACTCTAAATCACCTAAAGAATCGATACCTAAAATCAGTAGGCCTCAAATTGGAGAAACACAGAAGTATTAACGGCAGGCTTATTTGTTCACTCCTGGTTCACAGAAACGGTGTCCAGGCTACCCTGACTTTAGACAAATGAGGGGCAAACGAGCTGATTTTGGACACTGTCTTGGGCTGCGCCCCTCATGGAAACCTCCAGCCAGAGGTTAAGATGATTGACTATATGAAATAAGATGAGGGCCATGTGGGAGTGTTTTGGTTTTAATTTTGGTCATTTGTGTGGCATTGGAAAAAATGACTGGGTCCACGTGGGCTTGAACTCTGGTGTGATTCCCCTTAGAGACTGGGTTTTGGAACTGAACTCAGAGAAGCATTGCCATGAATTTTGTTGGGATTTTAAGAGGCCACGCATGAAAGTCGCTCTTGGAAACTGAGACCTAGGCCCCGGGTGGATTTCCACAGAGGCCTGGGAATCTCAGCAAGGATATCACATGATTTTATTCTTAAAGAAATGGCAGCCATAGTTGAGAGTGAAAACACACATGGACCTCACATTGTAGACCTCAATGGGCCTGGCCTAATGTGACCTTTTGTCCACTCTTTGGGAAGCCGTGCCTGTGAGAGTTCTCCAGAGATTTCATTGAAATGAGCTTCCTCACCATTTAATGTTTGCTGAATGAACTGAAACCCACAGTGCCTCCAACTTCATGCTTGAAAAATGGCTAGATAAATACCATGAAATTTTTGAAATTCCTATGACCAGGTGGCACTGGAAAAACATTGGATGTCCTGTTGCTGATCATGAGTATACCAGACAGTGCCTTGATTTACTGAGTTTCATGAAAATGGTGTAGAACAGAGATGCCAGAAATTTGGAGCCTGCTGAGTAGTGGGTCTAGAGCAGTGGTGGGGAGGTGTTTGATAAAACATCCGTGGTAGGGCCATGTGGATCTACCATTGGATTCCAAATGGCTTGTAACTGACATGGTGCAGCCAACAGACCCTTATATGTAAAGGCATCTTGTTATATGGAGAGTTTTCAGAGGAAAATTAAGAATCAGGTTGATATGGACAAGGGGGCAATGGGGCAAGCTGTGAGAGATAGGAGCCTAGTTGGTGCATTCTCTTGCAGACCCTGACCCACCACACGTGACAGAACTCCCTCCAGCACTGTGTCCCAGTTTAGCTCCTAGTATTTCGTGAAACAAATACCAAACTCACAGTGCAGCAGCCAAAACACCACAAAAAGTGGAAGAGGACCAAATGGCTTCACAGTCCACACGGGGAGACACTTAGTCCCCAGTGGCCTCAGTTTACCTACAAAGAGAGGATTCAGCACTGCTTCATCTTGTTCATTGGAAAATAAGAAACCATGTCCTCCAGGTCACATAGATGCAGACCCAGCTTTGATGTTCTCACTACAGAGGAAGCCAAATCTCCTGAAAACAACATATATTTCAAGTGTGGAAGCTCAGAGGCAGTTTCTCAAAAAGTTTTTAGGCCAGCAGAGCTCCATGTTTGTGGAGGGTTTACCCTGTCCCTTAGTTTTGGAAACTCCTCTACCACCTCCAAGGTTGTGAACTCCTGAGCATTTTCCATTCCAGATATGTATTCACTGATTTTGTAACTCTTCTCCTTTAATTGTGTCTTACTTGGGGTGAAGGTAATGTCAAGGCATTGTTCTGGATGAGAGCGGGAGGATATTTGTGCAGCATATATTTACATACACATTGGATTCATTTTCCAATTTTCCATTCGAAATACTGAATCCCTGACACTAACCCATACCTAGTAGACTCAGACTATTCATCCTAATATAATGGAGAAAATTAACCCAACACATTAGAAATACAAGTACTTCAGTGGAGACATGTTGTATAGTTGGACTTGACATTTGCATTATATGAGGTAGGAGTTATAAATCTAGTCAAATTTATTTGAAATATTCTCCATGTGTTTTAAACTTAACAAATATGTGAATTTTTGTTTCCTTTTTCTGTAGTCTATTCACACATGTATATTTATATGCATATATAGAATCCTACCAGGTATCACACGTACATTTTTGTGAGGTGGCTGTCTTGGCAGATACAAATTGTGAGAAGAGTTCACTCCTCCTAAATGCTGTTGGAAATGAAAATTCAACTTATAGGAGAGCGTCCTAGTAGAACAACATTATTCATTAGCTCATGTTCAGTAAAATAAATATTTTTGCATTTGTGGATGATACATATTTACTGATGAATTTCGATTGGCATTTATATTGGTACTTTTTAATATCTGTGAGTTGTGTGTGTGTGTGTGTGTGTTTGTGTGTGTGTGTGTGTATAGATATAGATATAGATATAGATATAGATATACTCTCCAAATTTTTCAAAATATGAAATATATGTGTCTAATATACACTCTCTAAATTCATTCATGTTCATGTATGTGGATTTATAATCCACTTTTCACAAGATGATAATCAGAAATATTCATCCACCTGAAATACATATTTGTTTCCTAGTACTGAAAACTAACTTCAGTGAATGGTGCATACAAATCCTAATTATTCTACAGTAACTGACCCAGTCTAACATCAATGCAAGTAGACTCCTATGGGACATGATATGTAATTTGTCATTCATTTGTATTCGACACTGGTACATTATTGTTTCTTCAGTTTTTGCACATCACAGGATATACATTTCATCCACAAGTTCACAAATTAATAAGCATTTGTTTCAACTTTCACCACTTCTTGCTTCAGAACACATGTATTGTCAGGGTTTCTTGACTGGTCTTTTCATGAGACTTCTTTCCAAACACATTATTTTGAATTTCCATAATCATTTTGAAGCAAACGTCACACACTCTTCATGATAAACCAAAACACAAATATTTCCATTACATATATACCTGGTTGGAATGAATGATTGTATATCAATATACGATTTCCTTTAATTTTTCAGATATCAGTTCAGTTCATTATTTAAAGTTCAAAAAAGTTATATTATTTATTCACAGTATGGTCTATACATGCTTTTTCTCTATATTCCTAGAAACAGGGTACACCTCTTTGTAACCCCGATTCTCATTTTACATCTTCAATATATTGCTCCCAGAAATGGTGAAAGAAATACTCATGTCACCTCATTATCACAGTAATATTCTGGACAAAAAATGGAAAGGTCACACTTATGATTGTACCAAAGCCTAAATGGAAAGTGAACATGGATTTCTAAAAACATCCAAGTCCAGGTTGCCTAATGCTGTCAATTGTCAATCCTATTGGTGACTACATATTTGTTTTTTTCCTAATTTATATATTCAAACTCAACCCTGTTGAAAATGTCTAATTCTATCACTCACTTTATACTTTGCCTGATTTCCTAATATTTCTATTGATATCTGCTTTTCTACATATTTTCCCCAGTTCAACATAGTGACTGACTCTTCATATGTGCTGACATTTACATTCACTCAACAACTGAAAGTCTATTGCTAAAGAACTTTTGGTCCAAATCCTGTACTCACTCTTCTTCCTAAACCTACCGACTATCTTCCTAATCCTACTGAACATTCCTTTTTGACTGGATGTTCTCTTCTAAATTCAATCATCCAATGTACAAGGTCCTATGCCATTGTATATCGAATTATCTGAGGCATCTTTGCAGAACATCATTCAAAGCTAAGTATCCCAATCAAGGGCAAAACCCTTCTGGGCTTCAAATCATACCTAGATTTCTGTTTTCCTACTTATATTTCACCTCTATATTCTTGTAAATATTGCAGGTTCCCAATACCATTATTCATCACACAGAATCACTCGTAATCCAAATCAAACCTGTTTTTAACCCCAAGTATACACTGTTCCCTCAATCATTTTACAGAAGAGCAGGGACAGAGTGGTTCTTACAATACAGGAAAGTTGGGGACCTTCCACCTGATGAGAACCTCAAATGTCCATGCACAAATGATACCTGGAGAAGTTGTAGGCAGGTATGAAGCACCTGAGAGAGCAAAAGTCATCTTCCATGGCAAACAACCTGGTCAGGATGAAGGGATGTGTCTGAATCTGCCTCTCTCTCTTCTTATTGTACAGAAGATGGACCAAACCAGGGCTGAGTGGAGAGCTGTTCCCGGGTGCCAATGGTGATATACATTCTACCTTATGAAAGTGTCACAGGAAGTAGGGGCAACCTCCATCTTATGTTACCCTTGGAAGCAACTGTTAGGACAAAGTGGTTGCCAAGGCAGTGACCTCATTCAGTTCCAAAGAATGTGACATACCTCATTTCCTTGGTGATGGAACTCTCTGAACTTGTTATCCAAGAAGCCAGGCACCCAGAGGCAGTCCCAGTCCCAGTCCCAGTGGGCTCACTTGTTTGGATTTACCAAGGACAGAGTCAGTTTTCTTGGTACCTAATGATGTGAGGATGGCCAAATGCCAGGAGAGCTCTGAAGATGGACCTTTCCTGAGAAAACAGGTAGTGGCTAACCACTTTTTCCTGACATCTTCACAGAGTTGGTCAAGGAAACAAGATCTGAGAGAAGACAGGCCATTTCGGGGGAACATAGTATGGCCCACCAGTCAGAGGACACTCCGGATAGTCACAGACCTACTTGGGGGAAGGAGGTGCCTTTGTGGGAGTGGGTGTGGGTTTGTTGTTTTGTCTCATGTTCTGAGAATAGATAGGAAAGGCGGTATGTTTGGTTTGGAGTGGACAGTTTCTAGTAAGTCATTTGACACGGCGAGTGTTTCTGTTTCTGTGTATCCCACTGTGTCCGTTGTTGTAGACATTAGAAAAGAGAATGCATTAATGGATGTGTCCTGTCTAGTGTAAATCTTCCCATAATTCATCCTGCCCAATATATGAATGGACTGCAGTTGTCTTATCGATGTGCAACACCTGCTATCTTTCTAAGTTGTTGTTTTATTCCTGAATTCTGGCCACTCTCCAGAATAGGCTCATGGATTTGTGTCCAAAATATGTACCACCTCCAAGCTCTGTGACATGGCCATGTACTGGATATCTGAAGAGAATGGCGAGCACCTCAGAAAACTCAGATATCAGTGTGACCAGGAAAGTCTCAGTGCAGAAACCCTGCTTTGGGCCTTTTGCTTACTTATTGTTGTGTTGCACTGAATGTCAGGAAGGTCTTTGGCTCAGGCCACCCCTTTGTGAAGCCTGAAGAAAACAGTTTTCAAATGGAAATGAATGGACCTCACCTGTGGCTCTTTATCAGCCTCTGGGACCTGTGTGTGGCTGTGACTTAGATTCTCAGCACCTGATGGATCTTAAGAATGATCCCACGTGAGCTTCCAAAACCAAAATGGCAAAAAATATCATTCATTGTGGATGAAGTCTCTTGCCTTCCTCTGTTAGGTTCCTGCACTCCATCAAATGACAATAGGGATTCTTTGGGTCAAATGAGTTCTTCAAAGCCCTGCAGAGGTGCTTGTGTTTTCGCATGACTCTAAATCACCTAAAGAATCGATACCTAAAATCAGTAGGCCTCAAATTGGAGAAACAAAGAAGTATTAACGGCAGGCTTATTTGTTCGCTCCTGTTTCAGAGAAACGGTGTCCAGGCTACCCTGACTTTAGACAAATGAGGGGCAAACGAGCTGATTTTGGACACTGTCTTGGGCTGCGCCCCTCATGGAAACCTCCAGCCAGAGGTTAAGATGATTGACTATATGGAATAAGATGAAGGCCATGTGGGAGTGTTTTGGTTTTAATTTTGGTCATTTGTGTTGCATTGGAAAAAATGACTGGGTCCACGTGAGCTTGAACTCTGGTGTGATTCCCCTTAGAGACTGGGTTTTGGAACTGAACTCAGAGAAGCATTGCCATGAATTTTGTTGGGATTTTAAGAGGCCACGCATGAAAGTCGCTCTTGGAAACTGAGACCTAGGCCCCGGGTGGATTTCCACAGAGGCCTGGGAATCTCAGCAAGGATATCACATGATTTTATTCTTAAAGAAATGGCAGCCATAGTTGAGAGTCAAAACACACATGGACCTCACATTGTAGACCTCAATGGGCCTGGCCTAATGTGACCTTTTGTCCACTCTTTGGGAAGCCGTGCCTGTGAGAGTTCTCCAGAGATTTCATTGAAATGAGCTTCCTCACCATTTAATGTTTGCTGAATGAACTGAAACCCACAGTGCCTCCAACTTCATGCTTGAAAAATGGCTAGATAAATACCATGAAATTTTTGAAATTCCTATGACCAGGTGGCACTGGAAAAACATTGGATGTCCTGTTGCTGATCATGAGTATACCAGACAGTGCCTTGATTTACTGAGTTTCATGAAAATGGTGTAGAACAGAGATGCCAGAAATTTGGAGCCTGCTGAGTAGTGGGTCTAGAGCAGTGGTGGGGAGGTGTTTGATAAAACATCCGTGGTAGGGCCATGTGGATCTACCATTGGATTCCAAATGGCTTGTAACTGACATGGTGCAGCCAACAGACCCTTATATGTAAAGGCATCTTGTTATATGGAGAGTTTTCAGAGGAAAATTAAGAATCAGGTTGATATGGACAAGGGGGCAATGGGGCAAGCTGTGAGAGATAGGAGCCTAGTTGGTGCATTCTCTTGCAGACCCTGACCCACCACACGTGACAGAACTCCCTCCAGCGCTGTGTCCCAGTTTAGCTCCTATTATTTCGTGAAACAAATACCAAACTCACAGTGCAGCAGCAAAAACACCACAAAAAGTGGAAGAGGACCAAATGGCTTCACAGTCCACACGGGGAGACACTTAGTCCCCAGTGGCCTCAGTTTACCTACAAAGAGAGGATTCAGCACTGCTTCATCTTGTTCATTGGAAAATAAGAAACCATGTCCTCCAGGTCACATAGATGCAGACCCAGCTTTGATGGTCTCACTACAGAGGAAGCCAAATCTCCTGAAAACTACATATATTTCAAGTGTGGAAGCTCAGAGGCAGTTTCTCAAAAAGTTTTTAGGCCAGCAGAGCTCCATGTTTGTGGAGTGTTTACCCTGTCCCTTAGTTTTGGAAACTCCTCTACCACCTCCAAGGTTGTGAACTCCTGAGCATTTTCCATTCCAGATATGTATTCACTGATTTTGTAACTCTTCACCTCTAATTGTGTCTTACTTGGGGTGAAGGTAATGTCAAGGCATTGTTCTGGATGAGAGCGGGAGGATATTTGTGCAGCATATTTTTACATACACATTGGATTCATTTTCCAAATTTCCATTCGATGTACTGAATCCCTGACACTAACCCATACCTAGGAGACTCAGACTATTCATCCTAATATAATGGAGAAAATTAGCCCAACACATTAGAAATACAAGTACTTCAGAGGAGACATGTTGTATAGTTGGACTTGACATTTGCATTATATAAGGTAGGAGTTATAAATCTAGTCAAATTTATTTGAAATATTCTCCATGTGTTTTTAAGCTTAACAAATATGTGAATTCTTATTTCCCTTTTCTGTAGCCTATTCACACATGTATATTTATATGCATATATAGAATCCTACCAGGTATCACACGTACATTTTTGTGAGGTGGCTGTCTTGGCAGATACAAATTGTGAGAAGAGTTCACTCCTCCTAAATGCTGTTGGAAATGAAAATTCAACCTATAGGAGAGCGTCCTAGTAGAACAACCTTATACATTAACTCATGTTCAGTAAAATAAATATTTTTGCATTTGTGGATGATACATATTTACTGATGAATTTCGATTGGCATTTATATTGGTACTTTTTAATGTCTGTGAGTGTTGTGTGTGTGTGTGTGTATATACAGATATAGATATAGATATACTCTGCAAATTTTTAAAAATATGAAATATATGTGTCTAATATACACTCTCTAAATTCATTCATGTTCATGTATGTGGATTTATAATCCACTTTTCACAAGATTATAATCAGAAATATTCATCCACCTGAAATACATATTTGTTTCCTAGTACTGAAAACTAACTTCAGTGAATGGTGCATACAAATCCTAATTATTCTACAGTAACTGACCCAGTCTAACATCAATGCAAGTAGACTCCTATGGGACATGATATGTAATTTGTCATTCATTTGTATTCGACACTGGTACATTATTGTTTCTTCAGTTTTTGCACATCACAGGATATACATTTCATCCACAAGTTCACAAATTAATAAGCATTTGTTTCAACTTTAACCACTTCTTGCTTCAGAACACATGTATTGTCAGGGTATTCTTGACTGGTCTTTTCATGAGACTTCTTTCCAAACACATTATTTTGAATTTCCATAATCATTTTGAAGCAAAACTCACACACTCTTTATGATAAACCTAAACACAAATATTTCCATTACATATATACCTGGTTGGAATGAATGATTGTATATCAATATACGATTTCCTTTAGTTTTTCAGATATCAGTTCAATTCATTATTTAAAGTTCAAAAAAGTTATATTATTTATTCACAGTATGGTCTATTCATGCTTTTTCTCTATGTTCCTAGAAACAGGGTACACCTCTTTGTACCCCCGATTCTCATTTTACAACTTCAATATATTGCTCCCAGAAATGGTGAAAGAAATACTCATGTCACCTCATTATCACAGTAATATTCTGGACAAAAAATGGAAAGGTCACACTTATGATTGTACCAAAGCCTAAATGGAAAGTGAACATGGATTTCTAAAAACATCCATGTCCAGGTTGCCTAATGCTGTCAATTGTCAATCCTATTGGTGACTACATATTTGTTTTTTTCCTAATTTATATATTCAAACTCAACCCTGTTGAAAATGTCTAATTCTATCACTCACTTTATACTTTGCCTGATTTCGTAATGTTTCTATTGATATCTGCTTTTCTACATATTTTCCCCAGTTCAACATAGTGACTGACTCTTCATATGTGCTGACATTTACATTCACTCAACAACCGAAAGTCTATTGCTAAAGAACTTTTGGTCCAAATCCTATAATCACTCTTCTTCCTAAACCTACCGACTATCTTCCTAATCCTACTGAATATCCCTTTTTGACTGGATGTTCTCTTCTAAATTCAATCATCCAATGTACAAGGTCCTATGCCATTGTATATGGAATTATCTGAGGCATCTTTGCAGAACATCATTCAAAGCTAAGTATCCCAATCAAGGGCAAAACCCTTCTGGGCTTCAAATCATACCTAGATTTCTGTTTTCCTACTTATATTTCACCTCTATATTCTTGTAAATATTGCAGGTTCCCAATACCATTATTCATCACACAGAATCACTCGTAATCCAAATCAAACCTGTTTTTAACCCCAAGTATACACTGTTCCCTCAATCATTTTACAGAAGAGCAGAGACAGAGTGGTTCTTACAATACAGGAAAGTTGGGGACCTTCAACCTGATGAGAACCTTAAATGTCCATGCACAAATGGAACCTGGAGAAGTTGTAGGCAGGTATGAAGCACCTGAGAGAGCAAAAGTCATCTTCCATGGCAAACAACCTGGTCAGGATGAAGGGATGTGTCTGAATCTGCCTCTCTCTCTTCTTATTGTACAGAAGATGGACCAAACCAGGGCTGAGTGGAGAGCTGTTCCCGGGTGCCAATGCTGATATACATTCTACCTTATGAAAGTGTCACAGGAAGTAGGGGCAACCTCCATCTTATGTTACCCTTGGAAGCAACTGTTAGGACAAAGTGGTTGCCAAGGCAGTGACCTCATTCAGTTCCAAAGAATGTGAAATACCTCATTTCCTTGGTGATGGAACTCTCTGAACTTGGTATCCAAGAAGCCAGACACCCAGAGGCAGTCCCAATCCCAGTCCCAGTGGGCTCACTTGTTTGGATTTACCAAGGACAGAGTCAGTTTTCTTGGTACCTAATGATGTGAGGATGGCCAAATGCCAGGAGAGCTCTGAAGATGGACCTTTCCTGAGAAAACAGGTAGTGGCTAACCACTTTTTCCTGACATCTTCACAGAGTTGGTCAAGGAATCAAGATCTGAGAGAAGACAGGCCATTTCGGGGGAACATAGTATGGCCCACCAGTCAGAGGACACTCCGGATAGTCACAGACGTACTTGGGGGAAGGAGGTGCCTTTGTGGGAGTGGGTGTGGGTTTGTTGTTTTGTCTCATGTTCTGAGAATAGATAGAAAAGGCGGTTTGTTTGGTTTGGAGTGGACAGTTTCTAGTAAGTCATTTGACATGGCGAGTGTTTCTCTTTCTGTGTATCCCACTGTGTCCGTTGTTGTAGACATTAGAAAAGAGAATGCATTAATGGATGTGTCCTGTCTAGTATAAATCTTCCCATAATTCATCCTGCCCAATATATGAATGGACTGCAGCTTGTCTTATCAATGTGCAACACCTGCTATCTTTCTAAGTTGTTGTTTTCTTCCTGAATTCTGGCCACTCTCCAGAATAGGCTCATGGATTTGTGTCCAAAATATGTACCACCTCCAAGCTCTGTGACATGGCCATGTACTGGATAGCTGAAGAGAATGGCGAGCATCTCAAAAAACTCAGATATCAGTGTGACCAGGAAAGTCTCAGTGCAGAAACCCTGCTTTGGGCCTTTTGCTTACTTATTGTTGTGTTGCACTGAATGTCAGGAAGGTCTTTGCCTCAGGCCACCCCTTTGTGAAGCCTGAAGAAAACAGTTTTCAAATGGAAATGAATGGGCCTCACCTGTGGCTCTTTATCAGCCTCTTGGACCTGTGTGTGGCTGTGACTTAGATTCTCAGCACCTGATGGATCTTAAGAATGATCCCACGTGAGCTTCCAAAACCAAAATGGCAAAAAATATCATTCATTGTGGATGAAGTCTCTTGCCTTCCTCTGTTAGGTTCCTGCACTCCATCAAATGACAATAGGGATTCTTTGGGTCAAATGAGTTCTTCAAAGCCCTGCAGAGGTGCTTGTGTTTTCGCATGACTCTAAATCACCTAAAGAATCGATACCTAAAATCAGTAGGCCTCAAATTGGAGAAACAAAGAAGTATTAACGGCAGGCTTTTTTGTTCGCTCCTGTTTCAGAGAAACGGTGTCCAGGCTACCCTGACTTTAGGCAAATGAGGGGCAAACGAGCTGATTTTGGACACTGTCTTGGGCTGCGCCCCTCATGGAAATCTCCAGCCAGAGGTTAAGATGATTGACTATATGGAATAAGATGAAGGCCATGTGGGAGTGTTTTGGTTTTAATTTTGGTCATTTGTGTTGCATTGGAATAAATGACTGGGTCCACGTGAGCTTGAACTCTGGTGTGATTCCCCTTAGAGACTGGGTTTTGGAACTGAACTCAGAGAAGCATTGCCATGAATTTTGTTGGGATTTTAAGAGGCCACGCATGAAAGTCGCTCTTGGAAACTGAGACCTAGGCCCCGGGTGGATTTCCACAGAGGCCTGGGAATCTCAGCAAGGATATCACATGATTTTATTCTTAAAGAAATGGCAGCCATAGTTGAGAGTCAAAACACACATGGACCTCACATTGTAGACCTCAATGGGCCTGGCCTAATGTGACCTTTTGTCCACTCTTTGGGAAGCCGTGCCTGTGAGAGTTCTCCAGAGATTTCATTGAAATGAGCTTCCTCACCATTTAATGTTTGCTGAATGAACTGAAACCCACAGTGCCTCCAACTTCATGCTTGAAAAATGGCTAGATAAATACCATGAAATTTTTGAAATTCCTATGACCAGGTGGCACTGGAGAAACATTGGATGTCCTGTTGATGATCATGAGTATACCAGACAGTGCCTTGATTTACTGAGTTTCATGAAAATGGTGTAGAACAGAGATGCCAGAAATTTGGAGCCTGCTGAGTAGTGGGTCTAGAGCAGTGGTGGGGAGGTGTTTGATAAAACATCCGTGGTAGGGCCATGTGGATCTACCATTGGATTCCAAATGGCTTGTAACTGACATGGTGCAGCCAACAGACCCTTATATGTAAAGGCATCTTGTTATATGGAGAGTTTTCAGAGGAAAATTAAGAATCAGGTTGATATGGACAAGGGGGCAATGGGGCAAGCTGTGAGAGATAGGAGCCTAGTTGGTGCATTCTCTTGCAGACCCTGACCCACCACACGTGACAGAACTCCCTCCAGCACTGTGTCCCAGTTTAGCTCCTAGTATTTCGTGAAACAAATACCAAACTCACAGTGCAGCAGCCAAAACACCACAAAAAGTGGAAGAGGACCAAATGGCTTCACAGTCCACACGGGGAGACACTTAGTCCCCAGTGGCCTCAGTTTACCTACAAAGAGAGGATTCAGCACTGCTTCATCTTGTTCATTGGAAAATAAGAAACCATGTCCTCCAGGTCACATAGATGCAGACCCAGCTTTGATGGTCTCACTACAGCGGAAGCCAAATCTCCTGAAAACTACATATATTTCAAGTGTGGAAGCTCAGAGGCAGTTTCTCAAAAAGTTTTTAGGCCAGCAGAGCTCCATGTTTGTGGAGTGTTTACCCTGTCCCTTAGTTTTGGAAACTCCTCTACCACCTCCAAGGTTGTGAACTCCTGAGCATTTTCCATTCCAGATATGTATTCACTGATTTTGTAACTCTTCTCCTCTAATTGTGTCTTACTTGGGGTGAAGGTAATGTCAAGGCATTGTTCTGGATGAGAGCGGGAGGATATTTGTGCAGCATATTTTTACATACACATTGGATTCATTTTCCAAATTTCCATTCGAAGTACTGAATCCCTGACACTAACCCATACCTAGTAGACTCAGACTATTCATCCTAATATAATGGAGAAAATTAGCCCAACACATTAGAAATACAAGTACTTCAGAGGAGACATGTTGTATAGTTGGACTTGACATTTGCATTATATAAGGTAGGAGTTATAAATCTAGTCAAATTTATTTGAAATATTCTCCATGTGTTTTTAAGCTTAACAAATATGTGAATTCTTATTTCCCTTTTCTGTAGCCTATTCACACATGTATATTTATATGCATATATAGAATCCTATCAGGTATCACACGTACATTTTTGTGAGGTGGCTGTCTTGGCAGATACAAATTGTGAGAAGAGTTCACTCCTTTTAAATGCTGTTGGAAATGAAAATTCAACCTATAGGAGAGCGTCCTAGTAGAACAACATTATACATTAACTCATGTTCAGTAAAATAAATATTTTTGCATTTGTGGATGATACATATTTACTGATGAATTTCGATTGGCATTTATATTGGTACTTTTTAATGTCTGTGAGTGTTGTGTGTGTGTGTGTGTATATACAGATATAGATATAGATATACTCTGCAAATTTTTAAAAATATGAAATATATGTGTCTAATATACACTCTCTAAATTCATTCATGTTCATGTATGTGGATTTATAATCCACTTTTCACAAGATTATAATCAGAAATATTCATCCACCTGAAATACATATTTGTTTCCTAGTACTGAAAACTAACTTCAGTGAATGGTGCATACAAATCCTAATTATTCTACAGTAACTGACCCAGTCTAACATCAATGCAAGTAGACTCCTATGGGACATGATATGTAATTTGTCATTCATTTGTATTCGACACTGGTACATTATTGTTTCTTCAGTTTTTGCACATCACAGGATATACATTTCATCCACAAGTTCACAAATTAATAAGCATTTGTTTCAACTTTAACCACTTCTTGCTTCAGAACACATGTATTGTCAGGGTATTCTTGACTGGTCTTTTCATGAGACTTCTTTCCAAACACATTATTTTGAATTTCCATAATCATTTTGAAGCAAAACTCACACACTCTTTATGATAAACCTAAACACAAATATTTCCATTACATATATACCTGGTTGGAATGAATGATTGTATATCAATATACGATTTCCTTTAATTTTTCAGATATCAGTTCAATTCATTATTTAAAGTTCAAAAAAGTTATATTATTTATTCACAGTATGGTCTATTCATGCTTTTTCTCTATGTTCCTAGAAACAAGGTACACCTCTTTGTACCCCCGATTCTCATTTTACATCTTCAATATATTGCTCCCAGAAATGGTGAAAGAAATACTCATGTCACCTCATTATCACCGTAATATTCTGGACAAAAAATGGAAAGGTCACACTTATGATTGTACCAAAGCCTAAATGGAAAGTGAACATGGATTTCTAAAAACATCCATGTCCAGGTTGCCTAATGCTGTCAATTGTCAATCCTATTGGTGACTACATATTTGTTTTTTTCCTAATTTATATATTCAAACTCAACCCTGTTGAAAATGTCTAATTCTATCACTCACTTTATACTTTGCCTGATTTCGTAATGTTTCTATTGATATCTGCTTTTCTACATATTTTCCCCAGTTCAACATAGTGACTGACTCTTCATATGTGCTGACATTTACATTCACTCAACAACCGAAAGTCTATTGCTAAAGAACTTTTGGTCCAAATCCTATACTCACTCTTCTTCCTAAACCTACCGACTATCTTCCTAATCCTACTGAATATCCCTTTTTGACTGGATGTTCTCTTCTAAATTCAATCATCCAATGTACAAGGTCCTATGCCATTGTATATGGAATTATCTGAGGCATCTTTGCAGAACATCATTCAAAGCTAAGTATCCCAATCAAGGGCAAAACCCTTCTGGGCTTCAAATCATACCTAGATTTCTGTTTTCCTACTTATATTTCACCTCTATATTCTTGTAAATATTGCAGTTTCCCAATACCATTATTCATCACACAGAATCACTCGTAATCCAAATCAAACCTGTTTTTAACCCCAAGTATACACTGTTCCCTCAATCATTTTACAGAAGAGCAGAGACAGAGTGGTTCTTACAATACAGGAAAGTTGGGGACCTTCAACCTGATGAGAACCTCAAATGTCCATGCACAAATGGTACCTGGAGAAGTTGTAGGCAGGTATGAAGCACCTGAGAGAGCAAAAGTCATCTTCCATGGCAAACAACCTGGTCAGGATGAAGGGATGTGTCTGAATCTGCCTCTCTCTCTTCTTATTGTACAGAAGATGGACCAAACCAGGGCTGAGTGGAGAGCTGTTCCCGGGTGCCAATGGTGATATACATTCTACCTTATGAAAGTGTCACAGGAAGTTCTGGCAACCTCCATCTTATGTTACCCTTGGAAGCAACTGTTAGGACAAAGTGGTTGCCAAGGCAGTGACCTCATTCAGTTCCAAAGAATGTGAAATACCTCATTTCCTTGGTGATGGAACTCTCTGAACTTGGTATCCAAGAAGCCAGACACCCAGAGGCAGTCCCAGTCCCAGTCCCAGTGGGCTCACTTGTTTGGATTTACCAAGGACAGAGTCAGTTTTCTTGGTACCTAATGATGTGAGGATGGCCAAATGCCAGGACAGCTCTGAAGATGGACCTTTCCTGAGAAAACAGGTAGTGGCTAACCACTTTTTCCTGACGTCTTCACAGAGTTGGTCAAGGAATCAAGATCTGAGAGAAGACAGGCCATTTCGGGGGAACATAGTATGGCCCACCAGTCAGAGGACACTCCGGGTAGTCACAGACGTACTTGGGGGCAGGAGGTGCCTTTGTGGGAGTGGGTGTGGGTTTGTTGTTTTGTCTCATGTTCTGAGAATAGATAGAAAAGGCGGTTTGTTTGGTTTGGAGTGGACAGTTTCTAGTAAGTCATTTGACATGGCGAGTGTTTCTCTTTCTGTGTATCCCACTGTGTCCGTTGTTGTAGACATTAGAAAAGAGAATGCATTAATGAATGTGTCCTGTCTAGTATAAATCTTCCCATAATTCATCCTGCCCAATATATGAATGGACTGCAGCTTGTCTTATCAATGTGCAACACCTGCTATCTTTCTAAGTTGTTGTTTTCTTCCTGAATTCTGGCCACTCTCCAGAATAGGCTCATGGATTTGTGTCCAAAATATGTACCACCTCCAAGCTCTGTGACATGGCCATGTACTGGATAGCTGAAGAGAATGGCGAGCATCTCAAAAAACTCAGATATCAGTGTGACCAGGAAAGTCTCAGTGCAGAAACCCTGCTTTGGGCCTTTTGCTTACTTATTGTTGTGTTGCACTGAATGTCAGGAAGGTCTTTGCCTCAGGCCACCCCTTTGTGAAGCCTGAAGAAAACAGTTTTCAAATGGAAATGAATGGGCCTCACCTGTGGCTCTTTATCAGCCTCTTGGACCTGTGTGTGGCTGTGACTTAGATTCTCAGCACCTGATGGATCTTAAGAATGATCCCATGTGAGCTTCCAAAACCAAAATGGCAAAAAATATCATTCATTGTGGATGAAGTCTCTTGCCTTCCTCTGTTAGGTTCCTGCACTCCATCAAATGACAATAGGGATTCTTTGGGTCAAATGAGTTCTTCAAAGCCCTGCAGAGGTGCTTGTGTTTTCGCATGACTCTAAATCACCTAAAGAATCGATATCTAAAATCAGTAGGCCTCAAATTGGAGAAACAAAGAAGTATTAACGGCAGGCTTATTTGTTCGCTCCTGTTTCAGAGAAATGGTGTCCAGGCTACCCTGACTTTAGGCAAATGAGGGGCAAACGAGCTGATTTTGGACACTGTCTTGGGCTGCGCCCCTCATGGAAACCTCCAGCCAGAGGTTAAGATGATTGACTATATGGAATAAGATGAAGGCCATGTGGGAGTGTTTTGGTTTTAATTTTGGTCATTTGTGTTGCATTGGAAAAAATGACTGGGTCCACGTGAGCTTGAACTCTGGTGTGATTCCCCTTAGAGACTGGGTTTTGGAACTGAACTCAGAGAAGCATTGCCATGAATTTTGTTGGGATTTTAAGAGGCCACACATGAAAGTCGCTCTTGGAAACTGAGACCTAGGCCCCAGGTGGATTTCCACAGAGGCCTGGGAATCTCAGCAAGGATATCACATGATTTTATTCTTAAAGAAATGGCAGCCATAGTTGAGAGTCAAAACACACATGGACCTCACATTGTAGACCTCAATGGGCCTGGCCTAATGTGACCTTTTGTCCACTCTTTGGGAAGCCGTGCCTGTGAGAGTTCTCCAGAGATTTCATTGAAATGAGCTTCCTCACCATTTAATGTTTGCTGAATGAACTGAAACCCACAGTCCCTCCAACTTCATGCTTGAAAAATGGCTAGATAAATACCATGAAATTTTTGAAATTCCTATGACCAGGTGGCACTGGAGAAACATTGGATGTCCTGTTGCTGATCATGAGTATACCAGACAGTGCCTTGATTTACTGAGTTTCATGAAAATGGTGTAGAACAGAGATGCCAGAAATTTGGAGCCTGCTGAGTAGTGGGTCTAGAGCAGTGGTGGGGAGGTGTTTGCTAAAAAATCCGTGGTAGGGCCATGTGGATCTACCATTGGATTCCAAATGGCTTGTAACTGACATGGTGCAGCCAACAGACCCTTATATGTAAAGGCATCTTGTTACATGGAGAGTTTTCAGAGGAAAATTAAGAATCAGATTGATATGGACAAGGGGGCAATGGGGTAAGCTGTGAGAGATAGGAGACTATTTGGTGCATTCTCTTGCAGACCCTGACCCACCACGCGTGACAGAACTCCCTCCAGCACTGTGTCCCAGTTTAGCTCCTAGTATTTCGTGAAACAAATACCAAACTCACAGTGCAGCAGCAAAAACACCACAAAAAGTGGAAGAGGACCAAATGGCTTCACAGTCCACACGGGGAGACACTTAGTCCCCAGTGGTCTCAGTTTACCTACAAAGAGAGGATTCAGCACTGCTTCATCTTGTTCATTGGAAAATAAGAACCATGTCCTCCAGGTCACATAGATGCAGACCCAGCTTTGATGGTCTCACTATAGAGGAAGCCAAATCTCCTGAAAACAACATATATTTCAAGTGTGGAAGCTCAGAGGCAGTTTCTCAAAAAGTTTTTAGGCCAGCAGAGCTCCATGTTTGTGGAGTGTTTACCCTGTCCCTTAGTTTTGGAAACTCCTCTACCACCTCCAAGGTTGTGAACTCCTGAGCATTTTCCATTCCAGATATGTATTCACTGATTTTGTAACTCTTCTCCTCTAATTGTGTCTTACTTGGGGTGAAGGTAATGTCAAGGCATTGTTCTGGATGAGAGCGGGAGGATATTTGTTCAGCATATTTTTACATACACATTGGATTCATTTTCCAAATTTCCATTCGAAGTACTGAATCCCTGACACTAACCCATACCTAGTAGACTCAGACTATTCATCCTAATATAATGGAGAAAATTAGCCCAACACATTAGAAATGCAAGTACTTCAGAGGAGATATGTTGTATAGTTGGACTTGACATTTGCATTATATAAGGTAGGAGTTATAAATCTAGTCAAATTTATTTGAAATATTCTCCATGTGTTTTTAAGTTTAACAAATATGTGAATTCTTATTTCCCTTTTCTGTAGCCTATTCACACATGTATATTTATATGCATATATAGAATCCTATCAGGTATCACTCGTACATTTTTGTGAGGTGGCTGTCTTGGCAGATACAAATTGTGAGAAGAGTTCACTCCTCCTAAATGCTGTTGGAAATGAAAATTCAACCTATAGGAGAGCGTCCTAGTAGAACAACATTATACATTAACTCATGTTCAGTAAAATAAATATTTTTGCATTTGTGGATGATACATATTTACTGATGAATTTCGATTGGCATTTATATTGGTACTTTTTAATGTCTGTGAGTGTTGTGTGTGTGTGTGTGTGTGTATATACAGATATAGATATAGATATCCTCTGCAAATTTTCAAAATATGAAATATATGTGTCTAATATACACTCTCTAAATTCATTCATGTTCATGTATGTGGATTTATAATCCACTTTTCACAAGATTATAATCAGAAATATTCATCCACCTGAAATACATATTTGTTTCCTAGTACTGAAAACTAACTTCAGTGAATGGTGCATACAAATCCTAATTATTCTACAGTAACTGACCCAGTCTAACATCAATGCAAGTAGACTCCTATGGGACATGATATGTAATTTGTCATTCATTTGTATTCGACACTGGTACATTATTGTTTCTTCAGTTTTTGCACATCACAGGATATACATTTCATCCACAAGTTCACAAATTAATAAGCATTTGTTTCAACTTTAACCACTTCTTGCTTCAGAACACATGTATTGTCAGGGTATTCTTGATTGGTCTTTTCATGAGACTTCTTTCCAAACACATTATTTTGAATTTCCATAATCATTTTGAAGCAAAACTCACTCACTCTTTATGATAAACCTAAACACAAATATTTCCATTACATATATACCTGGTTGGAATGAATGATTGTATATCAATATACGATTTCCTTTAATTTTTCAGATATCAGTTCAATTCATTATTTAAAGTTCAAAAAAGTTATATTATTTATTCACACTATGGTCTATTCATGCTTTTTCTCTATGTTCCTAGAAACAGGGTACACCTCTTTGTACCCCCGATTCTCATTTTACATCTTCAATATATTGCTCCCAGAAATGGTGAAAGAAATACTCATGTCACCTCATTATCACAGTAATATTCTGGACAAAAATGGAAAGGTCACACTTATGATTGTACCAAAGCCTAAATGGAAAGTGAACATGGATTTCTAAAAACATCCATGTCCAGGTTGCCTAATGCTGTCAATTGTCAATCCTATTGGTGACTACATATTTGTTTTTTTTTTTAATTTATATATTCAAACTCAACCCTGTTGAAAATGTCTAATTCTATCACTCACTTTATACTTTGCCTGATTTCGTAATGTTTCTATTGATATCTGCTTTTCTACATATTTTCCCCAGTTCAACATAGTGACTGACTCTTCATATGTGCTGACATTTACATTCACTCAACAACCGAAAGTCTATTGCTAAAGAACTTTTGGTCCAAATCCTACACTCACTCTTCTTCCTAAACCTACCGACTATCTTCCTAATCCTACTGAATATCCCTTTTTGACTGGATGTTCTCTTCTAAATTCAATCATCCAATGTACAAGGTCCTATGCCATTGTATATGGAATTATCTGAGGCATCTTTGCAGAACATCATTCAAAGCTAAGTATCCCAATCAAGGGCAAAACCCTTCTGGGCTTCAAATCATACCTAGATTTCTGTTTTCCTACTTATATTTCACCTCTATATTCTTGTAAATATTGCAGGTTCCCAATACCATTATTCATCACACAGAATCACTCGTAATCCAAATCAAACCTGTTTTAACCCCAAGTATACACTGTTCCCTCAATCATTTTACAGAAGAGCAGAGACAGAGTGGTTCTTACAATACAGGAAAGTTGGGGACCTTCAACCTGATGAGAACCTCAAATGTCCATGCACAAATGGTACCTGGAGAAGTTGTAGGCAGGTATGAAGCACCTGAGAGAGCAAAAGTCATCTTCCATGGCAAACAACCTGGTCAGGATAAAGGGATGTGTCTGAATCTGCCTCTCTCTCTTCTTATTGTACAGAAGATGGACCAAACCAGGGCTGAGTGGAGAGCTGTTCCCGGGTGCCAATGGTGATATACATTCTACCTTATGAAAGTGTCACAGGAAGTTCTGGCAACCTCCATCTTATGTTACCCTTGGAAGCAACTGTTAGGACAAAGTGGTTGCCAAGGCAGTGACCTCATTCAGTTCCAAAGAATGTGAAATATCTCATTTCCTTCGTGATGGAACTCTCTGAACTTGGTATCCAGGAAGCCAGACACCCAGAGGCAGTCCCAGTCCCAGTCCCAGTGGGCTCACTTGTTTGGATTTACCAAGGACAGAGTCAGTTTTCTTGGTACCTAATGATGTGAGGATGGCCAAATGCCAGGAGAGCTCTGAAGATGGACCTTTCCTGAGAAAACAGGTAGTGGCTAACCACTTTTTCCTGACGTCTTCACAGAGTTGGTCAAGGAATCAAGATCTGAGAGAAGACAGGCCATTTCGGGGGAACATAGTATGGCCCACCAGTCAGAGGACACTCCGGGTAGTCACAGACGTACTTGGGGGAAGGAGGTGCCTTTGTGGGAGTGGGTGTGGGTTTGTTGTTTTGTCTCATGTTCTGAGAATAGATAGAAAAGGCGGTTTGTTTGGTTTGGAGTGGAGAGTTTCTAGTAAGTCATTTGACATGGCGAGTGTTTCTCTTTCTGTGTATCCCACTGTGTCCGTTGTTGTAGACATTAGAAAAGAGAATGCATTAATGGATGTGTCCTGTCTAGTATAAATCTTCCCATAATTCATCCTGCCCAATATATGAATGGACTGCAGCTTGTCTTATCAATGTGCAACACCTGCTATCTTTCTAAGTTGTTGTTTTCTTCCTGAATTCTGGCCACTCTCCAGAATAGGCTCATGGATTTGTGTCCAAAATATGTACCACCTCCAAGCTCTGTGACATGGCCATGTACTGGATAGCTGAAGAGAATGGCGAGCATCTCAAAAAACTCAGATATCAGTGTGACCAGGAAAGTCTCAGTGCAGAAACCCTGCTTTGGGCCTTTTGCTTACTTATTGTTGTGTTGCACTGAATGTCAGGAAGGTCTTTGCCTCAGGCCACCCCTTTGTGAAGCCTGAAGAAAACAGTTTTCAAATGGAAATGAATGGGCCTCACCTGTGGCTCTTTATCAGCCTCTTGGACCTGTGTGTGGCTGTGACTTAGATTCTCAGCACCTGATGGATATTAAGAATGATCCCATGTGAGCTTAAAAAACCAAAATGGCAAAAAATATCATTCATTGTGGATGAAGTCTCTTGCCTTCCTCTGTTAGGTTTCTGCACACCATCAAATGACAATAGGGATTCTTTGGGTCAAATGAGTTCTTCAAAGCCCTGCAGAGGTGCTTGTGTTTTCGCATGACTCTAAATCACCTAAAGAATCGATACCTAAAATCAGTAGGCCTCAAATTGGAGAAACAAAGAAGTATTAACGGCAGGCTTATTTGTTTGCTCCTGTTTCAGAGAAACGGTGTCCAGGCTACCCTGTCTTTAGGCAAATGAGGGGCAAACGAGCTGATTTTGGACACTGTCTTGGGCTGCGCCCCTCATGGAAACCTCCAGCCAGAGGTTAAAATGATTGACTATATGGAATAAGATGAAGGCCATGTGGGAGTGTTTTGGTTTTAATTTTGGTCATTTGTGTTGCATTGGAAAAAATGACTGGGTCCACGTGAGCTTGAACTCTGGTGTGATTCCCCTTAGAGACTGGGTTTTGGATCTGAACTCAGAGAAGCATTGCCATGAATTTTGTTGGGATTTTAAGAGGCCACGCATGAAAGTCGCTCTTGGAAACTGAGACCTAGGCCCCGGGTGGATTTCCACAGAGGCCTGGGAATCTCAGCAAGGATATCACATGGTTTTATTCTTAAAGAAATGGCAGCCATAGTTGAGAGTCAAAACACACATGGACCTCACATTGTAGACCTCAATGGGCCTGGCCTAATGTGACCTTTTGTCCACTCTTTGGGAAGCCGTGCCTGTGAGAGTTCTCCAGAGATTTCATTGAAATGAGCTTCCTCACCATTTAATGTTTGCTGAATGAACTGAAACCCACAGTGCCTCCAACTTCATGGTTGAAAAATGGCTAGATAAATACCATGAAATTTTTGAAATTCCTATGACCAGGTGGCACAGGAGAAACATTTGATGTCCTGTTGCTGATCATGAGTATACCAGACAGTGCCTTGATTTACTGAGTTTCATGAAAATGGTGTAGAACAGAGATGCCAGAAATTTGGAGCCTGCTGAGTAGTGGGTCTAGAGCAGTGGTGGGGAGGCGTTTGATAAAACATCCGTGGTAGGGCCATGTGGATATACCATTGGATTCCAAATGGCTTGTAACTGACATGGTGCAGCCAACAGACCCTTATATGTAAAGGCATCTTGTTATATGGAGACTTTTCAGAGGAAAATTAAGAATCAGGTTGATATGGACAAGGGGGCAATGGGGCAAGCTGTGAGAGATAGGAGCCTAGTTGGTGCATTCTCTTGCAGACCCTGACCCACCACACGTGACAGAACTCCCTCCAGCACTGTGTCCCAGTTTAGCTCCTAGTATTTCGTGAAACAAATACCAAACTCACAGTGCAGCAGCAAAAACACCACAAAAAGTGGAAGAGGACCAAATGGCTTCACAGTCCACACGGGGAGACACTTAGTCCCCAGTGGCCTCAGTTTACCTACAAAGAGAGGATTCAGCACTGCTTCATCTTGTTCATTGGAAAATAAGAAACCATGTCCTCCAGGTCACATAGATGCAGACCCAGCTTTGATGGTCTCACTACAGAGGAATCCAAATCTCCTGAAAACAACATATATTTCAAGTGTGGAAGCTCAGAGGCAGTTTCTCAAAAAGTTTTTAGGCCAGCAGAGCTCCATGTTTGTGGAGTGTTTACCCTGTCCCTTAGTTTTGGAAACTCCTCTACCACCTCCAATGTTGTGAACTCCTGAGCATTTTCCATTCCCGATATGTATTCACTGATTTTGTAACTCTTCTCCTCTAATTGTGTCTTACTTGGGGTAAAGGTAATGTCAAGGCATTGTTCTGGATGAGAGCGGGAGGATATTTGTTCAGCATATATTTACATACACATTGGATTCATTTTCCAATTTTCCATTCGAAATACTGAATCCCTGACACTAACCCATACCTAGTAGTCTCAGACTATTCATCTTAATATAATGGAGAAAATTAACCCAACACAATGGAAATACAAGCACTTCAGAGGAGACATGTTGTATAGTTGGACTTGACATTTGCATTATATAAGGTAGGAGTTATAAATCTAGTCAAATTTTAATTGAAATATTCTCCATGTGTTTTTAAACTTAACAAATATGTGAATTCTTGTTTCCCTTTTCTGTAGCCTATTCACACATGTATATTTATATGCATATATAGAATCCTACCAGGTATCACACGTACATTTTTGTGAGGTGGCTGTCTTGGCAGATACAAATTGTGAGAAGAGTTCACTCCTCCTAAATGCTGTTGGAAATGAAAATTCAACCTATAGGAGAGCGTCCTAGTAGAACAACATTATACATTAACTCATGTTCAGTTAAATAAATATTTTTGCATTTGTGGATGATACATATTTACTGATGAATTTCGATTGGCATTTATATTGGTACTTTTTAATGTCTGGGAGTGTTGTGTGTGTGTATATATACAGATATAGATATAGATATACTCTCCAAATTTTTCAAAATATGAAATATATGTGTCTAATATACACTCTCTAAATTCATTCATGTTCATGTATGTGGATTTATAATCCACTTTTCACAAGATTATAATCAGAAATATTTATCCACCTGAAATACATATTTGTTTCCTAGTACTGAAAACTAACTTCAGTGAATGGTGCATACAAATCATAATTATTCTACAGTAACTGACCCAGTCTAACATCAATGCAAGTAGACTCCTATGGGACAAGATATGTAATTTGTCATTCATTTGTATTCGACACTGGTACATTATTGTTTCTTCAGTTTTTGCACATCACAGGATATACATTTCATCCACAAGTTCACAAATTAATAAGCATTTGTTTCAACTTTCACCACTTCTTGCTTCCGAACACATGTATTGTCAGGGTTTCTTGACTGGTCCTTTCATGAGACTTCTTTCCAAACACATTATTTTGAATTTCCATAATCATTTTGAAGCAAAACTCACACACTCTTCATGATAAACCAAAACACTAATATTTCCATTACATATATACCTGGTTGGAATGAATGATTGTATATCAATATACGATTTCCTTTAATTTTTCAGATATCAGTTCAATTCATTATTTAAAGTTCAAAAAAGTTATATTATTTATTCACTGTATGGTCTATTCATGCTTTTTCTCTATGTTCCTAGAAACAGGGTACACCTCTTTGTACCCCCGATTCTCATTTTACAACTTCAATATATTGCTCCCAGAAATGGTGAAAGAAATACTCATGTCACCTCATTATCACCGTAATATTCTGGACAAAAAATGGAAAGGTCACACTTATGATTATACCAAAGCCTAAATGGAAAGTGAACATGGATTTCTAAAAACATCCATGTCCAGGTTGCCTAATGCTGTCAATTGTCAATCCTATTGGTGACTACATATTTGTTTTTTTCCTAATTTATATATTCAAACTCAACCCTGTTGAAAATGTCTAATTCTATCACTCACTTTATACTTTGCCTGATTTCCTAATATTTCTATTGATATCTGCTTTTCTACATATTTTCCCCAGTTCAACATAGTGACTGACTCTTCATATGTGCTGACATTTACATTCACTCAACAACCGAAAGTCTATTGCTAAAGAACTTTTGGTCCAAATCCTATACTCACTCTTCTTCCTAAACCTACCGACTATCTTCCTAATCCTACTGAATATCCCTTTTTGACTGGATGTTCTCTTCTAAATTCAATCATCCAATGTACAAGGTCCTATGCCATTGTATATCGAATTATCTGAGGCATCTTTGCAGAACATCATTCAAAGCTAAGTATCCCAATCAAGGGCAAAACCCTTCTGGGCTTCAAATCATACCTAGATTTCTGTTTTCCTACTTATATTTCACCTCTATATTCTTGTAAATATTGCAGGTTCCCAATACCATTATTCATCACACAGAATCACTCGTAATCCAAATCAAACCTGTTTTTAACCCCAAGTATACACTGTTCCCTCAATCATTTTACAGAAGAGGAGAGACAGAGTGGTTCTTACAATACAGGAAAGTTGGGGACCTTCCACCTGATGAGAACCTCAAATGTCCATGCACAAATGGTACCTGGAGAAGTTGTAGGCAGGTATGAAGCACCTGAGAGAGCAAAAGTCATCTTCCATGGCAAACAACCTGGTCAGGATGAAGGGATGTGTCTGAATCTGCCTCTCTCTCTTCTTATTGTACAGAAGATGGACCAAACCAGGGCTGAGTGGAGAGCTGTTCCCAGGTGCCAATGGTGATATACATTCTACCTTATGAAAGTGTCACAGGAAGTAGGGGCAACCTCCATCTTATGTTACCCTTGGAAGCAACTGTTAGGACACAGTGGTTGCCAAGGCAGTGACCTCATTCAGTTCCAAAGAATGTGACATACCTCATTTCCTTGGTGATGGAACTCTCTGAACTTGGTATCCAAGAAGCCAGGCACCCAGAGGCAGTCCCAGACCCAGTCCCAGTGGGCTCACTTGTTTGGATTTACCAAGGACAGAGTCAGTTTTCTTGGTACCTAATGATGTGAGGATGGCCAAATGCCAGGAGAGCTCTGAAGAAGGACGTTTCCTGAGAAAACTGGTAGTGGCTAACCACTTTTTCCTGACATCTTCACAGAGTTTGTCAAGGAAACAAGATCTGAGAGAAGACAGGCCATTTCGGGGGAACATAGTATGGCCCACCAGTCAGAGGACACTCCGGATAGTCACAGACGTACTTGGGGGAAGGAGGTGCCTTTGTGGGAGTGGGTGTGGGTTTGTTGTTTTGTCTCATGTTCTGAGAATAGATTGGAAAGGCGGTTTGTTTGGTTTGGAGTGGACAGTTTCTAGTAAGTCATTTGACATGGCGAGTGTTTCTCTTTCTGTGTATCCCACTGTGTCCGTTGTTGTAGACATTAGAAAAGAGAATGCATTAATGGATGTGTCCTGTCTAGTACAAATCTTCCCATATTTCATCCTGCCCAATATATGAATGGACTGCAGCTTGTCTTATCAATGTGCAACACCTGCTATCTTTCTAAGTTGTTGTTTTCTTCCTGAATTCTGGCCACTCTCAAGAATAGGCTCATGGATTTGTGTCCAAAATATTTAACACCTCCAAGCTCTGTGACATGGCCATGTACTGGATAGCTGAAGAGAATGGCGAGCATCTCAGAAAACTCAGATATCAGTGTGACCAGGAAAGTCTCAGTGCAGAAACCCTGCTTTGGGCCTTTTGCTTACTTATTGTTGTGTTGCACTGAATGTCAGGAAGGTCTTTGCCTCAGGCCACATTTTGTGAAGCCTGAAGAAAACAGTTTACAAATGGAAATGAATGCACCTCACCTGTGGCTCTTTATCAGCCTCTTGGACCTGTGTGTGGCTGTGACTTAGATTCTCAGCACCTGATGGATATTAAGAATGATCCCATGTGAGCTTCCAAAACCAAAATAGCAAAAAATATCATTCATTGTGGATGAAGTCTCTTGCCTTCCTCTGTTAGGTTCCTGCACTCCATCAAATGACAATAGGGATTCTTTGGGTCAAATGAGTTCTTCAAAGCCCTGCAGAGGTGCTTGTGTTTTGCATGACTCTAAATCACCTAAAGAATCGATACCTAAAATCAGTAGGCCTCAAATTGGAGAAACAAAGAAGTATTAACGGCAGGCTTATTTGTTCACTCCTGGTTCACAGAAACGGTGTCCAGGCTACCCTGACTTTAGGCAAATGAGGGGCAAACGAGCTGATTTCGGACAGTGTCTTGGGCTGCGCCCCTCATGGAAACCTCCAGCCAGAGGTTAAGATGATTGACTATATGGAATAAGATGAAGGCCATGTGGGAGTGTTTTGGTTTTAATTTTGGTCATTTGTGTTGCATTGGAAAAAATGACTGGGTCCACGTGGGCTTGAACTCTGGTGTGATTCCCCTTAGAGACTGGGTTTTGGAACTGAACTCAGAGAAGCATTGCCATGAATTTTGTTGGGATTTTAAGAGGCCACGCATGAAAGTCACTCTTCGAAACTGAGACCTAGGCCCCGGGTGGATTTCCACAGAGGCCTGGGAATCTCAGCAAGGATATCACATGATTTTATTCTTAAAGAAATGGCAGCCATAGTTGAGAGTCAAAACACACATGGACCTCACATTGTAGACCTCAATGGGCCTGGCCTAATGTGACCTTTTGTCCACTCTTTGGGAAGCCGTGCCTGTGAGAGTGCTCCAGAGATTTCATTGAAATGAGCTTCCTCACCATTTAATGTTTGCTGAATGAACTGAAACCCACAGTGCCTCCAACTTCATGCTTGAAAAATGGCTAGATAAATACCATGAGATTTTTGAAATTCCTATGACCAGGTGGCACTGGAGAAATATTGGATGTCCTGTTGCTCATCATGAGTATACCAGACAGTGCCTTGATTTACTGAGTTTCATGAAAATGGTGTAGAACAGAGATGCCAGTAAGTTGGAGCCTGCTGAGTAGTGGGTCTAGAGCAGTGGTGGGGAGGTGTTTGATAAAACATCCGTGGTAGGGCCATGTGGATCTACCATTGAATTCCAAATGGCTTGTAACTTACAAGGTGCAGCTAGCAGACCCTTATATGTAAAGGCATCTTTTTATATGGAGAGTTTTCAGAGGAAAATTAAGAATCAGGTTGATATGGACAAGGGGGCAATGGGGCAAGCTGTGAGAGATAGGAGCCTAGTTGGTGCATTCTCTTGCAGACCCTGACCCACCACACGTGACAGAACCTCCTTCAGCACTGTGTCCCAGTTTAGCTCCTAGTATTTCATGAAACAAATACCAAACTCACAGTGCAGCAGCAAAAACACCACAAATTGGAGGAGGACCAAATGGCATCACAGTCCACACGGGGAGACACTTAGTCCCCAGTGGCCTCAGTTTACCTACAAAGAGAGGATTCAGCACTGCTTCATCTTGTTCATTGGAAAATAAGAAACCATGTCCTCCAGGTCACATAGATGCAGACCCAGCTTTGATGGTCTCACTACAGAGGAATCCAAATCTCCTGAAAACAACATATATTTCAAGTGTGGAAGCTCAGAGGCAGTTTCTCAAAAAGTTTTTAGGCCAGCAGAGCTCCATGTTTGTGGAGTGTTTACCCTGTCCCTTAGTTTTGGAAACTCCTCTACCACCTCCAAGGTTGTGAACTCCTGAGCATTTTCCATTCCAGATATGTATTCACTGATTTTGTAACTCTTCTCCTCTAATTGTGTCTTACTTGGGGTGAAGGTAATGTCAAGGCATTGTTCTGGATGAGAGCGGGAGGATATTTGTGCAGCATATATTTACATACACATTGGATTCATTTTCCAATTTTCCATTCGAAATACTGTATCCCTGACACTAACCCATACCTAGTAGTCTCAGACTATTCATCCTAATATAATGGAGAAAATTAACCCAACACAATGGAAATACAAGCACTTCAGAGGAGACATGTTGTATAGTTGGACTTGACATATGCATTATATAAGGTAGGAGTTATAAATCTAGTCAAATTTTAATTGAAATATTCTCCATGTGTTTTTAAACTTAACAAATATGTGAATTCTTGTTTCCCTTTTCTGTAGCCTATTCACACATGTATATTTATATGCATATATAGAATCCTACCAGGTATCACACGTACATTTTTGTGAGGTGGCTGTCTTGGCAGATACAAATTGTGAGAGGTGTTCACTCCTCCTTAATGCTGTTGGAAATGAAAATTCAACCTATAGGAGAGCGTCCTAGTAGAACAACATTATACATTAACTCATGTTCAGTAAAATAAATATTTTTGCATTTGTGGATGATACATATTTACTGATGAATTTCGATTGGCATTTATATTGGTACTTTTTAATGTCTGTGAGTGTTGTGTGTGTGTGTGTGTGTGTGTGTGTGTGTGTGTGTGTATAGATGTAGATATAGATATAGATATACTCTCCAAATTTTTCAAAATATGAAATATATGTGTCTAATATACACTCTCTAAATTCATTCATGTTCATGTATGTGGATTTATAATCCACTTTTCACAAGATTATAATCAGAAATATTCATCCACCTGAAATACATATTTGTTTCCTAGTACTGAAAACTAACTTCAGTGAATGGTGCATACAAATCCTAATTATTCTACAGTAACTGACGCAGTCTAACATCAATGCAAGTAGAATCCTATGGGACATGATATGTAATTTGTCATTCATTTGTATTCGACACTGGTACATTATTATTTCTTCAGTTTTTGCACATCATAAGATATACCTTTGCCAAGGCAGTGACCTCATTCAGTTCCAAAGAATGTGACATACCTCATTTCCTTGGTGATGGAACTCTCTGAACTTTGTATCCAAGGAGCCAGGCACCCAGAGGCAGTTTCAGTCCCAGTCCCAGTGGGCTCACTTGTTTGGATTTAGCAAGGATAAAGTCAGTCATTCTTGGTTCCTACTGAAGTGAGGATTACCAAATGCCTGGAGAGCTCTGAAGAGGGAACTTTCGTGAGAAAGCAGGTAGTAGCTCTCCATTTTTTCCTTACAACTTTACAGAGTTCGCCAAGGAAAACAGATCTGAGAGAGGACAGGCCATTTCAGAAGAACAGAGTATGGCCACCAGTCAGAGGACACTCTGGTTAGTCACACAGCTACTTGGGGAAGGAGGTGCCTTTTTGGGAGTGGGTGTGGGTTTGTGGTTTGTCTCATGTTCTGAAAATAGGTAGGAATGGCGGTTTGTTTGTTTTGGAGTGAACTGTTTCTGGTAAGTCGTTTGACGAGGTGAGTGTTTCCATGTCTGTGTATCCCACTGTGCCTGTGGTAGTAGACATGAGAAAAGAGAATGCAGCAATGGATGTGTCATGTCTAGTATAAAGCTTCCCAGCATTCATCCTGCCCAATTTATGAATGGAGTGTGGCTTGCCTTATGCACGGGCAACACCTAATACCTTCCTAAGTCCCTGTTTTCTTCCTGAATTCTGGCCACTCTCTAGAATAGGCTCATGGTTATGTGTCCAAGATACATACCAAATCCAAGGTCTTTGACATGGCCATGTACTGGATACCTGAATGGAATGGCTCGCATCTCAGAAAACTGAGATATCAGTGTGACCAGGAAAGTCTCAGTGGAGATACCCTGCTTTGGGCCTTTTGCTTACCTATTGTTCTGTTGCCCTGAATATCAGAAAGGTCTATGTCTCATGCAACCCCTTTGTTAAGCCTGAAGAAAACAGTTTTCAAATGGAAATGAATGTGCATCACCTCTGGCTCTTTGCTTAATTTCATTGGAAAATGATGTGTCTGATTCAGGCCCTTTGCCCTGTTTTAGGCTGTGACTTAGTTTCTCAGCACCTGATGGATGTAAAGAAAGATCCCATATGTGCATCTAAACCAAAATGGAAAAACGTTCAATCAATGTGCATGAAGTATATTGCCTTCCTTTGTTAGGTTTCTGAAATCCATCATGTCAGAATAGGGATCCTTTGGGTGAAATGAGTTCTTCAAATCTTTGCAGAGGTGCTTGGCTTTTCTCATGACTCCAATTCACAAAAAGAATCTAGACCCCACAGTCAGAGAGGCTCAAATTGGAGAAGCGAAGCAGTATTAAGGGCAGGCCTATTTGATCACTCCTGGTTCACAGGAAGCGTGTCCAAGCCACCCTGTCATTCGGCAAATGAGGGGCAAGGGAGCTTATTTTGGACACTGTCTTGGGATGTGCCTCTCATGAAAACCTCCATCCAGATGTTATGATGAGTATCTTTATGGTAGAAGATGAGGGCCATGTAGGAGTGTTTTGGTTATAATTGTGGTCATTTGTGTGGCAGTTGGAAGAGATGACTGGGTCCACCTGGGCATGAATTCTGCTGTGATTCCCCTTAGAGACTGAGTTCTGGAACTGACCTCAGAGAAGTATTGACATCAATTGTGTGGGGATTTTAGGAGGCCAGGAATGAGAGTTGCCATTGGGAACCTGGGATCAAGGCCCAGAGTGGCTTTCCACAGAACACTGGGAATCACAGCCAGGATATTACATGATTTTATTCTGAAAGACTTGGCAGGCATAATTGAGATTCAAAACACACTTGGACCTCGCTTTGTAGACCTCAATGGGCCTGGCTTCATGTGACTTTTTGGCCACTCTTTGGGTAGACTTGCCTGTGAGAGTGCTCCAGAGATTTCCCTGAAATTAGCTTCCTCACCATTTAATGGTTCCTGAATGAATTGAAACCAACATTGCCTCCAAATGCATCTGTGAAAAAATGCTAGATAATTACCATGAAATTTTAGAAATTCCGATGACCAGCTGGCACTGGAGGACCTTTGATGTCCTGTTGATGATCATGAGTATATCAGACAGGGCCTTGATTGACTGGGTTTCATGAAAATGGTGTAGAACAGAGATGCCAGTAAGTTGGGGCCTGGTAAGTAGTGGGCCTAGAGCTGTGTTATGCAAATGTGTGATAAAACATCTGTGGTGGGGCCATGTGGATCTTCCATTGGCTTCCAAATGGCTGTGACTGACATGGTGCAACCATCACACCCATATATGTAAAGGCATATTTTTATATGGAGAGGTTTCAGAGCAATGTTCAGTATCATGTTGTAATTGTCAAGGGGGCAAGCTACTTGAGATAGAACCCTGGTTGGTGCATTCTCCTGGAGACCCTGCCAACCACACCTGACAGAACTCCCTTCAGCACTGTGTCCCATTTGAACTCGTTGTATTTCATGAAGCAAATACCAAACTCCCAGTGCAGCAGCAAGAAACACCACGAAAATTGGAGGATGACCATTGGTTTCACAGTCCACACGGGAAGACCCTTAGCCCTCAGTGGCCAAAGTTTACCTACAAAAAGAGAATTCATCACTGCTGCCTCATTTTTATTTGAAAATAAGTAACCATTTCCTCCAGGTCACATAGATGCAGATCCAGCTTTGATGGTTTCACTACAAATAAAGCTAAAGCTCCTGACAACAACATATATTTCAAGTGCCCAACCTCAGAGGCAGATTCTCAAAAAGTCTTTTGGCCAGCAGAGCTCCATGTTTGTGGAGTGTTTACCCTGTCTCTTACTTTTGGAAACTCCTCTACCACCTCCAAAGATGTGAAATCTGGAGCATTTTCCATTCTAGATATGTATTCACAGATTTTCTAACTCTTCTCCTCTAATTGTGTCTTACTTGGGGCGAAGGTAATGTCAAGGCATTGTTCTGGAGGAGAGTGGGAAGATTTTTCCGTAGCATATATTTGCATACACATTGGATTCAGTGTCCTATTTTCAATTCAAAATACTGAATACCTGACTCTAACCCATACCCTACCAGACTCTGACTACTAATCCTAATATGATGGAGAAAAATAACCCATAAAGAATAGAAATACAAGCAGTTCAGAGTAGGCATGGTGTATAGATGGACTTGCCTTTTGCATGATACAGAGTTGGAGTTATAAATCTAGTCAATTGTTTGTTGAAATAGTTGTCCTAGTATTTTTAAGGTTAACAAATATGTGAATTCCTGTCTACCTTTCTCTGTATTCTTATATGCACATATAGATTCCTATCTGGTACCACACGTACATTCTTGTGAGGTGGCTGACTTGGCAGATACAAATTGTTAGAAGAGATCACTCCTACTAAACCCTGTTGGAACTGAATATTCAACCTATGGGTGAGCTTGCTAGTTGAACAGCATTATACATAAATCCATGTTCAGTAAAATGAATATTTTTAGATCTGTGGATGGTATATATTTTATAATGAATTTTGATTGACATATATATTGCTACTTTTTTGTCTGTGTGAGTGTTTTATGTATATGTATATATATGTGTATATATATATATATATATATATATATATATACACTCTCCAGATTTTTCAAAATATGAAATATATGTGTCTTATATTCACTCCCTAAATTCATTCATGTTCATGTATGTGGATTTATAATCAACTATTCACAAGATTATTCTCAGAAATATTCATCCACCTGAAATTTGCCCAGTGCTCTCAAATGTCAATCCTATTTGTGACTACATATTTGTTTCTTCCTAAGATTATATATTTAAACTCAACCCTGTTCAAAATGTCTAATCCTATCACTCACTTTATACTCTGCCTGATTTTGTAATGTCTATATTGATATATGCTTTCCTACATATTTTCCCCAGTTCATCATTGTGACTGACTCTTCACCTGTGCTGACATTTACATTCACTCTCTAATCGAAATCCTATTGCTAAGAAACTTTTGTTCCAAATCTTATACTCACCCTTCTTCCTAAACTTATTGACTATCTTCGTAATGCTACAGACTATCCCTTTTTGACTGGATGTTCTCTTCTACATTTAATCATCCAAGTAAATGTGGTGCGAGCTTCAGAGGAGGAGACTACCAACAGACTATCTCATGCAACATCAAACGGTTTATTGGGTTTCCAGCAGGCTGGGGTTCAGAGCTCACCTGAATAGAGCAGATAGCCCTGAGAATAGCTGAAGTAGAGCTTATATACTTTCCCTGGAGAGGGAAGGGAGGGAATTGTATTGATGGGTCAGGGCGAGTGGGCGGTTTGCATGCAACTGGGAGAGGGAGTACATTCTGCAATTTGGCAGCTGGGGATAGAACATTCTGGGAACAAGATTTGCAAACATTTCTCAAGATTTCAACAGTGTTCTGTTAAGCATACAGAAAAACAAGATGTGACAAGTACCTATTTTATTAATATTTCATTCCCCACTTCGTCTTCTGGCTAATTTTAATCATAAAAATGATCATTGGAGGATGTCACATTCAATGTCAGCTAGTGGGGTATTACCATAAGTTTAACTCGTCCAATGTGAGCCTGGAGAAAAGACATTACACGGTTGAGCAAACAGGGTTTTATAGTTAGCAATAATATGAGGATTATTATTGGACTGGCCAGGGTTGATAAAAACGTAGTTAACCAGGGGGACTGTGTGAACCAAGACTCAAGCCACCCTTTTTGGGCCTCTCTCACTTGTTGATGCTCTTCAAGGTGTCTTTTAAATTTACTCATAGATTTTATTACAACTCCAGTATAGTCAGCATTAAAACAACATTCTTCCCTCAATGCAGCACAAAGGCCCCCTTCTCTAATGAAGAGGAGGTCCAACACTCAACTGTTCTGTAAAACAACTTCAGAGAGAGAGGTTAAAGTTTCATGCAAAGCCCTGAAGGAGGTTTCTAATATCTTACTTTTGCTCTATTGCTGCTTCTAATTGGGTCATCTTTTGTGTCCCATGGACAATGCCACTGGTTCCTCTGCCCACCCGTGCAGCAACTCCTATTCCTAATAGGATGGCTAAAGTGAGGGATATATGTTCCCAGTGGAACCGGTTGTATGCCCCCCCTATTTGATCCTCAAATGAACCTGCGTCATGATAGAGCACTCTGGGAAACATCTGCACCATTACACAAATTATCACATATCTTGATCATTTCATGAAAACATAAACGATGTTTAAGTATATAGAATTATGCTGTTGTAGGCACTGACAAAGCAAGGCACCTAAGATAGCACTCAAGAGAGGGAAACAGTCCTATTTGGTTGCAACCGGATTCAGAGGGCATTGCTTCTATTGTAATCAATTAATCCCCTGAAACTCAAGTTTAGGTAGTTTCTGAAATTTGTACCCAACATATAAGGCATGGGGCTCAGAAGTTCACAGTCTTCAGAAGTTTAAAAAAGCAGTATTTGTTTCTGTTTTTCCTTCTGTTCTGGGCAAGTTAACTTTTCAAGGACACCTGGGAGGAGGAGAGCTTTTTCTTCCCTTTCTTATTTTCCCCCTGCCAGCTGTTACCATGGAGCCCGGTTGGTAATTTCTTTATCTTAGAAATGTAGCCATCTCTGTGAAGCCCCAGCTGAAGGCCAGAGGACTTGTTCACATATTTTGTGAAAAACTAGTTAGAGGTTGTCTAGCTTAGAAGTACTGAGATTTTTAGCCAGTGGCCAAGTAGAACAGGGCAATACAAAAGAGAATGTTTATCTACATTAAAGTCTTTATTGGGACTCTTTGGCTGAAAGTTCAAAACTCAGCCATGGTGAAGACTTCTGAAGAAGGTCATTTAAGACTTTTCTGTGGACCTGGTACAGAGGGGGAAAGACGGGGAAGATGGGGCTGAGAGCACCTCCGAGGATCTGAGAATGAGGGAAAAGAGAGATGTAAAAGAATAATGCGAAAGGGTATTTGGAATTTCCTAGCAGCAAACTTGAGCAGTAGATCAGGTAGAGCAGAGTGAAAGACGGGAGTGAGGATCCCAAAATCCTGTGAGGGACTTTAAATTTTAGTAACCTGTTTTCAGTGATGACAAAGCAACTTTAAAGGCCAATTATATTACATCTTGGATAAGGGTCTCAGGGCTCTCCTCAGCTCGTTTGAGCATTGGGTTAGCTGGTAAGAGGACCTGGTGGGACCCGGTGAGGGCACTGACAGGAGATGAGAGGAATGAGTCGGTGGAGCGGTACCTATGTACCTGGTACCTCAGCAAGGGGGCTATGGTCAGAGAACTGGTGGAGCTTTGGGTTTCTGATCTAGTTATTGGAGGGGAGAAATTAAGTTGCTGAGATGGGAGTGACAGCAGAGGGTCTGGAGCAGAAGGCTGAGGATAATGATCTATTGGAGAAGCATAGTTCAGGATGTGAGTGAAGGAGGGAATAGGCTTCCACATAGGGGAATTTCCTTTCACTCTTTTGAGCACTTGCAGAAGTCAAAAAGGTCATGCAAAATTTGAGGATCTAGAGACCCCTCTGGGTGCCATAGTTTTTGGTTGTCTAATTGGTAATGTGGCCAATGCTGTGTACTGAATTTGATGAAGAATTGGGGTTCCATCAGGCAGCCCCTGTATGCACACATTCCCATGACATACAGAAAAAGTCGGCTTTTCCCCCACACAGCCATTACTCTTTGTGGCTTTGATAGTCTGCCAGGCAAACTTAGTAATCTAGACTAGCCAACCTGCATCTGGCTTGCGTGTCCCTACATCCATAATGTTTGTTTCCATTATCTATGGTACAGAAGGGATTTAATGGTATTTTAGTGGGATCCTCTTCATCAGTGATATCACAATAGGAAATACCTATAGCCAGCTAACAAATGTCTGGGTGGAGAGATGGCCACCAGGTCCCTAAGGGGGCTGTATGCGAGATAGACCATACTTCTTTTCCAGTAGGATTTGTGATCAGCCATCACTGCTTAATGGGCTGATGAGGGTTAGGACTACTTGTAGCCAAGGGGAGAGTATATAACCTTATTCACATTGCGAATACACAATTTGAAACTGTTACCAGTCTTTTTCAGTTTCCAGAAAGATTCTGTACAGGGAGCAGGCTTGAGATGAGAGGCATGGATCCTGGAAGTGATTCTGTTTACGTTTACCACTGTAGGTGTTATAATAGCACCTGGTATGGTCCTTTTCAGCGGGGTACCAGGGATGACACCTGATATCATCTTACATAGATGAAATCTCTTACTTGATATGGATGAGGAATCCCCTGGTTCCCAGTTGGGTAGGCAGTGGCCAGCTGTTTTCACAGGTATTACTGAGTTCTTTCAAGATATTTAAGTCTGTCAAGCAAGGGGGTGTGGAAAGGATCTTTAGGTCTTACAGTTGGGCTTAGGTCCCCTACTGGAGGAGGGCCACCATAAAGAATTTCACACGTGGTAAGGTTACTCAAAGAAACAAAGGGATTTTTTCTTGCATGAAACATTGCATAAGGCAGGAGCATAGTCCAATCCTATGCTGGTCTCTAAGCTTAATTTCGTTAAGGTCTCTTTAATGGTTCTATTCATTCTTTCTACTTGTCTTGAACTCTGTGGTCTATAAGCACAATTTAACTTCCAATTAATCCCCAGGTTCCTGGCTAACCCCTGACTTACCTGGGCCATGAACATCGGTCCATTGTCAGATCCTATTACCGGCTTAGCTTCCCCCAATGGTAGAGAGGCTTAGTCAGCAGCAGCGTAATCACTTAGAGTGTGTTGTGTGTTAGGGGACGAGGGCAGGGGATAAGGAGGGGGAGAAGAGTCCAGTAGAGTCAAATCTGTGACTCAGGGAGAACAGAGGGTGGAGGAGGAGGAGGTTGAGAGGGTTTGAGAGATCATGGGGGAAGGAGTAGGAGCAGAGGTAGGGGCAAGGAAAGGCTTCACCCATGGAGGAGGAGATTTGCAGAGGTCCTGCCAAGTTAAGATATATGGCTGTTGATCTGGATGGCTATGTGGCGCTGGCTGAAAGACAATACCTCTGACTTTTTAAATTAGTGGGAAGTAGAAAGATCCTTCTAGGGGCCATACGACTCCAAAGATGGGCCATTCTGAGGCACAGAGATTCTGCCAGGTCCAGCGTTTTACTAAAAAAAGAAAGATTCTGAGCCCTTAAGCGGACTTTGGTCCAGTGATCAAGGGTCAGGGACAGAGGCATTGACGTGCTCTGTTCCATAATGAAAGTTCCACAAACAGTAAAAGCAAGGACACACGACACAGATAAGACAAGACCATAAAGACAGGCAATGAACGTCCAACACTTAGACCAGGAATGAGTAGCCGGCAAAACCCAATGGTATGGCAACAACGAATCTAAAAGAAAATATCACTGAGTCGAGAAGACTATTTTTCCTTGATTTCCCGAGTTCTCTGCGGGGTCCTCCAGAGAGGTGCCCTTTGTCTCTGTGACACGTCTCTCAGCCACCGTCGGAGAGAGCCCAGGCTCTTCATCGCCAGCAATTTTGCCAAGCCCTAACAAGAAACCTGAAACCGGAAAGAGGCGCCTTACTTGCTCCAAGAGGAGCCCGTTGGGGTCTCTCCTCCGCCACTGCTGGAACTCGGTGGAACCTCAATATGTAAAGGTCAGGCGAGTGTCAGAGGAAGATACTATCAAGAGACTGTCTCATGCAACAGCAAAGGGTTTATTTGTGGTCCAGCATGCTGGAGCTCAGAGCTAAATTAAATAGAGCAGAGACCTCTGAGAACAGTTTAAGCAGAGCTTATATACTTTCCTTGGAGAGGGAAGAGAGGGAAGTTTAGTGATGGGTAAGGGCGAGTGGGCGGTTTGCATGACACCGAGTGAGGGAGTACATTCTGCAGTTCGGCTGTTGGGAACAGTACATTCTAGAACAAGATTAGCAAACATTTCTCAAGATTTCAAAAGTGTTTTGTTAAGCATACAGAAAAACAGGAAGTGACAAGTACCTATTTTATTAATTTTATTAACCTTTCACTACCGACTATGCCTTTTTGACTTGATGTTCCTTCTACATTAATTCATGCAACGTACAAGGTGCTATGCCATTGTATATCGATTTATCTGAGACAACTCTGCAGAACGTAATTCAACACCACGTATCCCTATCAAGGGCCCAATGCCCTTCTGGGCTTCAAATCAGACTTAGATTTCTTTTTTCATACATATATTTCACCTATATATTCTTCTACACATAGCAAGTTCTCAATACGATCATTCATCCAGCAAAATGATTTCTAACCCAAATCGATCATGTTTTTAACCATAACCGGACACTGTTCCCTCAATCTAACTTTACAGAAGAGCAGGGAAGGAGTTGATATTACAATACAGAAATGTAGAAAAACTTCCACCTGCTGAGAACCTCAAAGGTCCATGCAGAAATGATCCCTGGAGAAGATGTAGGAAGCAATAAAGGACCTGAGAGACCAAAAGTCATCTTCCATGGCAAACAACCCGGTCAGGATAAAAGGTTGTGTCTGAATCAGATTTTTTTTTAATGTAGAGATCATGGACCAAACCAGGCCTGTGTGGAGATCTATTCCTGGGTGCCTTTGGTTGATATACCATTCTAACTTGTGAAAATGTCACAGGAAGTAGGGGCAGCCTCAATCTCTTGGGACCCTTGGAAGCAACAGTTAGGACAAAGTGGCTGCCAAGACAGTGCCCTCATTCAGTTCAGGAAGGAAGTGACCTCACCTCACTTTCTTGGTGATGGAACTCTCTGAACGTGGGATCCAGGAAGCCAGGCACACAGAGCCAATCCAAGTCCCAGTCCCAGTGGTCTCACTTGTTTGGATTTACCAAGGACAGGGTCAGTATTTTTTGGTACCTACAGATGTGACGAAGGCCAAATGCCAGGAAAGCTCTGATGCAGGGTTTTTCATGAGAAAGCAGGTAGTTGCTCACCGTTGGCTCCTAAGAAGTTCACAGAGTTGGCCAAGGAGACAAGATCTGAGACAGGAAAGGCCATTTTGGGGGAACATATTATGGCCCACAAGTCAGAGGACACTCTGGATATTCACAGACCTACTTAGGGGAAGGAGGTGCCTTTGTGGGTGTGGTTGTGGGTTTGTGGTTTTGTCTCATTTTCTGAGAATAGGTAGGACAGTCGGTTTGTTTCATTTGAAGTGGACTGTTTCTAGTAAGTCTTTTCACAGGGCGAGTGTTTCTATGTCTGTGTATTCCACTGTTTCCGTGGTTGTAGACATTAGAAAAGAGAATTCATCAATGGATATGTCGTGTCTAGTAGAAAGCTTCTCAGCATTCATATTGCCCCGTTTTTGAATGGACTGTAGCTTGCCTTATCGATGAGCAACACCTGCTACCTTCCTAAGTTTCTATTTTCGTCCTGAATTCCGGCCAATCTCAAGAATAGGCCCATGGTTTTGTGTCCAAGATATGTACCACCTCCAAGCTCTGTGACATGGCCATGTACTGGATAGCTGTAGGTGATGGCGAGCATCTCAGAAAACTCAGATATCAGTGTGACCAGGAAAGTCTCAGAGGAGAAATCCTGCTTTGGGCCTTTTGCTTACCTATTGTTCTGTTGCCCTGAATGTCAGGAAGGTCTTTGCCTCAGGCCACCCCTTTGTGAAGCCTGAAGAAAACAGTTTTCAAATGGAAATGAATGGGCATACCTGTGGCACTTTCCTTAATTGCTTTGGAAAGGGATGTGTCTGAATCAGGCCCTTGGCCCTGTGTGTGGCTGTGGCTTAGAGTCTCAGCACCTGATGGATCTAAAGAAAGTTACCATGTGTGCATCCAAAAGAAAATTCGCCAAAAGAACAATTATTGGGATGAAGTCTCTCGACTTCCTCTGTAAGGTTCCTGACCTCCATCAAGTGAGAATGGGATCCTTTGGGTCAAAAGAGTTCTACAAAACCTGCAGAGGCTAGCCCATTGTGCTTGGGTTTTCTCATGACTAAAATTCACATAAAGAATCTAAACCCCACAGACAGTAGTCCTCAAATTGGAGCAGTATTAATGGCAGGCCTATTTGATCACTTTTGGTTCACAGGATGGGTGTCCAGGCCACCTTGACTTTAGGCAAATGAGGGGCAAAGGAGCTTATTTGGGACACTGTCTTGGTCTGCGCCCCTCATGGAAACCTCCAGCCAGATTATGATGAGTGTCTATATGAAAGAAGATGAGGGCCATATGGGAGGGTTCTTGTTTTAATTGTGGTAATTTGTGTGGTAGTTGGAAGAGATGACTGGGTCCACCAGGGCTTGAACTCTGGTGTGATTCCCCTTAGAGACTGAGTTCTGGAACTCACCTCAGAGAAGTATTGCCATGAATAGTGTTGGGATTTTAGGAGACCACGCATGAGAATCGGTTTTGGAAACTGAGATCTAGGCCCAGGATGGCTTTCCACAGAGCTCAGGGATTCTGAGCCAGGATATCACATGATTTAATTCTTAAAGACTTGGTAGCCATAGTTGAGAGTCCAAACACACATGGACCTCACATTGTATACCTCAATGGGCCTGGATTCATGTGTCCTTTTGGCCACTCTTCGGGAAGGCTTGCCTGTGAGTGTTCTCCAGAGCTTTCATTGAAATGAGCTTCCTCACCATTTAATGGTTCCTGAATTAAATGAAACACACAGTGCCTCCAACTTCATCCTTGAAAAATGACTAGATTAATACCATGAAATTTTTGAAATCCCCATGACCAGGTGGCACTGGATAACCTTTAGATATCCTGCTGCTGATCATGAGTATAACAAACAGTGCCTTGATTGACTGAGTTTCGTGAAAATGGTGTAGAACAGAAATGCCAGTAAGTTGGAGCCTGCTGGGTAGTGGGTGTAGAGCAGTGGACTGTAGGTGTGTAAATAAATATTTTTGGTAGGACCACCTGGATCTTCCATTGGCTTCCAAAACTTGCGACTGACATGGTGCAGGCAGCAGACCTTTATATGTAAAGGCATCTTGTTATATGTAGAGGTTTCAGGGCAATGTTCAGAATCAGGTTGCTATAGTCAAGGGGAAAGCTATGTGGGATAGAAGCCTGGTTCGTACATTCTCTTACCGACCCTGACCAACCACACATGACAGAACTCCCTCCAGCATTGTGTCCCAGTTGAACATATTGTATTTCATGAAGCAAATACCAAATTCCCAGTGCAGCAGTAAGAAACACCCTGAAAAGTGGAGGATGACCAAATGGCTTCACAGACCACACGGGAAGACACTTAGCTCCCAGTGGCAACAGTTTACCTACAAAGGGAGAATTCACACCTGCTGCCTCATGTTCATTACAAAATAAACAACCATGTCCTCCAGGTTACATAGATGCAGACCCAGATTTTTGGTGTCACTATAAACGAAGCTAAATCTCCTGACAATTACATATATTTCTTTTTCTTTTTTTAATTAATTTTCATTGTAGGTTGTTCAAAACATTACATACTTCTTGATATATCATATTTCACACTTTGATTCAAGTGGGATATGAGCTCCCATTTTTATTCCATATACAGATTGCAGAATCACATCAGTTGCAGAACCATTGATTTACATATTGCCATACATATATTTCTTGTGCCTAACCTCAGAGGAAGTTTCTCAATAAGTCTTTAGGTCAGCACAGCTCCATGTTTCTGGAGTGTTTACCCTCTCCCATACTTTTGTAAACTCTTTTACCACCTCCAGTGTTGTGAACTCCTGAGCATTTTTTATTCCACATATGTATTCACAGGTTTTCTAACTCCTCTCCTCTAATTGTGTCTTACTTTTAGCGATGGTTATGTCAAGGCATTGTTCTGGATAAGAGAGGGATGATTTTTGTGTATCACATGTTTGCATACACATTAGATTCATTTTCCTATTTTCCATTTGAAATACTGAATCCCTGACACTAACCCATACCCTACTAGACTCTGACTACTAATCCTAATATCATGGAGAAAAAAAAACCTAACTGAATAGAAGTACAGTCCTTTCATAGGAAGCATGGTGTATATTTGTATTTGTCTTCCTCTTTATCAAGAGTATGTGTTTTAAATTTAGTAAACTTTTCATTTTAATATTTCTCCATGATTTTTTAAAGTTATCACATATGTAAATTCCTGTCTCCCTTTCTCTGTATCCTATTCAGCACATGTAATTTTTTTATGCATATACAATATCCTACCTGGTATCACACGTACATTCTTGAAAGATCACTGGCTTTGGAATATAAAAATTGTGAGAAGAGATGACTTTCCCTAAATAATGATGGAACTGAAAATTCCACCTATGGGTGAGCTTCCTAGTGAAAAACACTATACATAAATCCATGTTCAGTAAAATGAATATTTTTGGATTTGTGAATGAATTATATTTCATGATGAATATCGATTGGCATATATATTGCTAAATATTAATGTGTGTGTGTGTGCGTGTGTGTGTGTGTGTGTGTGCGCGTGTGTGTGTGTGTGTGTGTATATTCTCCAGATTTTAAAAAAATATGAAAAATATGTGTCTTATTATACACTCCCTAAATTCATTCATATTCATTTATGTTCATTTAAATTCAAATTTTCACAAGATTATTCTCAGTAATATTCATACACCTGAAATATATTTTGGTTTCCTACTACTGAAAACTAAGTTCAGTGGATGGTGCTTAAAAATCCTAATATTTCTACAGTAACTGACCCAGTTTAACATTAATGCAAGTAGATTGCTATGGGACATGATGTGTAATTTGAAGTTCATTTTTACTCAACACTGGTACATTACTATTTCTTCAGTTTATGGACATCATAGGATGTATTTTTTCATCCACAACTTCACAAATTTTTTTGGCATTTGGTTCACTTTCAATTACTTACTACTTCAGAACACATGTATTCCTCCATGTTTCTTTACTGGTCTTTTCACTAGACTTCTTTCTAAACACATTATTTTCGATTCCATAATCATTTTTGAAGCAAAACTCACTCTTCACGATAAACCGTAACCCTAATAATACCAGTGCATATATAACTCGTTGGAATGATGGTATATATATCAATATAAGATTTCCAATATATTTTCAGATGCAAACTCAAACCATTATTTAATGTTGGATCCAGTTACATACTTTATTCACAATATGGTCTATTCATGCATCATCTCAATAATCATCAACACAAGGTACACCTATTTTTATCCCCAGTACTAATTTATAAGTTTCCAGAATATTACTCCCCTTTATAGTGCAAGAAATACTCATGTCACCTGATCTACATATACATTTTACCACAGTAGTATTCTGTACACAAAATGCAAAGGTCACACATATGATTGTACCAAAGCCTAAATGGGAAGTGACCATGGATTACTAAAAGCATCTATGTCCAGGGTGCCTACTGCTCTCAAATGTCAATCCTATTGGTTACTACATATTTGTTTCTTCCTAAGATTATATATTTAACCTCAAGCCTTTTGAAAATATCTAATCCTATCACTCACTTTATACGTTTCCTGATTTCCTAATGCCCCTATTGATATCTGCTTTCCTACATATTTTTCCCAGTTCATCATTGTGACTGTCTCTTCACATGTGCTGACATTTACATTCACCCTCTAACTGAAAACCAATTGCTAAAGAACTTTTGGTCCAACTCCGAGACTCACTCTTCTTCCTAAACCTACTTACTATCTTCCTAATCCTACAGACTATCCCTTTTGACTGGATGTTCTCTTCTACTTTCAATCATCCGAGGTATAGGGTCCTATGCCATTGTATATCGATTTATCTGAGACCTCGGTGCAGAACATGATTCAATCTAAGTATACCAATCAAGGGCCCAATGCCTTTCTGGGCTTCAAATCTTTCCTAGATCTCTGTTCTCATACATATATTTCACATTTATATTGTTATAAATATCAAAGTTTCCCAATACCATAATTCATCCAGCAGAATGACTCCTAACCCAAATCGAACATGCTATTAACACTAACCATACACTGTTCCCTCAATCTCACTTTACAGAAGAGCAGGGACAGAGTTGGTCTTAAAATCCAGGAAGGTAGGGTATCATCCCCCAGCTGAGAACCTCAAAAGTCCCTGCAGAAATAATCCCTGGAGAAGGTGTAGGCAGGTATGAAGGATTTGAGAGAGCAAAAGTCATCTTCCATGGCAAACAACCTGGTCAGGTTGAAGGGATGTGTCTGAATTAGCCTCTCTCTTCCTAATGTAGAGAAGATGGACCAAACCATGGCTGTGTGGAGAGCTGTTCCCCGGTGCCTATGGTTGATATACCATTCTAACTTATGAATGAGTCACAGCAAGTAGAGGCAGACTCCATCTTTTGAGAACCTCGAAAGCAACTGTTAAAACAAAGTGGTTTCCAAGGCAGTGACTTCATTCAGTTCTTGAAGGAAGTGACCTCACCTTACATTATTGGTGATGAAAGTCTGTGATCTTGGGATCCAGGAAAGCAGGCACACAGAGTCAAACCCACTCCATGTCCCAGTGGTCTCACTTGTTTGGATTTAACAAGACAGAGTCACTCTTTCTTGGTACCTACTGATGTGAGGACAGTCAAATGCCTGGAAACTATGAAGACTGGCCTTTCCAGAGAAAGCAGGTAGTTTCTCACGACGGGCTCTTGACAACTTCACAGAGTTGGCTAAGGAGACCAGATTGAAGACAGGACACGCCATTTTTGGGGAACATAGTATGGCCCACAAGTCAGAGGACACTCCGGATAGACACAGACCTACTTTGGGGAAAGAGGTACCATTTTGGGTGTGAGTTTGAGTTTGTGGTTTTGTCTCATGTTCTGAGAATAGTTAGGAAAGCTGGTTTGTTTGTTTTGGAGTGAACTGTTTCTAGTAAGTCCTTTGACAACGTGAGTGTTTCTGTGTCTATATATCATACTGTGTCCGTGATTGTAGACAGTAGAAAAGAGAATGCATCAATGGATGTGCCCTGTCTACGAGAAAGCTTCAAAGCATTCATCCTGTGCAATTTATGAATGGACTGCAGCTTGCCATATGGATGGGCAATTCCTGCCATCTTTCTAAATTCCTGTTTTCTTCCTGAATTCTGGACACTCTCCAGAATACGCTCATGATTTTGTGTCCAAGATATGTACCACCTCCATCTCTGTGACATGGCCATGTACTGGATAGCTGATGGGAATGGTGAGTATCTCAGAAAACTCAGATATCAGTATGCCCAAGAAAGTCTCAGTGGAGAAACCCTGCTTTGGGCCTTTTGCTTACCTAATCTGTTGCCCTGAATGTCAGGAAGGTCTTTGCCTTAGGCCACACTTTGTGAAGCCTGAAGAAAATAGTTTTCAAATGGAATTGAATGGTCATTACCTGTGCCTCTTCGGTTAATTGCTTTGGAAATGGATGTGTCTGAATCAGCCTCTTGGCCCTATGTGAGGCTGTGGCTTAGATTCACAGTACATGATGGGTCTAAAGAAAAATCCCATGTGTGCATCCAAAACCAAAATGGACAAAAGAACTGTCATGGTGGATAGAGTCTCTCGCCTTCGTCTGTAAGGTTCCTGACCTCCATTAAGTGAGAATAGGGATCATTTGGGTCAAGTGAATTCTTTAAAGCCCTGCAGAGGCTATCCCATAGGTTCGTGGGTTTTCTCATGACTCCAATTCACATCTATGTTTACTGAAGAGCAGGGACAGTGTTGGTCTTACAATACAGGAATGCAGTGGATCTTCCATCTGTTGAGAACCTCAAAGCTCCATGCAGAAATGATCTCTGGAGAAGATGTAGGCAGCTATGTAAGACCTGAGAGAGCAAAAATCATCTTCCATGGCAAACAACCTGGTCAGGATTAAGGGTTGCGTCAGAATGAGCCTATCTCTTCTTAATGTAGAGAAGATGTACCAAACCCGGCCTGTATGGAGAGCTGTTCCCTTTTGCCTACGGGTGATATACCATTTTAACTTGTGAAAGTGTCACAGGAAGTAGGGGCAGCCCTCATCTCATGGGACCGTTGGGAGCAATTGTTATGACAAAGTGGTTGCCAAGGCAGTGATCTCATTCAGTTCCTGAAGGAAGTGATCTCATCTCACTTCCTTGGTGATGGAACTCTCTGAACTTGGTATACAGAAAGCCAGGCACCCAGAGCCAGCCCCAGTCCTAGTCCCAGTGGTCTCACTTTTTTGGATTTACAAAGGACAGAGTCAGTATTTCTTGATACCTACTGATGTGAGGATGGCCAAATGCCAGGAAAGCTCGGAAGAGGGGCTCTTCCTGAGAAAGCAGATAGTGGCTCACTCCTGGCTTCTAACAACTTCACATTGTTGGCCAAGAAGATCAGATCTGAGACAGGTCAGGCCATTTCGGAGCATCATAGTATGGCCCATCAGTCAGAGCACACTCCGGAGAGTCACAGACCTATTTGGGGGAAGGAGGTGCCATTGCGGGTGTGGGTTTGTGGTTTTGTCTCATGTTCTGAGAATAGGTAGAAAAGGCAGTTTGTTTGGTTTGGAGTGAACTGTTTCTAGTAAGTCGTTTGACAATGCAAGTGTTTCTATGTCTGTGTATCCCACTGTGTCCGTGCTTGTAGACATTAGAAAAGAGAATGCATCAATGGATGTGTCCTGTCTCATAGAAAGCTTCCCAGCATTCATCCAGCACAATTTATGAATTGACTGTGGCTTGCCTTATTGATGGGCGATACCTGCTACCTTCCTAAGTTGCTGTTTTCTTCCTGAATTATGGCCAATCTCCAGAATAGGCTCATGGTTTTGTGTCCAAGATATGTACTACCTCCAAGCTCTGTGACATGGCCATGTACTGGATAGCTGAATGGAATGGCGAGCATCTCAGAAAACTCAGATATCAGTGTGACCAGTAAAGTCTCAGTGGAGAATCCCTGCTTTGGGCCATTTGCTTACCTATTGTTCTGTTGCCCTGAGAGTCAGGAAGGTCTTTGTCTCAGGCCAACCCTTTGTGAATCCTGAAGGAAAGATTTTTCAAATGGAAATGAATATGCTTTACCTTTGGCTCTTTCCTTAATTGATTTGGAAAGAGATGTGTGTGAATCAGCCTCTTGGCCCAGTGTGATTCTTTGACTTAGATTCTCAGCACCTGATGGATCTAAAGAAAGATCCCATGGGTGCATAAAATCCAAAATGGCAAAAAGAGCAGTCATTGTTGATGAAGTATTTTGCCTTCCTCTGTAAGGTTCCTGAATTCCATCAAGTGAGAATAGGGATCTTTTGGGTCAAATGAGTTCTTCAAATCTATTCAGAGGCTATCCAATAGGTGCTTGAGTTTTCTCATCTTTCCAATTCACATAAAGAATCTGTACCCGACACTCAGTAGGACTCAAATTGGAGAAGCAGAGCAGTATTAAGGGCAGGCCTATTTGATCACTCCTGGTACACAGGAAGGGTGTAAAGGCCACTGGGAATTTAGGCAAATGAGGGGCAACAGAGCTTATTTTGGACACTGTCTTGGGCTACGCTAATGCTATCAAATGTCAATCCTATTGTTGACTTCATATTTGTTTTATCCTAAGCTCACATATTCATCCTCAACCCTGTTGAAAATATCTAATCCCATCACTCACTTTATTCTTTTCCTGATTTCCTAATGTCTCTATTGATATCTGCTTTCCTACATATTTTGCCCTGTGCATCATTGTGACTGACTCTTCACTTGTGTTGACATTTACATTGACTCTCTAACCAAAACCCTATTGCTAAAGAACTTTTGTTCCAAATCCTATACTCACTTTTCTTCCTAAACTTACCGACTATCTTTCTAATCCAACTGACTATAACTTTTTGAATGGATGTTCTCTTCTACATTCAATGATCCAAGTACAGTTCAGGTTTCTATTCAACCGGGTGAGGGAGTAGATTCTGCAGTTTGGCAATTGGGGACAGCACATTCTGGCAACAAGATTAGCAAAGAGTTCTCAAGATTTCAACAGTGTTTTGTTAAGCGTACAGAAAAACAGGAAGTGACAAGTACATATTTTATTAACCTTTCATTCCCCACTTCTTTTTCTGGCTACTTTTAATCATAAAAGTGATCATTGTGGGGTGTCACATTCTATGTCTGCTAGTGGGGTATTACCATAATTTTAATTTGTCCAATTTGAGCTTGGAGAAAAGAAATTACATGATTGAGGGAACAGGGTTTTATAGTTAGTAATACTATGAGGATTATTATTGGACCAGCCAGGGTTGATAAAAACGTAATTAACCAGGGGGACTGTGTAAAAAAAGACTCAAACTACCGTTTTTGTGCCTCTCTCTCTCGTTGTTGCTCTTCAAGGCATCTTTTTAATTTACTCATAGATTTTTTTACAACTCCAGTATTGTCGACATAAAAACAACATTCTTCCATCAATGAAGCACAAAGGCCCCCTTCTGTCATGAAAAGGAGGTCCAACCCTCGCCTTTTCTGTAAAACAACTTCAGAGAGAGAGGTTAAAGATTCCTGCAAAGCTGTGATGGAGGTTTCTAAAATCTTTAAGTTTTGATCTATTGCTTCTTCTAATTGGGTCACTTGTTGTGTCCCATGGACCAGAGCAGTGGTTCTTGTGCCCAACCCTGCAGCAACTCCTATTCGTAATAGAATGGCTAAGGTGAGGGACATATGTTCCCAGCGGAACCAGGTTGTATGTCCCCCTCTTTGATCTTCAGATGAACCTGCGTCATGATAGAGCACTCTGGGAAACATCTGCACCATTTCACAATTAATCACATCTGTTGACCATTTCATGAAAACATAAACAATGTTTAAGTATATAGAATTATACTGTTGTAGGGACGGACAAGGCAAGGCACCTAAGATAGCACCAAAGACACGGAAACAGTCTTTTTTGGTTTCAACCAGATTCAGAGGGCATTGCTTCTGTTGTAATCAATTAATCCCCTGAAACCCAAGTTACGTAGTTTCAGAATTTTGTACCCAACACGTAAGGGAAGGGGCTCAGAAGTTCACAGTCTGCAGAAGTTCACAAAAAGCAGTTTTTGTTTCTCTTTTTTCCTCAGTTTGGGCAAGTTAACTTTTCAAGGACACCTGGGTGTGGGTGTCTTCCCTTTCTTTTTTTCCCCCTTCCAGCTGTTTCCATACAGCCCAGTTTGTAACTTCTTTATCTTAGAACTGTAGCCATCTCTGTGAAGCCCCAGCTCAAGGCCAGAGGACTTTTTTTCAAATATTTTGTGAAAAACTAGTAAGGGTGTGTCTAGATCAGGAGTGCTTAATTTTTTAGCCAGTTGCCAAGGAGACCAGGGCAACACAAAAATAGGAAGTTTATCTACAGTGAACTCTTTTATAGGGACTCTTTTGCTGAAAGTCCTAAATCAGCCATGGTGAAGACTTCTGGAGAAGGTCAGTTAAGACTTTTCTGTGGGCCTGGTACAGAGGGGGACAATTTGGAAGGCAGAAATAAGAGCAGCTCTGTGGATCTGAGAATGAGGAAGGAGAGATGTAAAAGAATATTGGGAGAGGGCTTTGGGATCTTAATAGCAACAAAAACTTGAGCAGTAGAACAGATAGAACAGAGGGGGAGACGGGAGTGAGATTCCAAAAAGCCTGTGACGGACTTTAAATTCTTAGTAACTTGTTTTTAGTGATGACAAAGCAACATTAAAGGCCATTTTCATTACATCTTGTATTAGGGTCTGAGGATTCTTCTCAGCGGGTTTGAGCTTTGCATTAGGTGGTAAGAGGACTGGGTGGGACCCAGTGCGGGCACTGACAGGAGAGGAGAGGAGTGAGTGAATGGAGTGGTACCTCAGTACCTGCAACCTCAGCAAGGGAGCAATGGTCTGAGAACCAGTCGAGATTTGGGTTTTTGATCTAGATATTGGAGGGGAGAAATCAAGTTGCTGAGGTGGGAGTGACAGCAGAGAGTCTAGAGCACAAGGCTGAGGGTGAGCATCTATTGGAGAAGCATAGTTCAGGATGTCAGCAAAGGAGAGAGAAGGCCTCCACATAGCGGAATCTCCTTTCACCCTTTTGAGCACTTGCAGAAGTTAAAAATGTCACACAGAATTTGAGGATCTAGAGACCCCTCTGGGGGCCATCGGTTTTGGTTATCTAATTCGTAATATGGCCAATGCTGTGTACAGAATTTGATGAGGAGTTTGGGTTCCATCTGACAGTCCCTGTATGCTCACATCCCCATGACTTACAATAGAAGTCTGCTCTCCCCCCCCACAGCCGTGACTGTTTGTGGCTTTGATAGTCTGCCGGGCAAACATAGTAATCTAGGCTAGCCAACCTGCATCTGGCTCACGTGTCCCTACATCTATAATGTTTGTTTCCATTATCTATGGTACGGAAGGGATTTAATGGAATTTTAGTGGGATCCTGTTAATCAGGGATATCCCAATAGGAAAGACCTATAGCCAGCTGACAAATGACTGGGTGGAGAGATGGCCACCAGGTTCGTAAGGGGGCTGTATTCGAGATAGGCCATACTTCGTGTCCAGTAGGATTTGTGATCAGCCATCGCAGCTTAAGGGGCTGATGAGGGTTAAGACTACTGGTGGTCAAGGGGAGAATAAATATCTTCCAGGATCTTCTTTACAACCATTTGCGATGTTTCTTTTTTCTTCTTTTTTATTTCTTTTTTTTGTGTGTGTGGGGAAGGCTTCAATACATCCTGAAAATGTATGTTCAAAGACTAGGAGTTATTTAAGTCCATACCTTACTGGCTTAATTTCAGTAAAGTCCACTTCCCAGAATTGTCCTCGTCTGGTTCCTCATAGGTGCTTTCCTGCAGGAAGCTTGGAAGTGTAAGCTTTAACCAATTAATGGACCTGACAGGCTTTTGTTACCCATTCAGTTATTTCCTTTAGCTGTGAGTAGGTTAGTGGAAAACTGTGTTCTTGATCCTTCACGAATGAATGCAGTTTCTTTGAACAAAGGTGAGTGAGTTGATGAACATTTGCTACTGACATAGTTAGAGCCATGATTATAGGAGTAGTTACTGAAGGATTAAAAAATTCCACTTGGGGGCCTTCAGGGTTAAAAGTTATTTTGGCCCAGAGCTTGGTGAGCAGAACTCTGCCCATCAATGGGGCCAGGCATTCTGGGATTACTAGGAAGGAGTGATGGATTTTTCCTTTTCCCTGGTCCATGGTCCTCGTAGTTGTCAAAGCCCGATATTTACTTCTGTTAGACTCTTGAATTAGAGACCTTTTATTCGGTAGAGGGCCCAATGGGCCTTATGGGCTGAGTATATTGCCCCTGTATCTACTTCAAAGTTTATTGTGTTCCCCTCCATTTCAAAAGTTACCTTGAGGTCAGGGAGAGGATCTGAGCCCGGACTTTCTTAGTATTCCTCCAGAGTCAGAATATCTGGCTGGCATGGCTGTCTCTTTCTAGGGCAGTCTTTGGCCCAGTGTCCTTTTTCTTTAGAGTAGGCACATTGATCTGAGGCCAGGGGTGGCCTCTAGTGTGTGCCCAGGTATCCTTTCCTGTCTCTCTGTTTCTTAGTTTCTGGCCTATTTGTTGTTGTGACCAGGACCTTAGTCAATGCCTTAGTCTGTCTTTTGTTTCTTTTATCCTCACTCAGCTCCCTTCTCTTCCTCAGTTTCTCTCTTAAAGTATACCTTCTCGGGTTCTCTGACTAAATCCCTCAAAGTCATATCTTGTAATCCATCTAAGCATTGTAACTTTCTTTTAATATCCAGGGCAGCTTTCCCAATAAAGGCCATTGTGACAGATGCCTTTTGATCCTCTGCCTGAGGATCGAAAGGAGTATGTCTCTTATATGCCTACATAATTATCTCTAGGAACATACAGGGAGATTCATCAGGCCCTTAAATAATCTCTCTTACCTTGGCCAAATTAGTTGGTCACCTAGCGGCCACTAAGATACCCACTATTAGAGCCCGGCGATAAGTGGACAGATGCTCCCTACCTTCAAAGGTGTTGGGGTCCCAGTTGGGTCGTTTCAAGAGAAAGCCGGCTTTGAATATGTTGGGAAGTTGTGTCGGTCACGCATTTGGTCCGAGGATACTTTTTTCTAGCCTCCAGGAGGATTCTCTTTTGTTCCTCTGTCATGAAGAGAGTGCCTAGGAGTTGTTGGCAGTCATCCCAAGTAGGTTGGTGTGAAAACATCAATGACTTCACCAGACCTGAGAGCCAGGTTGGGTCCTCGGTAAAAGGGGGATTGTTATTTTTCCATTTATATAGGTCTGAAGAGGAGAAGGCCAATACTGGTAGGCTTCCATTTTTTCCCCATGGCCATCGTCAATCATTGGCCCTTAGGGATGGAGGGAAGCAACACGGGAGTTCCAGGGTTTTCAATCATTTGCCACCAGCGAGTTCCTTTAGCAAGTCCAGCTTCCTCCAGGGGAGGAGGGGCTGTGTGTGACGCAGGGGAGTTATCTGGAGGGCCCTGGGCTGGCTTAGCGTCCTCCAATTGCGGAGAGGCTGAGTCAGCAGCTGGAGAATCACTTAGAGGGTGTTGGGGGTTGTGGGACAAGGGTAGAAGATAAGGAAGGGGAGGAGAGTCCAGTAGAGTCAAATCTTGTGACTCAGGGAGAACAGAGGGTGGAGGAGGAGGAGGAGCAGAGGGGTTGAGAGATCGTGGGGGAAGGAGTAGGAACGGGGACACAGCAAGGAAAGGCTTCACCCACGGAAGAGGAGATTTGCAGAGGTCCTGCCAAGTTAAGGTATATTCCTGTTTATCAGTATGACTATGTGGCCCTGGCTGTAAGACAATATCTCTGTCTTTTTAAATTAGTGGTAAGTAGAAAGATCCTTCTAGGGGCCATCCGAATCCAAAGGTGGGCCATTCTGAGGCACACAGAGTCTGCCAGGTCCAGCGTTTTACTGAAAAAGAAACATTCTGAGCCCTTAAGCGGACTTTGGTCCATAGATCAAGGGTCAGGGACAGAGGCATTGAAGTGATCTGTCCCATAATGAAAGATACACAAACAGTAAAAGCAACGACACAGGACACAGACAAGAGAAAACAATAAAGACAGGCAATGGACGTCCAACACTGAGACCAAGACTGAGCAGGCGGCAAAACCCGATGGGCTGGCAATACCGAATCTGAAACAAAGTATCACTGAGTCAAGGGGACTATTATTCCTCGATTCCCGAGTCCTCTGTGGCCTCCCCCAGGGACTTGGCTTGTGGCTCTGTGACACGTCTGCCAGCCACCATCAAAGAGAGCTCACACACTTCATCGACAGCCATTTTGCCAAGCCCTAACCTGAAACCTGAAACCAGAAAGAGGCGCCTTACTTACCCTGAGAGTAGCCCATTGGGGTCTCTCGTTCACCGCTGCTGGATTTCGGTGGAACCTCCATATATAAAGATCGGAAGAGCATTGGGGGAAGAGACCACTAAGAGACTCTCTCATGCAAAAACAAAGGGTTTATTGGGGGTCCAGCATGCTGGGGCTCAGAGCTCATTTGAATAGAGCAGAGAACCCTGAGAACAGCTTAAGCAGAGCTTATATACTTTTCTTGAAGAGGGCAGGGAGGAAAGTTTATTGATGGGCCTGGGCGGGTGAGCAGTTTGCGTGCAACTGGGTGAGGGAGTACATTCTGAAGTTTGGCTGTTGGGGACAGCACATTCTGGGAAAAAGTTTAGAAAACACTTCTCAAGATTTCAACAGTGTTTTATTAAGCATACAGAAAAACAGGAAGTGACAAGAATCTATTTTATTAACATTTCACTACCGACTATACTTTGCCAGATTTCCTAAAGTCTCTATTGATATCTGCATTCCTACATATTTTCCCCAGTTCATCATTGTGATTAATTCTTCACATGTGCTGACATTTACATTCACTCAATACCCGAAACCCTATAGCTAAAGAACTTTTGGTCCAAATCCTATACTCACTCTCCTTTATAAACATACCGACTATCTTCCTAATACTCCTGACTATCCATTTTGACTGGAAGTTCTCTTTGAAAATCAATCATCCAAGTTACAAGGTCCTATGCTTAATACCGCAATCAAGGGCCCAATGCCCTTCTGGGCTTCAAATCTTACCTAGATTTCTGTTTTCAGATTCCTATATTTTACCTATATATTCTTGAAAATATCGCAGATTCCCAATACCATTATTCATCCAGCAGAATGATTTCTATTCCAAATCAAACCTGTTATTAACCCTAACCATACACTGTTCCTTCAATCTAACTTTAGAGAAGAGCAAGGACAGAGTTGGTCTTAAAATACAGGAATGTAGGGGATCTTCCAACTGCTGAGAAACTCAAAGGTCTATGCGCAAATGATCCCTAGAGAAGTTGTAGGCACCTATGAAGGAACTGAGAGAGCAAAAGTCATCTTTCATTGCAAACAACCTGGTCAGCATGAAGGGATGTGTCTGAATCAGCCTCTCTCTTCTTTATGTAGAGAAGAAGGACAAAACGAGGCCTCTGTGGAGAGCTGTTCCTGGTTACCAATATTTGATATACCATTCTAACTTGTGAAAGTGTCAAAAAAATTAGGGACAGCCTCCATTTCATGGGACCTTTGGAAGCAAATGTTAGGACAATGTGCTTGCCAAGGCATTGACCTCATTCAGTTCCTGAAGAAAGTGACCTCTCCTCACATTCTTGGTGATGGAACTCTCTGAACTTGGGATCCAGGCATCCAGGCACACAAATCTAGTCCCAGGCCCAGTCCCAGTGGTCTCCCTTCTTTTGATTTACCAAGGACAGAGTCAGTCTTTCTTGGTATCTACTGATGTGAGGATGGCCAAATGCCAGGAAAGCTCTGAAGAGTGGCCTTTCCTGAGTAAGCAGGAAGTGGCTCACCGCTGTCTCCTGACAACTTCACAGAGTTGGCCAAGGAAACCAGATCTGAGACAGAACAGGCCATTTGATGGGAACATAGTACGGCCCACCAGTCAGAGGTCACACCGGATAGTCAGAGACCTACTTTGGGAAAGGAGGTGACTTTGTGGGTGTGAGTGTGTGTTTGTGATTTTGTCTCATGTTTTGAGAATAGGTAGGAAAGGCAGTTTGTTTGGTTTGGAGTGGACGATTTCTAACAAGTGATTTGACAAGGCGAGTGTTTTTAAGTCTGTGTATCCCACTGTGTCCATGGTTGTAGACATTAGAAAAGAGAATGCATCAAAGGATGTGTCCAGGCTAGTAGAAAGCTTACCAGAATTCTTTCTGCCCAATGTATGAAAGGAATGCGGCTTGCCTTATGGATGGGTAACACCTGCTATCTTCCTAAGTTCCTGTTTTCTTCCTGAATTCTGGCCACTCTCCAGAATAGGCTCATGATTTTGTGACCAAGATAAGTACCGCCTCTAAGCTCTGTGACATGGCCATGTACTGGATAGCTGAAGGGAATGGTGAGCATCTCAGAAAATTCAGATATCAGTGTGACCAGGAAAGTCTCAGTGGAGAAACACTGCTTTGGGCCGTTTGCTAACCTATTGTTCTGTTCCCCTGAATGTCAGGAAGGTCTTTGCCTCAGGCCACCCCTTTGTGAAGCCTAAAGAAAACAGTTTTCAAATGGAAATGAATGGGCATCACCTGTGGCTCTTTGCTTAATTGCTTTGGAAAGGGATGTGTCTGAATCAGCCTCTTGGCCCTGTGTGAGGTTGTGGCTTAGATTCTCAGCACCTGGTGGATGTAAAGAGAGATCCCATGTGTGCATCCAAAACCAAAACGGCCAAAAAGCAGTCCTTGTGGATGAAGTCTGTCGCCTTCCTCTTTAAAGTTCTTGAACTCCATCAAGTGAGAATAGGGATCCTTTGGGTCAAATGGGTTCTTCAAAGACCTGCAGAGGTGCTTGTGATTTCTCATGACTGCAAATCACATAAAAATATATACCTGACACTCAGTTTTCCACAAATTGGAGAAGCATAGAAGTATTAACGTCTAGCATATTTGATCACTCCTGTTTCACATGAAGGGTGTCCAGACCACCCTGAATTTACGCCAATGAGGGGCAAGGGAGTTATTTTGGACACTCTCTTGGACTCCGCCACTCATGGAAAAATTCCGCCAGAGGTTGTGATTAGTGTCTATATGGAAGAAGATGAGGGCCATATGGGAGGGTTTTGGTTTTAAATTTGGTCATTTGTGTCCAGTATGAAGACATGACCTGGACCACCTGGGCTTGAACTCTGGTGTGATTCCCCTTAGAGACTGAATTCAGAGAAGTATTGCCATGAATTTTGTTGGGATTTTAGAAGTCCACCCATGAGAATCACCCTTGGAAACTGAGATCTAGGCCCAGGTTGGCTTTCCACAGAGCCCTGGGTATCTCAGCCAGGATATCACATGATTTAATTCTGAAAGACTTGGCAGCCATAGTTGAGAGTCACAACACCCATGGACGTCACATTGTAGACCTCAATGGGCCTGGCTTCATGTGACATTTTGGCCACTCTTTGGGAAGCCTTGCCTGTGAGAGTTCTACAGAGCATTCATTGAAATGAGCTTCCTCACCATTTAATGGTTCCTGAATGAATTGAAACCCACAGTGCCTGCAACGTCATCCTTGAAAAATGCCTAGATAAATACCATGAAATTTTTGAAATTCCCATGACCAGGTGGCACTGGAGAAACTTTGGATGTCCTGTTGCTGATCGTAAATATGCAAGACAGTGCCTTGATTGAGTGGGTTTCATGAAAATGGTGTAGAACAGAGATGCCAGTATGTTGGAACCTGCTGAGTAGTGGGCCTAGAGCAGTGGTAGGCAGATGTGTGATAAAAAATTTGTGGTGGGGCCATGTGGATCTGCCATTGGCTTCCAAATGGCTTGTGACTGACATGGTGCAGCCAGCAGACCCTTCCATGTAAAGGCTTCTTGTTGGAGATGTTTCCGGGCAATGTTCAGAATCAGGTTGCTATAGACATGTGGCCAAGCTATGTGGGATAGAAGCCTGGTTGGTGCATTCTCCTGCAGACCCTGACCAACCACACATGAAAGAATTGCCTCCAGAACTGTGTCCAAGTTGAACTTCTTTTATTTCATGAAGCAAATGCCAAAGTCCCAGTGCAGCAGCAAGAAACACCACGAAAAGTGGAGGATGACCAAATGGCTTCCCAGTCCACATGGGAATACCCTTAGCCCCCAGTGGCCACAGTTTACTTACAAAGAGAGAATTCAGCACTGCTGCCTCATGTTCATTGGAAAATAAGAAATCATGTCCTCCAGGTCACATAGATGCAGACACAGCTTTGATGGTCTCACTAGAAAGAAGCTAAAGCTCCTGACAAAAACATATATTTCAAGTGCCCAAACTCAGAGGCAGTTTCTCAAGAAGTATTTAGGCCAGCAGAGCTCCATATATATGGAGTTTTTATCCTGTCCCATACTAGGAAAACTCCTCTACCACTTCCAAGGTTGTAAACTCCTGAGCATATTATTCACAGATTTTATTACTCTACTCCTCTAATTGTGTCTTACTTTGGGGGAAGGAAATGTCAAGGAATTGTTCTGGATGAGAGTGGGAAGATTTTGTTTAGCACATATTTGCATACACATTGGTTTCATTTTTCTATTTTACATTTGATATACTGAATCCCTGACACTAACACATACCCTACTAGATTCTGAATACTAATTCTAATATGATGGAGAAAAATAACCGAAACAGAATAGAAATACAAGCAGTTCAGAGGAGGCACGTTGTATACTTGGACTTGCCTTTTGCATTATATAGGGTAGGAGTTATAAATCTAGTAAATTTTTTGTTGAAATAGTTTTCCATGTGCTTTTACAGTTAACAAATATGTGAATTCCTGTCTCCATTTCTCTGTATTCTATTCAGCACATGTAGTTTTATATGCACATTTAGAATCCTACCTGGTATCACACGTACATTCTTGTGAGTTACATAACTTGGCAGATACAAAGTGTGAGAAGAGATCACTCCTCCTAAACGCTGTTTGAACTGAAAATTCAAACTATGGGTGAGCTTCCTAGTTGAAAAAAGTTATACATAAATCCATATCCAGTAAAATGAATATTTTTGGATCTGTGGATGATATGTATTTCACGGTGTAATTTGATTGGCATATATATTGCTAATTTTTCAAATCTGTGTGTGGTTATATATATATATATATATATATATATATATATATATATATTCTCTCCAGATATTTCAATATATTTAATATATGTGTCTTATTATAGACTCCTTAAATTCATTCATGAATATGTATGTGGATTTATAAAAAACTTTTCACAAGATTATTCTCAGAAATATTCATTCACCTGATATACGTATTTTTTTCCTAGTATTGAAAACTAACTTCAGTGAATGGTGCATATGAATCCTAATATTTCTACAGTAACTGATCCAGTTTCACATCAATGCAAGTAGATTCCTATGGGACATGATAAGTATTTTGAAGGTCATTTTTATTTCAACACTGGTACATTACTATTTCTTCAGTTTATGCACATTATAGGATATATATTTCATCCACAAGTTCACAAATTTATAGGCATATATTTCACTTTCAATCACTTTCTGCTTCAGAAAACACGTGTTCTGCCATGTTTCAAACTGGTCTTTTCATGAGACTTCTTTCAAAACACATTATTTTTGATTTCCATAATCACTTTTGAAGCAAAACTCACACACTCTTCATGATAAACCATAAGCCTAGGATTACAATTAGATGTATAACTAGTTGTTATGAATGATTCTATATCAATATATGATTTCTTGAGAGGCAAGATGGCCGCAAAGGGAGTGCAGTAACTCCGTGTACTGCGTCACTGTGAGGGAAAATGACGAGTTAGAACGGCTAAAAGCTATCTTGTTAGGAATTTCCAGCAAAATTGGGGTGCTCCAAAACCTAGTGGAAGGATTTTCATCGCACGAGGATCAGCTTCAGGGGCTCAAATGCGAGCGATCTGTCCGTCTGTATGGAGCGCTGCTTGTTCGGCAGATCACCCCATGGCTGGAGTCTGCGGCGCGCGCTGGGAAATGACAGGCTGGTGGCGCAGAGATACAGCAATGCTGATTCTGTGGGCTCCTGCCAGCTAGGCATTTGCTGAGCTCGGAGCTGAATTCTGGGTTGGAGACAGGGAAAGGAAACGGTCCAGGTTGGTTCTCCACACCGGTCAGACCACGGAGGAAGCCAGCGGCCACCATCTTGGAGAGCTGACGTCACCATCCTTGTTTTCGACTGATTGCAGCTCTTTCAGCTATAGAACAGGTAATTTCAGGCTGACAATTGTCTGCATCTCGCAGACAAATTGCTCAGACTTAGTGCTAAATAACCCACGGAAACTGCTTCTTGGAGCCTGCTCCTATCAGAACACGCACCGAGCCCGGAGTGTCGGAGTTCTGGCTCCCGGAGCTACTCTGGCCCAGGGCTATAGAACCCGCTGAAACTGCTTCTTGGAGCCTGCTCATGTCGGAGCATGCACCAAGTCCGGAGAGGCCGAATTCTGGCTCCCGGAACTGTTTTGGCCCGGTGATAAAGAACCCGCGGAAACTGTTTCTCGGTCCGGGTCCTGCTGAATACTGTGGAGGCCAGAGGGGCCGAACAGAGCCGCCGCCCGGGCCCGTAACAGGTCCAGCGACCTGCCGGCGTGGTAGTCAAGAAAACCCGGAGGCAGCACTGGCACAGGAGCCGGCGGTAGCTGCGCGGCGCGGGTCTCCCAGCTACCGCTCCCACCAGTGCTGACAACTGAGGTCTCTTGCACCGACTCGCCTCGGCGTGGGACTCACGGCTACCGCTCCCACCAGTGCTGACAACTGAGGTCTCTTGCACCAGATATGGGGGCGTGGCTACCAGAAGGTAAGCAAATTGGCTGGGGTTTCTCAGCCCCAAGCTCTACAAACTTAGGGCCTGAGGGAGGCCAACAAGAAGAGTGTGCCCAGGCACTAATGAAACAGCTGCTCCACGCGTGTGCAAGGTAGGCGGAACTGTGAACACCGACAAAACAGGCCCAGTGAACCGCCAGACACATCCCTCCGGTTGGGGGAGGGGCAGAGCCACCGGGCGCCTGCAAGGTAGGCAGACCCGCGACCCACCAGCAGAAAATGCACAGCAATCCACAAAGTGGAATAGCCACCCCCCGAGCCTACAAGGTAGGCAGACCTGTGACCTACCGGCAGGTCATGCCCAAAAACCTGCGGAGGGGCACAGCTGCCCCACGTGCCTGCTAGGTAGGCTGAACCGTGACCACCAACAGAACAGGCCCAGCGGCCGGCCAGACACATCGCCCCGCCCAGGTTGGGGGAGGGGCAGAGCCGCCGGGCGCCTGCAATTTAGGCATACCTGCGAATCACCAGCAGATCAGGCCCAGCAACCGCGGAGCAGCAGAGCCACCCCCGGGCCTGCAAGGTAGGCACACTTGCCACCCACCGGCAGGTCAGGCCCAACAAACTGCGGAGGGGCACTGCTGCCCCACGAGCCTGCTAGGTAGGCGGAACCCTGACCACCGACAGAACAGGCCCAGAGGCCGGCCAGATACATCGCCCCGCCCCGGTTGGGGGAGGGGCAGAGCAGCCGGGCGCCTGCAAGGTAGGCAGACCTGCGACTCACCAGCAGATCAGGCCCAGCAACTGTGGAGCGGCAGAGCCACCCCCGGGCCTGCAAGATAGGCGCACTTGCCACCCACCGGCAGGTCAGGCCCAAGAAACTGCGGAGGGGCACAGCTGACCCACGAGCCTGCTAGGTAGGCAGAACGCTGACCACCAACAGAACAGGCTCAGAGGCCGGCCAGACACATTGCCCCACCCCGGTTGGGGGAGGGGCAGAGCCGCCGGGAGCCTGCAAGTTAGGCAGACCTGCATCTCACCAGCATATCAGGCCCAGCAACCCGCGGAGCGGCAGAGCCACCCCCGGGCCTGCAAGGTAGGCGCACTTGCCACCCACCGACAGGTCAGGCCCAGCAACTCTCAGAGAGACCCAGCTGCTCCACGCGCGTGCAGGGTAAGGGGAACCGTGACCACCGACAAAAGAGGCCCAGTGGACCGCCAGACACATAGCTCCGGTTGGGGGAGGGGCAGAGGCGCCGGGTGCCTGCAAGGTAGGCGGACCCGCGACCCACCAGCAGAACAGGCACAGCAATCCGCAGAGCGGCAGAGCCACCCCCCGAGCCTACAAGGTAGGCAGACCTGCGACCCACCGACAGGTCAGGCCCAAAAAACTGCGGAGGGACACAGCTGCCCCACGTGCCTGCTAGGTAGGCTGAACCATGACCACCAACGGAACAGGCCCAGCGGCCGGCCAGACACATCGCCCCACCCGAGTTGGGGGAGGGGCAGAGCCGCCGGGCGCCTGCAAGTTAGGCAGACCTGCAACTCACCAGCAGATCAGGCCCAGTGACCCGCGGAGCGGCAGAGCCACCCCTGCGCCTGCAAGGTAGGCAGACTTGCCATCCACCGGCAGGTCAGGCTCAGCAACTCTCAGAGGGACACAGCTGCTCCACGCACGTGCAATGTAGGCGGAACCGTGACCACCGACAAAACAGGCCCAGTGGCCCGCCAGATACATCACCCCGGTTGGGGGAGGGGCAGAGCCGCCACCAGCGCCTTTTAGGTAGACATACCTGCAACCGACAGACAGAACAGGCCTAGTGGCCAGCGGAGGGGCAAAACCGCTGCTCACTCCTGCAAGGTAGGCGGACCTGTGACCACCGAAAGAACAGGCCCATCGAAAGTAGAGGCACAGCGGCCTCCCGGCGTGGTAGGCACATTGCCTCAATTGAAGGAGGGGCAGAACCACCGCCAAAGCCTGCAAGGGAGACGATGCAGCTATACAAAAGCAATATAAATATATAGGGGGAAAAATCAATAACACAACAGTTTCACCAAGCAGAAAGAAACGCGATCAGTATGAAAAGACAAGGAAAAAAAGGACCACAAGCAATGCAGGTCAATTCAACTTTAGAAGAGGTAATATCTGCAGCAGATGGAATGTCAGATAAAGAATTCAGGATATACATGCTTCAGATGATCTGGAGTCTCAAGGAAGACATTAGACAGCAAAATCAGACAATGAAAGACCACTTCGACCACTTCGACAATGAATTACATAAACAAATCCAAGAAGCAAAAGATCAATTATTCAGGGAGATAGAGGTTATAAAAAACAAACAAACAGAAATCCTGGAAATTCAGGAAACAATAAACCAACATAAAAACTCAATTGAGAATACTACCAGCAGAGTAGAACACTTAGAAGATAGAACATCAGACAATGAAGACAAAGTATTTCAACTGGAGAAGAACATAGACAGCTCAGCAAAGCTGTTAAGAAACCATGAGCAGAACATTCAAGAAATATGGGATAACATAAAGAGACCAAACTTAAGAGTCATTGGGATACAGGAAGGTATTGAGGTCCAAACCAAAGGAATGAGCAATCTATTCAACGAAATAATACGAGAAAACTTCCCAGACTTGAAGAATGAGACAGAATCCCAAATCCTAGAAGCCTACAGGACGCCGAATGTGCAAAATCATAAGAGATCCACACCTAGACACATTATAATGAAGATGCCCAACATACAGAATAAGGAGAGAATTTTAAAAGCTACAAGAGAAAGGAAGCAGATTACATTTAGGGGTAAACCAATCAGGATAACAGCTGATCTTTTAACACAGACTCTGAAAGCTAGAAGATCCTGGAATAACATATTTCATACACTAAAAGAAAATGGGTTACAACCAAGAATTGTGTATCCCGTGAAATTAAGCTTCAGGATGGAAGATGAAATTAAAACCTTTCATGATAAACAAAAGTTAAAAGAATTTGCAGCTAGAAAACCATCTCTTCAAAACATCCTCGGCAAAATATTACAGGAAGAGGAAATGGAAAATGTCAATGAAAACCAACAGCGGGAGGTAGTACAGTGAAGGGGGGGGAATAATCAAAGAGGAAAACAAACCATGTTTAGTAACATAAATAAACCAATATGGCTGGAAGAACACCCATATCTCAATAATAACCCTAAATGTTAATGGCTTAAACTCACCAATTAAGAGACACAGGCTAGTAGAATGGATCACAAAACAAGACCCAACAATATGCTGCCTTCAGGAGACGCATTTGATAGGAAAAGACATACTTAGACTGAAGGTGAAAGGTTGGGAAAAATCATATCACTCATATGGACTTCGGAAACAAGCAGGAGTGTCCATATTCATATCAAATAAAATAGATTTCAAGCCAAAGTTAATCAAAAGGGATGAAGATGGACACTACATACTTCTCAAGGGAACCATACACCAACAAGACATAACAATCATAAATATATATGCCCCAAACAATGGTGCAGCTATGTTCATCAAACAAACACTTCTCAAGTTCAAGAGTCTAATAGACCACCATACAATAATCATGGGAGACTTCAACACACCTCTCTCACCACTGGACAGATCTTCCAAACAAAAGTTGAATAAGGAAACTATAGAGCTCAATAACACAATTAATAACCTAGACTTAATTGACATATATAGAATATACCACCCAACATCAAGCAGTTACACTTTTTTCTCAGCAGCACATGGATCCTTCTCAAAAATAGATCATATATTATGTCACAGGGCAACTCTTAGACAATATAAAGGAGTAGAGATAATACTATGCATCTTAACTGATCATAATGGAATGAAATTGAAAATTAACGATAAAAGAAATAAGGAAAAATCATGCATCACTTGGAGAATGAACAATAGGTTACTGAATGATCAATGGGTTATAGAAGACATCAAGGAGGAAATTAAAAAATTCTTAAAGATAAATGAAAACACAGACACAACATATTGGAATCTATGGGACACATTGAAAGCAGTTCTAAGAGGAAAATTTATTGCTTGGAGTTCATTCCTTAAAAAAAGAAAAAACCAACAAATAAATGATCTAATACTTCAACTCAAAATCCTAGAAAAAGAAGAGAAAAACAACAGCAAAAGAAGTAGAAGACAAGAAATAATTAAAATCAGAGCTGAAATTAATGAAATCGAAACGAAAGAAACAATAGAAAAAATTGACAAAACTAAAAGTTGGTTCTTTGAAAAAATAAAAAAAATCGACAGACCCTTAGCCACGCTAACGAAGAGAAGAAGAGAGAGAACTCATATTACCAGCATACGGGATGAAAAAGGCAATATCACAACAGACACTTCAGAAATACAGAAGATTATCAGAAATTATTTTGAATCCTTATACTCCAACAAAATAGAAGATAGTGAAGGCATCGATAAATTTCTTAAGTTATATGATTTGCCCAGATTGAGTCAGGAGGATATTGACAACCTTAACAGACCAATATCAATTGAGGAAATAGAAGATACCATCAAAAGACTACCAACTAAGAAAAGCCCAGGACCGGATGGGTATACAGCAGAGTTTTACAAAACCTTTAAAGAGGAACTAATACCAATACTTTTCAAGCTATTTCAGAAAATAGAAAAAGAGGGAGAACTTCCAAATTCATTCTATGAGGCCAACATCACCCTGATTCCTAAATCAGACAAAGACACTTCAAAGAAAGAAAACTACAGACCAATATCTCTAATGAACCTAGATGCAAAAATCCTCAATAAACTTCTGGCGAACCGGATACAAAAACATATCAAAAAAATTGTGCAACATGATCTGGTAGGATTTATCCCTGGGATGCAAGGTTGGTTCAATATACGGAAATCAATAAATGTTATTCACCACATCAATAGGCTTAAAAATAAGAACCATATGATCATCTCGATAGATGTGGAAAAAGCATTCGACAAAGTAGAGCATCCCTTTATATTCAAAACTCTAGAAAAACTAGGGATAACAGGAACATACCTCAATATTGTAAAAGCAATCTATGCTAAGCCTCAGGCTAGCATCATTCTGAATGGAGAAAAACTGAAGGCATTCCCTCTAAAATCTGGAACAAGAGAGGGATGCCCTCTCTCACCACTTCTGTTCAACATAGTTCTCGAATCACTGGCCAGAGCAATTAGACAGACGAAAAAAAATAAAGGCATAAAAATAGAAAAGAAGAACTCAAATTATCACTATTTGCAGATGACATGATTCGATACCTAGCAGACCGAAAAGGGTCTACAAAGAAACTATTAGAGCTAATAAATGAATTCAGCAAAGTGGCAGGCTATAAAATCAACACGCATAAATCAAAGGCATTACTGTATATCAGCGACAAATCCTCTGAAATGGAAATGAGGACAACCACCCCATTCACAATATCCTCAATAAAAGTAAAATACTTGGGAATCAACCTAACAAAAGAGGTGAAAGACTTATACAATGAAAACTACAGAACCCTAAAGAAAGAAATAGAAGAAGATCTTAGAAGATGGAAAAATATACCCTGTTCATGGATAGGTAGAAGTAACAACATCAAAATGGCGATAATACCAAAAGTTCTCTATAGGTTTAATCCAATGCCAATCAAAATCCCAACGGCATTTCTTGTAGAAATAGAGAAAGCAATCATGAAATTCATATGGAAAAATAAAAGACCCAGAATAGCAAAAACAATGCTAAGCAGGAAGTGTGAATCAGGCGGGATAGCTATACCAGACTTCAAACTATACTACAGAGCAATAGTAACAAAAACACCATGGTACTGGTAACAAAACCGGCGGGTGGACCAATGGTACAGAATAGAGGACACAGAAGCCAATCCACAAAACTACAACTATCTTATATTCGATAAAGGGGCTAAAAGCATGCAATGGAAGAAGGATAGCATCTTCAACAAATGGTGTTGGGAAAACTGGAAATCCATTTGCAACAAAATGAAACTGAATCCCTTTCTCTCGCCATGCACAAAATTAACTCAAAGTGGATCAAGGAACTTGATATCAAATCAGAGACATGGCATTTGATAGAAGAAAAAGTTGGCTATGATCTACATACTGTGGGGTCGGGCTCCAAATTCCTCAATAGGACACCCATAGCACAACAGTTAATAACTAGAATCAACAAATGGGACTTACTCAAACTAAAAAGTTTTTTCTCAGCAAAAGAAACAATAAGAGAGGTAAATAGGGAGCCTACGTCCTGGGAACAAATCTTTACTCCTCACACTTCAGACAGAGCCATAATATCCAGAATATACAAAGAACTAAAAAAATTAGACAATGAGATAACGAATAACCCAATCAACAAATGGGCCTAGGACCTGAACAGAAATTTCTCAGAGGAGGACATACAATCAATCAACAAGTATATGAAAAAATGCTCACCATCTCTAGCAGTCAGAGAAATGCAAATCAAAACCACCCTAAGATACCATCTCACTCCAGTAAGATTGGCAGCCATTAGGAAGTCAAACAGCATCAAGTGCTGGCGAGGATGTGGGGAAAAGGGTACTCTTGTACATTGCTGGTGGGACTGCAAATTGGTGCGGCCAATTTGGAAAGCAGTATGGAGATTTCTTGGAAAGCTCGGAATGGAACCACCAGTTGATCCAGCTATTCCCCTACTCGGTCTATTCCCTAAAGACCTAAAAAGAGCACACTATAGGGACACTGCTACATCCATGTTCATAGCAGCACAATTCACAATAGCAAGACTGTGGAACCAACCTAGATGCCCTTCAATAGACGAATGGATAAACAAAATGTGGCATTTATACACAATGGAGTATTACTCTGCATTAAGAAATGACAAAATCATAGAATTTGGAGGGAAATGGATGGCATTAGAGCAGATTATGCTAAGTGAAGCTAGCCAATCCCTTAAAAACAAATGCCAAATGTCTTCTTTGATATAAGGAGAGTAACTAAGAACAGAGTAGGGACGAAGAGCATGAGAAGAAGATTAACATTAAAGAGGGATGAGAGGTGGGAGGGAAAGGGAGAGAGAAGGGAAATTGCATGTAAATGGAAGGAGACCCTTAGGGGTCTACAAAATTACATACAAGAGGATGTGAGGGGAAAGGAGGAAAATATAAGGGGGAGAAATGAACTACAGTAGAGGGGGTAGAGAGAGAAGAGGGGAGGGGAGGGGGGAGGGGGGATAGTAGAGGATAGAAAAGGCAGCAGAATACAACAGACACCAGAAGGGCAATATGTAAATCAATGGTTCTGCAACTGATGTGATTCTGCAATCTGTAAAAATTTGGGGTAAAAATGGGAGCTCATATCCCACTTGAATCAAAGTGTGAAATATGATATATCAAGAACTATGTAATGTTTTGAACAACCTACAATAAAAATTAATTAAAAAAATATATGATTTCTTATATATTTTCAGATATCAATTCAATACATTATTTAAAGGGGAACCAGTTATATTATTTATTAACTGTATGATCTATTCATGCATTATCTCTATATTCATAGACACAGGGTACACCTATTTTTACCCTCAATACTAATTTATACGTTTTCAAAATATTCCTCAAAAAATGGTGGAAGAAATACTCATGTCACCTGATCTATATATACATTTTATCACAGTAATATTCTGTACAAAAAAATCAAAGGTCACCCTTAAGTTTGTACCAAAGCCTAAATGGAAAGTGAGCATGGATTACTAAAACCTTCCATGTCCAGGTGGCCTAATGCTCTCAAATGTCAATCTTATTGGTGACTACATTTTTGTTTCTTCCTAAGATTATATATTCAACCTCAAGCCTGTTGAAAATGCCTAATCCTATCACTCACTTTATACTTTGCCTGATTTAGTAATGTCTCTATTTATATCTATTTTCCTACATATTTTCCCCTGTTCATCATTGTGACTGACTCTTCACTTGTGCTGACATTTACATTCACTGTCTACCTGAAACCCTATTGCTTAAGAACTTTTGGTCTAAATCCTATTCTCACTCTTCTTTGTAAACCTACTGACTATCTTCCTAATCCTACCGACTATCCCTTTTTGAGTGGATGTTCTCTTCGACATTCAATCATCCAAGGTACAAGCTCCTATGCCATTGTATATAGATTTATCTGAGGGTCTCCTTTCATTTCCAAGCAATTTCCCTTAAATAATTCAAAGCTAAGTGTACCAATTAAGGGCCCAATGCCCTTCTGGACTTCATATCTTCCATAGATTTCTGTTTTTATACTTATATTTCCCCTATATATTCTTGTAAATATCATAGTTTCCCAATACCATTATTCGTCATGCAGAAGGATTCCTAACCCCAAATTGAACATGTTACTAACCCAAAACCATACATTGTTCTCTCAATCGAACTTTACAGAACAGCAGGGACAGGGTTGCTCTTAAAATACAGGAATGTAGGGCATGTTCCAGCTGTTGAGAACATCAAAGGTCCATGCAGAAATGATCCCTTGAGAAGATGTAGGCAGCTACGAAAGACCTGAGAGAGAAAAGTCATCTTCTATGGCAAACAACCTTGTCAGCATGAAGGGATGTGTATGAATCAGCCTCTCTCTTCTTAATGTAGAGAAGATGGACCAAAACAGTGCTAGGTGGAGAGCTGTTCCCGGGTGCCCATGGTTTATATACCATTCTAACTTGTGAAAGTGTCACAGGAAGTAGGGGCAGCCTCCATCTCATGGGACTCTTGAAAGAAACTGTTAGGACAAAGTGGTTGCCAAGGCAATGACCTCATTCAGTTCCTGAAGAAGTGATCTACCTCACTTCCTTGGTGATGGAACTCTCTTAACTTGGGATCCAGGAAGCCAGGCACGCGGAGCCAGTCCAGTCCCAGACCCAGTAGGCTCACTTGTTTGAATTTACCAAAGAGAGTGTCAGTCTTTCTTGGTACCTACAGATGTGAGGATGGCCAAATACCAGGAGAGCTCTGCATAGGGGCCTTTCCTGAGAAAGTAGGTAGTGGTTCACCGCAGGCTCCTGACAACTTCACAGAGTTGGCCAAGGAGACCAGATCTGAGATAGGACAGGCCATTTTGGGGGAACATAGTATGGCCCACCACTCAGAGAAAACTCCGGATAGTCACAGAGTTACATGGGGGAAGGAGGTGTCTTTGTGGGTGTGGGTGTGATTTTGTGGTTTTGTCTCATGATCTGAGAATAGGTAGGAAAGACGGTTTGTTTGATTTGGAGTGGTCTTCTTCTAGTAAGTCGTTGGACAAGGCAAGTGTTTCTATGTCTGTGTATCCCACTGTGTCCGTGGTTGTAGACATTAGAAAATAGAATGCAACAATTGATATGTCCTGTATAGTAGAAAGATTCCCGGCATTCATCCTGCCCAATTTATGAATGGACTGCAGCTTGCCTTATCCATGGGCAACACCTGCTACCTTCCTAAGTTCCTGTTTCTTCCAGAATTCTCACCACTCTCCAGAATATTCTCATGGTTTTGTGTCCAAAATATGTACCACCTCCAAGCTCTGTGACATTGCCATGTCCTGGATAGCTGAAGGGAATGGCGAGCATCTCAGAAAACACAGATATCAGTGTGACCAAGAAAGTCTCAGTTGAGAAACCATGCTTTCGGCCTTTTGCTTATCAATTGTTCTGTTTCCCTGAATGTCAGGAAGGTCTTTGCCTCAGGCCACCCCTTTGTGAAGCCTGAAGAAAACAGTTTTCAAATGAAAATGAATGGGCACCACCTGTGGCTCTTTGCTTAATTGCTTTGGAAAGGGATGTGTCTAAATCAGCCTCTTGGCCCTGTGTGAGGTTGTGGCTTAGATTCTCAGCACCTGATGGATATAAAGAGAGATCCCATGTGTGCATCCAAAACCAAAATGGCCAAAAGAGCAATTATTGTGAATGAAGTCTCTCGCATTCATTTGTAAGGTTCCTGACCACCATCAAGTGAGAATACGGATCCTTTGGGTCAAATGAGTTATGCACAGCCCTGCAGAGGCTAGCCCATAGGTTTTTGGGTTTTCTCATGGCTCCAAATCATATAAAGAATCTATACCTGACAGTCAGTAGGCCTCAAATTGGAGATGCAGAGCAGTATTAACAGCTAGCCTATCTGATCACTCCTGGTTCACCGGATGGGTGTCCAGGCCACCTTGACTTTAGGCAAATGAGGGGCAAGGGAGCTTATTTTTGACACTGTCTTGGGCTGCACCCCTCATGAAAAACTCCAGCCAGAGGTTATGATAAGTGTCTATATGGAAGAAGATGAGGGCCATGTGGGAGTGTTTGGTTTTAATTGTGGTCATTTGTTTGGCGGTTGGAAGAGATAACTGGATCCACCTGGGCTTGAACTCTGGCATGATTCCTCTTAGAGACTGAGTTCTGGAATTTACCTCAAAGAAGTATTGCCATGAAATGTGTTGGGATTTTAGGAGGCCACGCATGAGAAGCCTCCCTTGAAAACTGAGATCGAGTGCCAGGGTGTCTTTCCACAGTGCAGTGAGAATCTCAGCCAGGATATCACATGATTTTATTCTGAAAGACTTGGCAGCCATAGTTGAGAATCTAAACACATATGGAACTCATATTGTAGACCTCAATGATCCTGGCTTCATGTGACCTTTTGGCCACTCTTTGGGAAGCCTTGCCTGTGAGATTTCTCCAGAGTTTTAATTTAAATGAGCTTCCTCACCACATAATGGTTCCTGCATTAATTGAAACGTACAGTGACTCCAACTTCATCCTTCAAAAATGGCTAAATAAATACCATCAAATTTCTGAAATTCCCATGACCAGGTGGCACTGGAGAACCTTTGGATATCCTGTTGCTGATCATGAGTGAAATAATTCCCCACGCAATGACACTTCACCGGGAGAATTCCAATTTTATTGCTCAAAGCTGTGTGCTTATATAGAACTAAGGGGGAGATGGTAGGGCTTAGATAAATGGCAGCAACCCGTTTATTGGCAAGTTCTTTCAGATATCAGCTCCAGAGCCCAGGAATTAGTTCTCATTGGGGCTAAGGTTCCCCACAAGTGAGATTTGAAATTGGCGCTGACGTGAGAGTTCACAAGGGTGGGAACTTTTTGCGCCACTGCAGAAATGAAGAAGGTAGGAAGAAGAAGTCCTTAGGCGCCATGTTGAGGTTTTTCTCTGGGGTATGGCTGCCATTTATTCTTTTCCCAACATTCCACCCTTTTTGTTTTCTTAGGAAGTGGGGCGTCATTGTCAGATCCGGCTGCTTCCTGTTGTGTGGGGGTGGTGTGGGGCCTAGAAAGAGAAGTGGAGGAATGCTCATGGAGCAGGTTTGGGATTATCATGGCAGCCAGAAATAAAACCCAGTGGCTATAGACAGCTACTTTCGTAGGGGTGAAGTCAATGAATGTTCCCTGAAGCCAAAGTTGTCGATGGCATGGAACTAGTCCTGGATGGAAGAGATTGTTGGTATCAGCCACTGGTCCTGTAACAGAGACTCTAGGAAATACTGGAAGCGTTGCCTGGACATGGCGTCACCAGCACCTGAAGAAGATCAGAGAAAATAAAAACAGAATGAAGATAAAAATTAAAGGAAATGTCATTTTTTGGCAGAAGTTCCATGTTGGGGGACTGACATAGAAGAGGCCAAGGGCCATGAGAAATCTTAGAAGGTGGTAAAGACTCATGAATCCAGGATGGCAGATTAAGAGGTTCTCAGAGCTCGTTGTCTCCCGCTGTCTGATACCCATTGCATTCCATCATGCCTGGTAGTGAGCTTCATCACTGAGTTACTGTTCTCTTGGAGATGTTGGGGGTTCATAAGTCATCAGAGGCTGGTAGTGCCTAAGCAAAAGCTGGTTGAAAGTTTGATTAGGAATTTTTTGCAGTTGGGTTTGAAGGCACTTCATTTTGCAGGGCAAGAGAGCACAAAAAGGAGCATCCCAATAAGGGGCCCCAAGATATGTAGTAAGTACATGGCAAGATAGGATTGGAAGAACCCTATGATGGGATTGGAGGAGGTATGTTTGAGAAATTCGGTCGATAATTCCTGCAATTTAACAACATTTTTTTTTATTAGCCCAGATTCATTAACATAATAGCAAAATTCCTCTCTGAGGAATAGGCATGTAACCCCTTTTTCTGCAGTGAGAAGATCAATTGCCCTTTGGTTCTGTAAAGCCACTTGTGCCAATGATGTAACCTGCCGCTGCAAGGAACCCAGAGACTCAGCCATGGTATTGAGTGTTTCCTGCAGTTTTTATTGAAGGTCATTGGATGCCCATAGAGCATGACCTATAGCTCCACCAGAGAGTCCGAGACTCGTCACTGAGGTTGTTAAAATGAGGCCTACCAGAACCGGCAGAAAGACTACCTTACGGGTGCGGGAAGGTAGGGCCAACTGTCGGAATTCGGTGGGAGTATACAAAGATAGCTGAGGAACTACAGTAACCAAGAAACAGGTGCCAGAGACATTGATGGTTGAGGTACTTAAAGACCCATTACACCAGAGGAAATGTTCAGGTTGCCTAAACACAGGGCTCTATGGGGTGTTGTAGCTCAAGGAACAAACGGGTAAAGGATTCATTATTGGCAGGTGGAAACAGATGAAAGGAAATAAAGTATTGGTGGAATAACTTTCCCACAGTGGGTTACGTGTCACATGTAGGGTTTGTCCTTTTTAGAGAAATTGTAGGGTTTTGCTGGAATATTTTCTGCCGCTAATGGGACTGCTGCTAGAAGTGGACGACTAAGTGAAGCACAGAGAAAGCACTGAGAAGTAGGCAAAGAAAGACGGGTGGAGTTTAATAATCAAAACGTTTGGTGTAGCAAATTGAGCCATGTGGGAGAGGGACCTGAGGGGGTTGAAGGCTCTGAATCCTCTTTGGATGAGCTATGGATACGATCTCGAAGTTTTGATTCTGAGTCCTTAATGTGTTCGACTACCTGGATGGTTGCCTTAGGTGGCGTAATCAGGGTGCGGCCAATTGTAATCCACCCTGTGGGTCTGACTGAGGTTGTCTGAGCATAGACAGCAAACTCAACATAGCCCCAACGTTTGGCCTTGGGGTCAGGTTTATCTAAAGTATACCATGCATTGTTATTGGATGAAGAGCCTTTATGCCACTTTATGTAACTAGAAGTCCACCCTTCAGGGTAACCGAGTGAGTGGTAAGAATAGCTACCACGTTCATCATGGAACCTGCATGACCAATAGGGGCACCCATTATATATCTCAGGCCACCAATGACAATAATCTTTTGTTTGATCAAAAAGGAAGCAAATGAAAGGCCAGTTCCAGCTACCAGGGACGAAGGTCCTTGAAGGTGACAATTTTAGGGAAATAGAGGTGCAGTTGTGGATGAAGCAAGTAGTTGCATCCACTCCGCGGACCGTCTGCATGCCATGTTCTGAGTATCGTTCCCGAAGATTGAATAAATGCATGGTAGGTGAGGAGGGTAAAGACCAGTCCTGACAGAGCACAGAAAATAAGCAGAGCACAAAAAACAAGCAGTTAGAGAAGACTAGGGTGTTGGGAGAGCTCATTGTGCCTTCTTTAAGAGGAATTGGGCTGCAAGGAAAACCGTGTGAGCCGCAACTTAAATGGGTGAGATGGGTGTGGAGAGCAGGAGTAAAGGGGAGGTTCAGGAGGTGATTCTTGGAGTTCCTCTGGGGTGGCCCTGTCGTCAGCATGTGGGGCCTCCTGGTGATGTGGCTTCAACCTAGACATGTGATTCCAGGGAGTGAGACGGTTGTCTGGTAAGGAGAGTTTGGCGGCGGTGGGGGTACAGAGAATGACAGGATAGGGGCCTTCCCATTTTGGGGCAAGAGTCCCTTTCTCCTCTGGGGTATTATAATTGACTAGACTAACAGGTGTTAAGGGAGGAGTGTTTGGAGAGGAGACTGGGTCCGGAAGAAGCCAGTCCTGATATTTCCAGAGTTCCGAGCGGAGATGAAGCAAGAGAGGCAAAGACAAATCTCGGGTGAGAGGTCCTTGTGAAATGACCAACGCAGGGGTTATAAGATGTCTTTCATACATTATCTCAAAAGGAGACAGTAAAGATGGTTTCTTAGGGAGAGCTCTGATTTGAAGCAAAGCCAAGGGAAGGAGTTTGACCCAGTGTATGTTTAATTCCATTGTCAATTTGGTAAGGACTTCCTTTAGAGTACGATTTACCCTTTCCACATTCCCTGAAGCCTGGGGGAAATATGGACAGTTGAAATGCCACTTGAAGGAGAGGGCTTGAGAGACCTTTTGTGTGATCCTAGAAGTAAACTCAGGGCCATTGTCATATTGTAGGGAAGTGGGCATACCAAACCTGGGGATGATGTCTGTCAGTAAGATTGAAGCTAAAGTGGAAGCCTTTTTATTGGAAGTGGGAAATGCCTCAACCAAACCAGAGAAAGTGTCCACAAAGACAAGGAGGTATTTAGTGTGCCATACTGTGGGCATGTTGGTGAAGTCTACCTGCCAGTCAGTAGAGGGAATGTGTCCCCGGGCTTGTTGGGAAGGGAAACGTTTGGGCCTTAAAGGAGTATGAGGGTTGGTCCGCTGACAGATCTGACAATTAGAGGCTATATTCTGTAGCATGGCTTGTCAGAGGGAGTGAGGAAGAAGAAACTCTGTAAAAAGAGGGTCAAAGACTGAGAATTGGAAAGGAATAGAGTATGAAGGAACTTGAAAAGATGCTTGTTCTTACTGAAAGAAGTAGGGGCTTCAGATGAGCTGTCTAAAGTGGCCATTATATGTCCACCATGGGGGCCATGATTGGAAGTGGTAGCAGCCATTCGTGCCACCTGGTCAGCTTTGGCATTGCCCTCAGTGATAAGAGAGCCGTCCTTCTGATGGGACCTACAATGGACATCTCCCAACTGGGTGGGTAAGTGGGAGGCCTCTATCAGATTGGTTATAAGAGCTGAATTAGTGATCGCATTACCTTTGGTGGTAAGTAGGCCTCGCTTCTTTCAAATTGCAGCATGGGATAATAAGATATGGAAGACATATTTTGAATCATTTTAGAGGGTGAGGGATTTGCCTTGTGCTAGAAGGCAGGCACGAGTGGATGCTATAAAATCAGCCTGCTGGTCTGTAGTTCCTGAAGGCAAAACTTTGGCCTCTATAATCTCAGTGGCTTAAAATACAGCGTATCCAGAGTAATGAGTTCCATTCTGCCTAAAGGAACTGCTGTCAGTAAACCAGATAAGGTCAGGCTTGGTGAGTGGTCTCTCAAAAATGGAAGAATGACAGGGGAGGAAATCATCTAAGTTTTCCAAGCAATTTTGAGTTGGTGTGTGAGACATGGGAGTTATTGGGAGCAGTGAGGCAGGGTTCAGTGCAGAGCAGGGGAGGAAAATAATATTAGGGTTTTCCAGAAAGGAAGTGAGGAGCGACAGAACTCTGGATGTAGGGAGGGTTTGAAGACCCTTTTAAGGTAAAAGATCTTTCAAGTGATGTGGGGAGTAGATAGTTCAAGGGGCCCCAAAAGTCAGATTAGAGGCTTCTTTGTGTAAAATTTGTCCAGTAGCCAGAGCTCTTAAGCAAGGGGCCCACCCACGGATGGAAAATAAGAAACCATGTCCTCCAGGTCACATAGATGCAGACCCAGGTTGATGATTTCACTAGAAAGGAAGCTAAAGCACGTGACAACAACATATATTTCAAGTGCCCAACCTCACAGGCAGTATCTCAAGAAGTCTCTAGGACAACAGACCTCCATGTTTTTGAAGTGTTTACCCTGTCCCTTACTTTTGAAAACTCCTCTAACACTTCCAAGGTTGTGAACTTCTGATCGCATTCCATTCCAGATATGTATTCATGGATTTTCTAACTCTTCTCCTCTAATTGTGTCTTGCATGGGGTGAAGGTGTTGTCAAGGTATTGTTCTGGATGAGAGTGGGAAGATTTTTGTGTAGCACATATTTACATACACATTGGATTCATTTTCCAATTTTCCATTCGAAATACTGAATCCCTGTCAGTAACCCATACCCTAATAGACTCTGACTACTAATCCTAATATGATGGAGACAAATAACCCAAACATAATATTAATACAAGCAGTTCAGAGGAGGCATGGTGTATAGTTGGTCTTGCCTTTTGCATGATATAGTGTAGGAGTTATAAATCTTGTCAATTGTTTGTTGAAATAGTACTCCATGTGTTTTTAAAGTTAACACATATGTGAATTTCTGTCTCCTTTTTTCTGTAGCCAATTCAGCACATGTATTTTTATATGCACATATAAAATCATAGCTGGTATCACACGTACATTTTTGTGAGGTGGCTAACTTGGCAGAAACAAAGTATGAGAAGAGATCACCCCTCCTAAACGCTTTTGGAACTGAAAATTCAAACTATGAGTGAGATTTTTAGTTGAACAACATTATACATAAATCCATGTTCAGTAAAATTAATATTTTTGGATCGGTGGATGATATATATTTCACGATGAATTTTGATTGGCATATATATTGCTACTTTCTAATGTTTCTCTGTGAGATATATATATATATATATTCTCTAGATTTTTCCAAATATAAAATATATGTGTCCTATTATACACACCCTAAATAATTCACTCATGCTCATGTATGTGGTTTTATAATCAAATTTTCATACGATTATTTTCAGAAATATTCATCCACCTGAAATACATATTTGTTTTCTAGTACTGAAAACTCACTTCACTGAATGGTGCAAACAAATCCTTATATTTCTACTGTAACTGACCCAATTTAACATCAATGCAAGTAGATTCCAAAGGGGCATGATGTGTATTTTGACGTTCATTTTTATTTAACACTGGTACATTACTATTTCTTCAGTTTTTGTACATCATAGTATATACATTTCATCCACAAGTTCACAAATTTAAAGACATTTGAAACACATTCAATCACTTCCTGCTTCAGTACACATGTATTCCTCCTTGCTTTTGACTGGTTATTTATTGAGACTTCTTTCCAAACACATTATTTTCGATTTCCATAATCAATTTTGAAGCAAAACTCACACACACTTTATGATAAACCACAACCCTAATATTACCATTAGATGTATAACTGGTTGGAATGAATGTATGTATGTCAATATGACATTTCCTGTGTATTTTCAGATATCAATTTATTCCAATTTCTAAAGTTGGAATCTGTTATATTATATATTCACACATGGTACACCTATTTGTGCCCCCAATACTAATTTATATCTCTTCTAAATATTGCTCCCAGAAATGGTGCAAGAAAGACTCATGTCACCTGATCTACATATACATTTTATCACAGTAATATTCTGGCCACAAAATGCAAAGTCACACTTACAATTGTACCAAAGCCTAAATGGAATGTGAGTATGGATTATGAAAATCACCCATGTCCATGTTGCCTAATGCTCTCAAATGTCAATCCTATTGGTGACTACATATTTGTTTCTTCCTAAGATTATGTATTCAACCTCAAGCCTGTTGAAAATGTCTAATCCTATCAATCACTTCATCATTTGCCTGATTTCCTAATGTCTCTAATGATATCTGCTTTCCTACATATTTTCCCCAGTTCATCATTGTGACTGACTCTTCAAATGTGCTGACATTTACATTTTCTGTCTACCTGAAACCCTATTGCTAAGGAAGTTTTTGTCCAAATCCTATACTGACTCTTTTTTGTAATCCTATCAAGTATCTTCCTAATCCTACCAACTATCCTTTTTTGACTGGATGTTCTCTTCAACATTCAATTATCCAAGGTACAAGGTCCTATGCCATTATGTATAGATTTATCTGAGACACATGTGCACAACATAATTCAGAGTAAAGTATCCCAATCAAGGATCCAATGCCCTTTTGGGCTTCAAATCTTACGTAGATTTGTGTTTTCATACATATATTTCACCTCTATATATCCTTATAAATATTGCAGGTTCCCAATATCATTATTCATGCAGCAGAATGATTCCTAACCCAAATCAATCATGTTATTAATCCTAACCATACTTTGTTTCCTCAACCTAACTTTACAGAAAAGCAAGGACAAAGTTGTTCTTATATAGAAATGTAAGAGATCTTCCACCTGCTGAGAACCTCAAAGGTCCATGCAGAAGTGAACCCTGGGGAAGATATAGAAAGCTATGAAGGACCTGAGAGAGCGAAAGTCATCTTTCATGACAAAAAAAAAAAAAAAAAAAAACAGGTCAGGATGAAGGGGTGTGTCTGAAGCAGTCTCTCTCTTCTTAATGTAGAGAAGATGGACCAAACCAGGCTTGTGTGGAGAGCTGTTTACGGGTGCCTATGTTTGATATACCATTCTTACTTGTGAAAGTGTCACAGGAAGTAGGGGCAGCCTCCATCTATTGGGACACTTGGAAGCAACTGTTAGGACAAAGATGTTGCCAAGGCAGTGACCTCATTCAGTTCCTGAAGGAAGTGACCTATATAACTTTCTTGGTGATGGAACTCTCTGAACTTGGGATCCAGGAAGCCAGGTACCCAGAGTCATTCCCAGTCCCAGTCCCAGTGGCCACACATGTTTGGATTTACCAAGGACAGAATCGGTCTTTCTGTGTAACTACTGATGTGAGGATAGCCAAATTCCAGGAGAGCTCTGAAGAGGGGCCTTTCCTGAGAAAGCAGGTAGTGTCTCACTACTGGCACCTGACAACTTCACAGTGTTGGCCAAGGAGACCAGATGTGACATAGGACAGCCCATTTCGGGGAAACGTAGTATGTCCCATCAGTCAGAGGACACTCCGGATAGTCACAGACCTACTTGGGGGAAGGAGTTGACTTTGTGGGTGTGCGTGTGAGTTTGTGGTTTTGTCTCATGATCTTAGAATATATAGGAAAGTCGGTTTGTTTGATTTGGAGTGGACTGTTTCTAGTAAGTCTTTTGACAATGCGAGTGTTTCTATGTCTGTTTATCCCACTGTGTCCGTGGTTGTAGACATTAGAAAAGAGAATGCATCAATGGATGTGTCCTGTCTAGTAGAAAACTTCACAGCATTCATCCTGCCCAATTTATGAATGGAATGTGGCTTTCCTAATGGATGGGCAACAACTACTATCTTCCTAAGTTCCTGTATGTCTTCTTGAATTCTGGCCACTCTCCAGAATAGGTTCAGGGTTTTGGGTCCACGATATGTACCACCTCCAAGCTCTGTGACATGGCCATGTACTGGATAGCTGAAGGGAATGGGATCATCTCAGAAAACTCAGATATCATTCCAGAAACCCTGCAATGGGCCATTTGCTTATCTATTGTTCTGTTGCCCTGAATGTCAGAAAGGTCTTTGCCTCAGGCCACTCCTTTGTGAAGCCTGAAGGAAACGGTTTTCAAGGGGAATTAATGGGCATCATCTGTTGCTCTTTGCTTAATTGCTTTGGAAAGGAATGTGTCTGCATCAGACTCTTGGCCATGTGTGAGGCTGTTGCATAGATTCTCAGCACCTGATGGATCTAAAGAAAGTTCCCACGTGTGCTTCCAAAACCAAAATGGCCAAAAAAGCAGTCATTGTGGACGAAGTCTCTCGCCTTCCTCTGTAACGTTCCTAACCTCCATCAAGTGAAAATAGGGATCCTTTGTGTCAAATGAGTTCTCAAAACACTGCAGATGATAGCCCATATGTGCTTGGGTTTTCTCATGATTCCAATTCACATAAAGAGTCTATACCCGAGAGTCAATAGGCCTCAAATTGGAGAAGCAGAGCAGTATTTATGGCAGGCTTATTTGATCACTTCTGGTTCTCAGGAAGGGTATCCAGGCAACCCTGACTTTAGGCAAATTATGGGCAAGGGAGTTTATTTTGTACACTGTCTTGGGCTGAGCCCCTCATGGAAACCTCCAGCCACAGGTTATGATGAGTGTCTATATGGAAGAAGATGAGGGCCTTGTGGGAGTGTTTTTGTTTTAATTGTGATCATTTGTGTAGTGCTTGGAAGTGATGACAGGGTCTACCTGGGCTTGAACTCTGGTGTGATTCCCCTTAGAGTCTGAGTTCTGGAACTGATCTCAGAGAAATATTGCCATGAACTGTGTTCAGATTTTAGGAGGCCACACATTGGATTTCCCCTTGGAAACTGAGATCAAAAAAGAAGGGTGACTTTCCACAGAGCCTTGGAATCTCAGCTAAGATATCACATGATTTTATTCTGAAAGATGTGGCAGCCATAGTTGACAGTCAGAACACCCATGGACGTCACATTGAAGACCTCAATGGGCCTGGCTTCATGTGACCTTTTGACCACTCTATGGGATGACTTGCCTGTGAGATTTCTCCAGAGATTTCATTGAAATGAGTTTCCTCACCATTTAATGGTTCCTGAATGAACTGAAACCCACAATGCCTCCAACTTCATCCATGAAAAATGGCTAAATAAATACAATAAAATTTTTGAAATTCCCTTAACCAGGTGGCACTGGAGAACCTTTGGATGTCTTTTTCCTGATCATGAGTGTACAAGAGAATGCCATGATTGACGGGGTTTCATGAAAATGGTGTAGAACAAAGATGCCAGTAAGTTGGACCCTGCTGAGTAGTGGGCCTATTGCAGTGGTGGGCAGGTGTGTGATAATACATCTGTGGTGTGGCCAGGAGGATTTTCCATTGCCTTCAAAATGGCTTGTGACTGATATGGTGCAGCCAGCAGACCCTTCTTGTTACATGGAGAGGTTTCTGGGCAAAGTTCAGAGTCAGATTTCTATGGACAAATGGGCAAGCTTTCTGAGATAGAAGCCTGGTTGGTGCATTCTCTGTCACCACAAGTGACAGAACTCCCTCCAATACTGGGTCCCAGTTGAACTCGTTGTATTTCATGAAGCAAATACCAAACTCCCAGTGCAGCAGCAAGAAACACCACGAAAAGTGGAGGATGACCAAATGGCTTCACAGTTCACACGGGGAGACACTGAGCACCAAGTGGCCACAGTTTACCTATAAATACAAAATTCAGCACTGCTGCCTCATGTTCATTAGAATACAAAAAACCATGTCCTCCAGGTCACGTAGATGCAGACCCAGCTTTTATGGTGTCACTAGAAAGGAAGCTAAATCTCCTTACAACAACATATATTTCAAGTGCCCAACCTCAGAGGAAGTTTCTCAAGAAGTCTTTAGGCCGGCAGAGCTCCACGTCTTTGGAGTGTTTACCTGTTAGACCAGGATGCTAGAAAAGACCACTGACTCAAATTAAAATCAAATAAAATTAAGCTTATTATTTCCACCGGCCATGCTGCCTCTCCCTCCCAAAATGGTGGGAACAAGACAGCATCCCCAGCTTTCCTACAGCCCAGTTTTATAGCCCAGAAAGTTACACAAAAGGGGGGTTACAGATAACAGAACTCTGATAAACATCACATTAAAGGTAGTTTACAATTTTTTTGCTGTCCCTACATCAGAATTCATGAGGACCATTAGAGCCTCAGAGAGGGTTGTTGTCTGGCCAGAGAAGGCAAATATTTATGATGTGTCACTAAAGTTTCAGAGAGGGCTGCTATCTGGTCAGAGAGCTGGGCATGCGTGAGTTCAAGACGTGGGCAGGCATTCCACGCAGGTTCAGAATTTGAAGTAATTTATGGTAAAGCCAAAATTATCTTTTCATGGCTTTGTGGCATGATGGCTCCCAATTTTAATAAAAGATCAGGTTGGGTCTACAATTTCCCCCTTTTCTCTGTGTCCCTTTCAAATCTTTGATAGATTATGGGAAGAACACTGAGGAAATTTTTATCCCTCTGATAAGAGTCTCCAAAATTTTACAACTCACCCAAAACCGATCTCCCTGATTTTACCTGACTTAATTAATTATTTATATTGATAGTCTATTATCTTTCTCTCCATTGTTGTAAAAAGAGTGGCATCACTAATTTTTTCTTCTTCTCTCCTGAGACAGGGTGACGTGAGTGGGCTCGTCGTGAGGGACATGAGTTGACTATTAGAAGTCAGTTGAGAGACATGAGTTGCCCTTTAGAAGTCAGTTCGGTTTGAAGTCAGGTTGGGGAAGAACAGGTTGTAAAGTCATCTGTGAATGGATTCTTCTATGAGTGAAACAAAAACCATGAGTACTGAATAAATGTTGCAGCAGCTGGAACATGTCACTGTATAGAAATTCCCTCACCAGTCTTTAATATCCCCAATTATCAGGACTGTCAACTTAATATTAAACTTTAAGTGTTACAGTTGGCCCTCCCAATAAGACACAGTTTAATAATTTAATGTCATCTGATCTTGTAAAAATCCTTTTACTAATATGACCTCTGCGTCTAATAGAGAAACCTTTAATTCTGTTACTCATGGCTGGATAATCGTACTAGCAAACACCAAGCCTACCTGTGTAGGTTAGGAATATCTGTAGGTCTTAAACTGAAAACTTCTGCCTGTGGCAGCTCTTCTTGATAGTCTCTTTTTATAAGTATTAGGCATTCCTGTGTGAGAATCCTTCTTTGTAGCCTCCAGTCTTACTTATTTTGGGAGGATAAGATAAAGTGCATACCTTAAAATTTTATTATTATTATTATTATTATTATTATTATTATTATTATTATTTAAAATGCCCAGGAGTGGCTGTATTTTGGTCTTAACTGTCTTTGCTAAGTGTTTAAGATGAAGCAGTCAAACTGACTTTTGTTTCTATCTATTGTTAACAGTCAGCTGAGCTTTTGTGGGAATCAATTCTGGGGAAACTTGAGAGGAGATTCTCAGTTCTGCTAGTGCCATTTGCGCTAGGTGGGTCCAGGTCTTGCTTGACCATTTGGCTTCCCTCAGAAGCATCAGGGATGTCTCCTTTCTCTGATGACTCTCCTCTTTGTAACAAATGCACTGATTGGCTTTCTGTTCTTCAGTGGTCTCATTAATCTCCCTGATCAGGAGGTGATGTGGCCCAGAGTTGCAAAGCTCTTTAGAGAAGTCCCCTGTTCCCTGGATTCAGACTGACTCAGAGGGCAAGAGCCAAATATTGGTTTTCTTGGCCCTTTTCATTTAACATTCATTTTAAATCCTAATCTTAAAAATCCAGCAAATAAATTTTAACAGCCTTACATTAAGAGTACTGGGCTTTAATGTCTATAACTTTATAATTACCTTTTTATTAATTGGGATCTGTATTATTCTGTCTGTATTGTAGTTGATGACTTATTATCTTGAATAAACCCATGTTGTGTTCTTATAGCAACGCATTTGTAAAACACTAACAGGGAATCTTTAGATCACTTATAAGAAAATTTCAAACTAAAATTAACAAAAGTAAAAATACTTAGTTCGTGTAATATCTTCCCTGAATTTTTTGGCTGAGTTATACATTATATCCCCTGTTTGAGATCCTAGGAATATTGACAATAAAAAAAAACTTTTTAACATAACTTTAAAGAAATATTATCTGACCTAATCGTTTCATAGTCATTCTCACATGTAGTAAGATGGGACACACAGCCTTATCTCAGGAAAGGCAGGGCTCTTTATAAATCTTAACTATTTTAGTTCTAAAGCTGATCTTTATTTTTAAATATCATTTGACAATGTTTAAATAAATTGTTTGAGGTCACATGAACATTAGCTAACACCATATGATATCACATTTAAAACATGAATTAAAGAAAGGCTGAAAGTTTTTAACCTTTACAAAGATTAGGCTCTAATTAACTTAAAAATACATTTAAATTGTTCCCCAATGTAAAAAGTAACATAAAAATTTACATATCTTATTGATAACAGGTAAATAAATCCACAATATATTTTTTACCACACAACTTCAGAGCACCAGCTTGATATAATACTCTTTAAACGTTTCTACCTTACAGACTTCCATACCTGTAAGATATGAAAACATTAATAGCATAACAATTACATTTATGTTTCTACATTAATCAAGTTTGGCTTTTAAAGAAATGGCAGTACGGTGCTCTAAAATAACAGTTTTTATTTAATCAGTTGTTTAATTTTTATGGTTGCTTGCTCTAGAAAACATAAATCTTAATAAACTCAATGTTATGGGTAAACTTATGTTTTAAGAAATTTTTGTCTCATTAACACATGACTGATTTTTACAATCTTATACAGAGTTTACTAAAAAAAATACAGATCTTAGTAAATCAATCAGATATCTAACAAAAGTACTCATGAATGAGTAATCCCATATCAAATTTACTTTACTTATTTATCAAAAAGTTAGAGAAATGTATTGAACAGTGTAAACCATTTTTATGTTGAAGGAAAGGTACTAGAGCCAAGGCATATTAGACATTTTGTAGATGTTAATATTTTGTTAGATGTTTGAACACCTAGAAAACTTTGTAAGCTTAAATTTAAAGACATTTGTTTTTATCTCTTTATCCAATTTAAATTGAAACATTTAAATCACGTGAATTAAAGATCTTTGGATCCACTTTTTTAAAATTTGTTTTTACGAGCGCTATTTTTTTATGAGCGCTCCTTATATATGTTAATTTGTGTATCATATATATGATATACGGATATATGTATATATAGACATACAACACATAACAATTTGTGCACACATAATAATAGTAAAGGCCTTGTAGCTTTTCGTAGTTGAAATCTTTATTGCAATGTTTCAAAAAGTCCACAGTTTGTCAAAGATAGAACTGATCAGAAAAACATTAACCTAGGTCTGTATGCTCAAAATCATGAGGTCAAAAAACATAAAGTATCTAAGAAAAAAAATAAGAGTCCTAGAAAAAATGACTTGCCAGTAATTAGTAAATAACATACAATTTACCTTTTTTTCCCTTAGACCTCAAATCACTCTCCTACAAAGCTTGCAGGCTTCTTTCATTTGCATTTCAACATAAGCCATGGCTGAGGTCTGGAAGGAGCAGCAAAAAAACTGCTATTCTGAACAGACATCTCAGGACTAAGGCATTTTAACCATAATTTTCAGGTTCAGATGTTGAAAATTATGATACAAGTTTAAGATACAATTCACAAAATTTTATATCTTTACATCTTGTTTTGTCAACAGACACCATACTATGATTTACTATTTATGTCCAAATTAATGCACTGGTACACACAGTGACATTTTCCCAGGCTACCCAATTCAAAATTGGTGAAAAAAAAAAAAAAAAAGACCGTATGATTGGGAAGTTTCTTGCCAACTTGGAAGTAGAGTTCTTCAGTTATCCATCCTAAGTATTTAAGTTCTCTGGCATGAATTATCTGAAATCATAAACTAAACAATTACCTAAACCCGACTTTTTACTCCAAGATTGTGCAATGCTTCAAAAACCCATTCAGTTACCAGATTGTTAAAATAAAACATCATCATTTAGACACACATTCAGCTAAGATCATTCCCCAAAAACAATTTATAATATCAACACATTATTGCAGATGTCTTAAAGGGCCAAAAACTAAGACACAATACAGACAGAAAGGAGGTTCAGACTATGGCTGTCAGACAGAACCCTTTAAACCAGAGCAGATGAGAGAAAAATCTCCTACAGCAGTGGCACCATAGATGTCCCCACAAGGGGACCAGATGTTTTCACAGAAGGGCAACCTGAAATGTAAAATAAAGTGTCTCCATGGTGACTTTACTGCATTTAGTGTCACCTTTTTCTTTTTCTCTTTTTTTAACAAGACAGAGGTGGCATAATCCTTACAGTGCAGGGAAGGAAGGAGGTAATTCCCTGAATCAACAGGGCTTTGGCAGCTGCTGGGAGTCCCTCAGTTTCCCCTTTTACATACAGGATTAGCTCCTCTGATTCAGTTCCACATCAAGCATGCTCTATCTCCTAACATTTCAGTAGATAGCTCTCACAAAGTTCCGGGGCAGAGGGGGGGTACAAGATTTGTAACTTAAAGTTTGGTTCCTGACCTTGAAGCCAATTAATACAAATTTAATAATGAGGACTGGGTTTTGAGAAAAAGAAAAAAGGAGTTTTATTGCTTGGCTAACAAAGGAGAAACACAGGGGACTCTGCCAAAGTTGTGACTCTCTTTATCTGGAGGGACAAGGGGTTTTAAAGGAGTTTCACTTGTTAACCTGGGAGATACTCAGTTCTTAGGTCCCCAGCAGGCATAGCCCTCTGCAATGGGTGTGCTCCAGGCAGCCAGCTAGGGGCTTCTATCATCCTGCTTTACAATGGGGGATAAAGTTCATTGCAGTTCCTTAAAACACAGTCCAAAGGGGTGTCAGGCTTAATCTCTTTATTTCTGATTTTCATGTCCAATATACTTAAGTTTTTACCACCAATATCACACAACAAAACGAACAAAAACAAACAAACAAAAAACCAAAAAATAGAACACAGAACACAAAAAAACAGAAACCCAGCGCCTAAACACAGAAACAGGGCAAGAGTGCAACATCTTGCTAAAGCTCCAGGGTAGGAGCGCATGCGTGCCCGTCGGCACCTCTCTACAGTTCCAGAGGAATTCCCTACAGAACAGAACAGAGGACAGAAAGATTCTCGTTACTGTCCTGGACAGAAGTATATGTGAGCCTCCCCGTGCCACATCTCTGTCATCAGAAGAGATCTCCCTTAACCAGATATCAGATGTTATAAAGGAGCCACTTACCTATGGAGGCGTCCTCCATCAGGTGCTTGCTAATAGTTTTAGTGCAGAGGTTCACTGCAGTGCTCCCTGGACTAAAGGCTCTCTTCCAAATATAAAGAAGATGGACCAAATCAGGCCTGTGTGGAGAGCGGTTCCTTGGTGCCTATGGTTGATATACCATTCTAATTTGTGAAAGTGCTACAGAAAATAGGGTAAGCCTCCTTCTCATGGTACGCTTGAAAGCAACTGTTTGGACAAAGTGGTTGCCAAGGCAGTGACCTCATTCAGTTCCTGAAGGATGTGACCTCACTTCAATCCCTTGGTAATGGAACTCTCTGAACTTGGGATCCAGGAAGCCAGGCACACAGAGTCAGTCTCAGTCCCAGTCCCAGTGTCTCACTTGCTTCGATTTAGCAAGGACAGAGTCAGTCTTTCTTGGTACCTACTGATGTGAGGATGGCCAAATGCCAGGAGTTCTCTGAAGAGGGGCCTTTCCTGAAAAAGTAGGTAGTGGCTCACAGCTGGCTCCTGACCACTTCACAGAGTTGGACAAGGAGACCAGATCTGAGACAGGAAACGCCATATCGGGGGAACATAGTATGGCCCAGCAGTAAGAGGATACTCTGGAGAGTGAGAGACCTACTTGGGGAAGGAGGTGCCTTTGTGGGTGTGGATGTGTGTTTGTGGTTTTGTCTCATGTTCTGAGAATAGGCAGGAAAGTCGGTTTGTTTGGTTTGGAGTGAACTGTTTCTAGTAAGTTGTTTCACAAGGCGAGTGCTTCTATGTCTGTGTATCCCACTGTGTCCGTGCTTGTAGACATTAGAAAAGAGAATGCATCAATGGATGTTTCCTGTCAAGTAGAAAGCTTCCCAGCATTCATCCTGCCCAATTTATGAATGCACTAGGGCTTGCCTTATCGATGGGCAACACCTGCTATTTTCCTAAGTTCCTGTTTTCTTCCTGAAATCTAGCCACTCTCCAGAATAGGTTCATGCATTTGCATCCACGATATGTACCACCTCCAAGCACTGTGACATGGACATGTACTGGATAGCTGAAGAGAATGGCAAGCATCTCAGAAAAGTCAGATATCACTGTGACCCAGAAAGTCTCAGTAGAGAAACCCTGTGAAGGGCCTTTTGATTACCTATTGTTCTGTTGCCCTGAATGTCAGGAAGGTCTTTGCCTCAGGCCACGCTTTTGTGAAGCCTGAAGAAAACAGTTTTCAAACGGAAATGAATGGGCATCACCTGTGGTTCTTTGCTTAAATGCATTGTAAAGGGATGTGTCTGAATCAGCCTCTTGGCTCTGTGTGAGCCTGTGGCTTAGATTATCAGCACCTGATGGATCTAAAGAAAGATCCCATGTGTGGATCCAAAATCAAAATGGCCAAAAAATCAGTCATTGTTGATGAAGTCTCTCGCATTCCTCTGTAAGGTTCCTGACCTCAATCAAGTGAGAAAAGGGATCCATTGGGTCAATTGAGTTCTTCAAAGCCTTGCAGATGCTAGCCCATAGGTTCTTGGGTTTTCTTATGAATCCAATTCAAATAAAGAATCTAAACCCCACCGTCAGTAGGCCTCAAATTGAAGAACAGAGCTGTATTAATGGCAGGCATATTTGATCACTCCTGGTTCACAGGAAGGGTGTCCAGGCCACTCTGACTTTTGGCAAATGAGGGGAAAGGGAGATTATTTGGGACACTGTCTTGTGCTGCGCCTCTCATGGAATCCTCCTGCCAGAAGTTATGAAGAGTGTCTATTTGGAAGAAGATGAGTGCCATTTGGGAGTGTTTTGGTTTTAATTGTGGTCATTTGTGTGGTGGTTGGTAGAGATAATTGAGTCCATCTTGTCTTGAACTTTGGTGTGATTCCCCTTAGAGACTGTGTTTTGGAACTGACCTCTGAGAAGGTACAAGGTCCTGTGTCATTGTATATCCATATTTCTGGGACATCTCTACGGAACGTAATTCAAAGCTAAGTATACCAATCAAGGGCCAAATGAACTTCTGGGCTTCAAATCTAACCTAGATTTCTGTTTTCATACTTATATTGAAAGGTTAATAAAATAGGTACTTGTCACTTCCTGTTTTTCTGTATGCTTAATAAAACACTGTTGAAATCTTGAGAACTGTTTGCTCTTCTTGTTCCCAGAATGTGCTGCCCCCAACTGCCAAACTGCAGAATGTACTCCATCAACCATTTGCACGCAAACCGCCCACTCGCCCTTACCCATCAATAAACTTCCCTCCCTGCCCTCTCCAAGGAAAATATATAAGCACTTCTTAAGCTGTTCTCAGGGCTCTCTGCTCTGTTCAAGCGAGCTCTGAGCCCTTGCATGCCGGACTCCCAATAAACCCTTTGCTGTTGCATTAGACAGTCTCTTGGTGGTCTCTTTCATCGATGCTCACCCGACCTTTACTTCTGGTGGCCCCAGCGAGATCCGGCAGCTGCAGATGAAAGACCCCCAACGGGATGCTCTGGGGGTAAATAAGGCCCCTCTTTCTGGTTTCAGGATTCAGGTTAGGGTTTGACAAAATGGCTATTGGTAAAGAGCGTGAGCTCTCTCCCCCGGTGGCTGACACACATGTCACAGAGCCACAGGCCATGTCCCTGGGGGATGGACTCGGGAAATCAAGGGACCATAGTCTCCTCGACTCAGTGATATTTTCTTTCAGATTCGGAATTGCCAGCCCATCAGGTTTTGCCGGCTACTCAGTCCTGGTCTCAGTATTGGACGTCCATTGCCTGTCTTTATTGTCTTGTCTTGTCTGTGTCATGTGTTTGTTGCTTTCACTGTCTGTGTATATTTCATTATGGGACAGAGCACTTCAATGCCTCTGTCCCTGACCCTTAATCACTGGACCAAAGTCTGCTTAAGGGCTCACAATCTTTCTTTTTCATTAAAACACCAGACCTGGCAGATTCTGTGTCTCAGAATAACCCACCTTTGTAGTCGGATGGCCTCTAGAAGGATGTTTCTACTTCGCACTAATTTGAAAAGTCTGAGATATTGTCTTTCAGCCGGGGCCACATAGACATCCAGATCAATAGCCATATATCTTAACTTGTCAGGACCTCTGCAAATCTCCTCCTCCATGGGTGAAGCCTTTCCTTGTCCCTGCACCCACTACTACTCCTTCCCCTATGATTCTATCTCTCAAACTCTCTGTTCCTCAACCTCCACCCTCTGTTCTCCCTGAGTCTCAAGACTCTACTCGTCCTTATCCTCTGCCCTTGTCCCCCAACCCCCAAAACCCTGTAAGTAATTCCCCTGCTGCTGACTCAGCCTCTCCACCATTCGAGGAAGCCAGAATGGCCCAGCGCCCTCCAGATGACTGTCCCATGACACACACAGCGCCTCCTTCCCTGGAGGAAGCTGGCCCGGCTAAAAAAACTCAGAGAACTCGCCAACGTTTTCACACCTGCCTACTTGGAATGACTGCCAACAACTCCTAGGGACTCTCTTCATGACAGAGGAATGAGAGAAAAACCTCCTGGAATCTAGAAAAAAATATCCTCGGACCTGATGGGCGACCAACACAACTTCCCAACATAATAAAAGCTGCCTTCCCCTTTAACCAACCCAACTGGGACCCCAACACCTTTGAAGATAGGGAGCATCTGTCCAATTATTGCCAGGCTCTAATTGCGGGTATCCAAGGGGCCGCTAGGTGACCAACTAATTTGGCCATGGTAAGAGAAATTATTTAAAGGCCTGATGAATCTTCCTCTATGTTTCTAGAGAGAATTATGGAGGCATATAAGAGATATACTCCTTTCGATCCTCAGGCAGCAGATCAAAAGGCATCTGTCACGATGGCCTTAATTGTTGAAGCTGCCATGGATATTAAAAAAAAAAAAAGTTAAAAGAGAGATTTAGTCAGAGAAGCCGGAAAAAGTATACTATAGAGAGAAACAGGGAAAAAGAAGGGAGCAGAGGGAGGATGAGAGAAGCAAAGAAAGACTAAGGCATTGACTAAGATCCTGGTCACAACAAGAAAGAGGCCAGAAATTAAGACATAAGGTGACAGGAAGCGATACCTGGGCCCGTGCCACAGGCCACCCTGGCCTCAGATCAATGTGCCTACTGTAAAAAAAGGACACTGGGCCAAGAGTGCCCTATAAAGAGACAGACATGCCAGCCAGCCATTCTGACTCTGGGGGATGACTAAGAAAGTTGGGGCTCAGATTCTTTCCCCTAGCTCAGGGTAAGATTTGAAGTGTAGGGGACCCCAGTAAACTTTGAAGTGAATACAGGAGCAGTATACTCAGCCCTTAAGGCCCCATTGGGCCGTCTATCAAATAAAAGGTCTGTAGTTCAAAGGGCTAACGGCAGTAAATATCGGGCTTAGATTTCTAAGAGGACCATGGACCTGGGGAAAGGAAAAATCCATCACTCCTTCCTAGTAATCCCAGATTGCCCGCACCCATTGATGGGCAGAGATCTGCTCACCAAGCTCTGGGCCAAAATAACTTTTAACCCTGAAGGCCCCCAAATGAAATTTCTAAATCCTTCAGTAAAAACTCCTATAGTCACGGCTTTCACTATATTAGTAGAAGATGAACGTCCACTCTTCACACCCCCCAAGACTGATCAAACAGGCAAGCTACCCCAGAAATGGATAACAGATTACCGAGATGCATGGGCAAAAACTGCTGTGTTAGGCCTGGCCGTGAAACAACCTCCAATAACAGTGATTTAAAAACCTCAGCCTCCCCAATCAATGTCAAATAATATCTTCTAAGCATAAAAAGCTAAAGATGGGATAAGGCCCTATATTCAGAAATATCTGGCCTTAGGGGTCCTAAGGCCCTGTCAATTGGCCTGGAACACTCCCCTGCTATTAGAAGGAAAAGCCAGGAACCAGGGACTATCACCCTGTTAAAGACCTAAGAGAGATCAACACAGAGTGCAGGACATTTACCCCACGGTACCTAATCTGTTCAATCTGCTTTGCACTCTGAACCCTGAGCAGAAATGGTATACTGTTCTGGACTTAAAACAAGCTTTCTTTTGCTTGCCTCTGCATAAAGATAGTCAGTTGCTGTTTGCTTTTGGGTGGGTAGACCCAGAAACCGGAAAGTCTAGTCAACTAACTTGGACTAGACTCGCAGAGGGGTTCAAAAACTCCCCCCACTCTCTTTGATGAAGCCCTTCACAGAGATCTCAACAATTTCAGAACTACACACCCCGAAATCACCCAGCTTCAATATGTGGATCACCTGCTACTGGCATCCAACACCAAGGAAAACTGAACTGGGACCCAAGCACTATTATCCGAGCTTGCTCAACTCGGGTATAGAGCTTCGGCCAAAATTGCCCAATTTGCCAGCAAGAAGTAATCTTCCTCGACTATTTCCTTAGGGGCGGTAAACGATGGCTCACTGAGCCCAGAAAACAAACCATTGAGCAGATACCAAGCCCATCTTACAGCAGACAACTAAGAGTTTCTTGGGATTGCTGGGTTTTGCAGGTTATGGATAAATGGGTTTGAGTCCTTAGCTGCTCCTTTATACCCGCTGTTAAAGGGAGATGCCCAATTCCAATGGACCCCTAAGTACCAGGAAGTTTTAGATAACATCTAAGGACACTGACATTGAACGCCTCAACTTTACTGAGCTCAGCCTGCAATTACAGAAAGCCCTACACTACGTTAAAAATGTACATCAACTCACTCACCTTGGTTCAAAGAAACTGCAGGCATTCCTGTAGGATTAAGAACAGAGTTTTCCACTAACTGACGCACAGCGAAAGGAAATAATTGAACTGGTAACAAAAGCCTGTCGGGTCAGTCAATTGTTTAATGCTTACCCTTCCAAGTTTCTTAGACGAAAGCACCTATGAGGAACCAGACCAGGACAATTCTGGGAAGTGGACATTACTGAAATTAAGCCAGCAAGGTATGGACTTAAATATCTCCTAGTCTTTGTGGATACATTCTCAGGATGGATTGAAGCCTTACACACACACACACACACACACACACACACACACACACAGAAAAAAAAAAAAAAAAACGGCGCAAATGGTTCTCAAGAAGATCCTGGAAGATATTTTTCCAAGATACGGTCTGTCTAAGATAATAGGGTCTAATAATGGACTTGTGTTCATGGCCCAGGTAAGTCAGGTGTGGATTAATTGTAAGTTACATTATGCTTATATACCCCAGAGCTCAGGAGAGGTAGAAAAAATAAATAGAACCATTAAACAGACCTTAACAAAATTAAGCTTAGAGACCGGCATAAAAGATTGGACTATGCTCCTGCCTTATGCACTGTTTCATGCGAGAAATACTCCCTCAGTTTCTTTGTGTAACCTCACCCCCTATGAAATTCTCTATGATGCCCATCATCCAGTAAGGGACCTAATCCCCAACTCTAAGGCCTAACAATCCCTTCCACACCCCTTGCTTGACAGACTTAAAGCCATTGAAAGAACTCAGTGATAACTGTGGAAACAGCTGGCCACTGCCTACCAACCTGGGGACGAGGGGATTCCACATCAATATCAAGTAAGAGACTTCGTCAACATAAGACAACATCAGGTGTTATCCCTAGAACCCCGCTGGAAAGGAACATACCAGGTGCTACTTATAACACCTACAGGCATAAAAGTAGACAGAATCACTTTTTGGATCCATGCCTCTCATCTCAAGCCTTCGCTGTGTCCAGACTCTGGTTGGAAACTGGAAAAAACTGGTAACCATTTCAAATTGCGTATTCGCTATGTGGACAAGACTATAGACTCTCCCCTTGGCCACCAGTACTCCTAACCCTCATCAGCCTGTTCAGCAGTGAAGGCTGATCTGAAATCCTACTAGACAAGAAGTATGGTCTATCTCGCATACAGCCCCCTTAGGGACCTGGTGGCTATCTCTCCACCCAGACATTTTTCAGCTTGGTATAGGTCTTTCCTATTGAGATAACCCCAATGAAGAGGATCCCACTAAAGTTCCATTAAATCCCTTCCATACCATAGATAATTGAAACAAACATTATGGATGCACGGAAACGCGAGCCAGATTCAGGTTGGTTAGCCTAGATTACTATATATGCCCGACGGACTATCAAAGCCACAAACAGCCATGGCTGTGTGGGGGGAAAGCCAACTTCTTGTGTAATTCATGGGGATGTGAGCATACCGGGGCTGCCTGGTGGAACCCAAACTCCTCATCAAATTCAGTACACAGCATTGGCCATATAACCAATTAGACAACCAAAAACTATGGCCCCCAGAGGGTTCTCTAGATCCTCAAATTCTGCGTGACATTTTTAACTTCGGCAAGTGCTCAAAAGGGGAAAATTCCCCTATGTGGAATCCTTTTCCCTCCTTCACTCACATCCTGTACTATGCTTCTCCAATAGTTCCTCACCCTCAGCCTTCTGCTCTAGACTCTCTGCTGTCACTCCCACCTCAGCAACCTGATTTCTTCCCTCCAATTACTACATCAAAAACCCAAACCTCCGCCAGTTCTCAGACCATTGCCCCCTTGCTGAGGTAGCAGGTACCGAGGTACCCCTCCACTCACTCACTCCTCTCTTTTTCTGTCTGTGCCTGCACTAGGTCCCACCAAGTCCTCTAAGAAGCTAAACCAAAGCTCAAACCAGCTGAGAAGAGCCCTCAGACCCCTATCCAAGATGTAATAAAAATAGCCTTTAAAGTTGCTTTGTCATCACTGAAAACAGGTTACTAAGAATTTAAAGTCCCTCACAGGCTTTTTGGAATACTCACTCCCATCTTCACCTCTGCTCTACCTGTTCTACTGCTCAAGTTTTGTTCTAGGAAAATCCCAAACCCCTCTTCCATTATTCTTTTACATCTCATCTTCCTCATTCTCAGATCCACGGAGCTGCTCTCAGCCTCGCCTTCCCCGTCTTCCCCCTCTGTACCAGGTCCATAGATATGTCTTAAATAACCTTCTCCAGAAGTCTTCACCGAGGCTTACATTAGGTCTTTCAGCAAAAGAGTCCCTCTGAAAGAGTTCAATGTAGATGAACTTCCACTTTTCGTGTTGCCCTGTTCTACTTGGCCACTCGCTGAAAAAATCACCACCCCTAAGCTTGACACCGCCTTACTAGATTTTCACAAAATATGTGAACAAGGCCTCTGGCCTTGAGCTGGGGATTCACAGAGATGGCTAGATTTCTAAGATAAAAAAGTTACCAATTGGGCTTCATGGTGACAGCTGGCAGGGAGAAAAAAAGAGACAAAAAAGCTCTCCCTTTCCAAGGTGTCTTTGAAAAGTTAACTTGCCCAGAACAGAGGAACAAAAACAAAAACAAAAACTGATTTCTGTGAATTTCTACAGACTGTGAACTTCTGAGCCACTTCCCTTACATGTTGGGTACAAATTCTAAAACTACCGAAACTTGGGCTTCAGGGGATTAATTGATTACAACAGAAGCAATGCCCTCTAAATCCGGATGCAACCAAATAAGACTGTTTTCCTGTGTTTGGTGCTATCTTAGGTCCCTTTCCTTGTCCGTCCCTACAACAGTATAATTCTATACACTTTAACATTATTTATGTTTTCATAAAATGGTCAATATATGTGATTAATTATGTAATGATGCAGATGTTTTCCAGAGTTCTCTATCATGACTTAGGTTCATTTAAAGATCAACTAGGGGGGCATTCAACCCGGTTCCATTGGGAACCTGTATCCCTCACTTTAGCCATCCTATTAGAAATAATAGTTGCTGAAGGGGTGGGCTAGTCCATGAGACACAACAAAGACACAATTAGAAGCAGAAATATGCCAAAGTTTAAAGACATTAAAAACCGACATCACAGCTTTACAGGAATTTTAACCTCTCTCTTTCTGAAGTTGTTTTACAAAGCAGGCGAGTGTTGGACCTCCTCTTTATGAGAGAAAGGTGCCTTTTTGCTTGCATTGAGGGAAGAATGTTGTTTTTATGCCGACAATACTGGAGTTGTAAAAGAATCTATGAGTAAATTAAGAAAACGACTTGAAGAGCGTCAAAGAGAGACAGAGGCCCCAAAAGGGAGCTTTGAGTCTTGGTTCACATAGTGACCTGATTAACTACGCTTTTATCTTCCATGGCCGGTCCATTAAAAATCCTCATATTATTGCTAACGTTAGGACCCTGTTTGCTCAACCGTGTAGTTTCCTTTCTAAACCAAATCGAACCTGTTATTAATCCTAACCATACACTGTTCTCTCAATCTAATTTTACAGAAGAGCAGGGACAGAATTGGTATTAAAATACAGAATTATAGAGGATCTTCCACCTGCTGAAAACCTCAAGGGTCCACGCAGAAATGATCCCTGGAGAAGATGTAGGCAAGTACGAAGGACCTGAGAGAGCAAAAGTCTTCCATGGCAAACAACCTGCTCAGGATGAAGGGATGTGTCTGAATCAGCCACTCTCTTCTTAATGTAGAGAAGGTGTACCAAAGCAGGCATGTGTTGAGAGCTGCTCCTGCATGCCTATGGTTGACATACCACTCTGACCTGTGAAAGTGTCACAGGAAGTAGGAGCAGCATCCTTCTCATGGTGACCTTGGAAGCAACTGTTAAGACAAAGTTGTTGCCAAGGCAGTGACCTCATTCAGTTCCAAAAGGAAGTGACCACACCTAACTTCCTTGGTGATGGAACTCTCTGAACTTGGAATCCAGGAATCCAGGCACCCAGAGCCAGTCCCAGTCCCAGTCCCAGTGGTCAAACTTATTTTGATTTACCAAGGACAGACTCAGTCTTTCTTGGGACCTACTGATGTAAGGATGGCCAAATGCAAGGAAAGCTATGAAGAGGGGCCTTTCCTGAGAAAGCAGGCAGTGGCTCACCGCTGGCTCCTGACAACTTCACAGAGTTGGCCAAAAAGACCGGATCTGAGACAGAACAGGCTATTTCCAGGGAACATAGTAAGGCCCACCAGTCAGAGGACACTCCGGATAGTCACAGACCTACTTGGGGAAAGGAGCTGCCTTTGTTGTGTGGGTGTGGGTTTGTGGTTTTGTCTCATGTTCTGAGAATAGGTATGAAAGGCAGTTTGTTTTGTTTGGAGTGAACTGTTTCTTGTAAGTCGTTTGACAAGGCGAGAATTTCTATGTCTGTGTATCCCACTGTGTCCGTGGTTGTAGACATTAGAAAAGAGAATGCATCAATGAATATGTCCTGTCTAGTAGAAAGCTTCACAGCATTCATCCTGCCCTATTTATGAATGGACTGCAGCTTGCCTTATTGATATGCAACACCTGCTATCTTCCTTAGTTCCTGTTTTATTCCTGAATTCTGGCCACTCTCCAGAATAGGTTCATGGTTTTCTGTTTAAGATATGTACAACCTCGAAGCTCTGTGACATGACCATGTACTGAAGGGAATGGTGAGCATCTCAGAAAACTCAGATATCAGTGTGACCAGGAAAGTCTCAGTGGAGAAACCCTGCTTGGGGCCTTTTGTTTACCTATTCTTCTGTTGCCCTGAATGTCAGGAAGGTCTTTTCCTCAGTCCACCACTTTTTGAAGCCTGAAGAAAACAGTTTTCAAATGGAAATGAATGGGCATTACCTGTGGCTCTTTGCTTAATTGCTTTGGAAAGGATGTGTCTGAATCAGCCTATTTACCCTGTGTGAGGCTGTGACTTAGATTCTCAGCTCCTGATGGATCTAAAGAAAGATCCCATGTTTACATCCAAAAACAAAATGGCCAAAAGAGCAGTCCTTGTGGATGAAGTCTCTCGCCTTCCTCTGTAACTTTCCTGACCTCCATCAAGTCAGATTAGGGATCCTTTGGGTCAAATGAGTTCTTCAAAGCCCTGCAGAGGCTAGCCCATATTTGCTTGGGTTTTCTCAAGACTCCAATTCACATAAAGAATCCAAACCCCACAGTCATTTGGCCTCAAATTGAAGAAGCGGAGCAGTATTAACGGGAGGCCTACTTAATCTCTCCTGGTTCACAAGAAGGGTGTCCAGGCCACCCTGAATTTAGGCAAATTAGGTGTAAGAGAGCTTATTTTGGACACGGTCTTGGGGTGTGCCCCTCATGGAAAACTCCAGCCATAGGTTATTGTGAGTGTCTATATGGAAGAAGATGAGCGCCACGTTGGAGTGTTTTGGTTTAAATTGTGGTCATTTGGGTGGCGGTTGGAAGAGATGACTTGGTCCACATGTTCTTGAACTCTGGTGTGATTCCCTTAGAGTCTGAGTTCTGGAACTGACCTCAGAGAAGTATTGCCATAAATAGTGTTGAGATTTTAGGAAGCCAGGCATGAGCGTCGCCCTTGGAAACTGAGTTCTAGGCCCAGGGTGGCTTTCCACAGAGCACTGAGCCTCTCAGCCAGGATACCACAAATTTTATTCTGAAAGACTTGGCACCCATAGTTGAGAGTCAAAACTCATATGGACCTCACATTGTAGACCTAAATGGGCATAACATCATATGATCTTTTGGCCACTCTTTGGGAAGCCTTACCTGTGAGTGTTCTCCAGAGATTTCATTGAAATGAGCTTCCTAACCATTTAATGGTTCCTGAAAGAATTGAAACTCACAGTGCCTCCAACTTCATCCTTGAAAAATGGCTAGATAAATACCATGAAATTTTTGAATTTCCCATCACCAGGTGGCACTGGAAAACCTTTTGATGTCCTGTTGCTGATCATGAATATACCAGACAGTGCCTTGATTGACTGGGTTTCATGTAAATGGTGTAGAACAGAGATGCCAGTAAGTTGGACTCTGTTGAGTAGTAGGTTAGAGCAGTGGTGGGCAGGTATGTGATAAAACATCTGTGGTGGGGCCATGTGTATCTTCCATTGGTTTCAAATGCCTTGTGACTGACATGGTGCAGCCAGCTGAACCTTTCATGTAAAGGCAAGTTGTTATTTGGAGAGGTTTCAGGACATTGTTCAGAATCAGGGTGCTATGGTCAAGGGGGCAAGATATGTAGGATAGGATCCTAGTTCTTGGATCCTCCTGCAAAACCTGACCAACCATACATGACAGAACTTCCTCTTGCACTGTGACCCAGTTGAACTCTTTGTATTTCGTGAAGCAAATACCAAACACCCAGTGCAGCAGGAAGAAACACCACGAAAATGGAAGATGACCATATGGCTTCACAGTGCACACTGGCACACATTTATTCCCCAGTGGCCACAGTTTACCTAAAAAGAGAATTCAGCACTGCTGCCTCATGTACATTGGGAAATAAGAAACCATGTCCTCCAGGTCTCATAGATCCAGACCAAGCTTTTATGGTCTCCCTAGAAAGAAAGCTAAAGCTCCTGACAACAACATATTTTTCAAGTGCCCAAACTCACAGGCAGTTTCTCTAGAAATCTCTAGACCAGCAGACCTCCATGTTTGTGGAGTTTTTACACTGTCCCATACTTTTGGAAACTACTCTACCACTTCAAAGGTTGTGAGCTCCTGAGCATATTGCATTCCACAAATTTATTCACAGATTTTCTAAATCTTCTCCTCTAATTGTGTCTTACTTGGGGTGAAGGAATTGTCAAGGCATTGTTCTGGATGAGAGTGGGAATAATTTTGTGTAGCACATATTTACATAGACATTGGATTCATTGTTCAATTTTCCATTCGAAATGCTGAATCTTTGACACTAACCCATACCCTACTAGACTCTGACTACTAATTCTAATATGATGGAGAAAAGTAACCCAAACAGAATAGAAATACTAGCACTTCAGAGGAGGCATGGTGGATAGTTGGTTTGCCTTTTGCATGATATAGGGTAGGAGTTATAAATCTTGTCAATTTTTTGTTGAAATAGTTCTGCATGTGTTTTTAAAGTTAACACATATGTGAATTCCTGTCTCCATTTTTCTGTAGCCTATTCAGCACATGTATTTTTATATGCACATATAGAATCCTACCTGGTATCACACGTATATTCTTGAGAGGTGGCTAACTTGGCAGATACAAAGTGTGAGAAGAGATCACTCCTCATTAATGCTTTTGGAACTGAAAATTCAGACTATGAGTGAGCTTCTTAGTTGAAAAACATTATACATAAATCCATGTTCAGTAAAATTAATATTTTGGATCTGTGGATGATATATATTTCACAATGAATTTTAATTGGCATATATATTGCTACTATTTAATGTCTCTGTGTGTGTTTTGTGTGTGTGTGTGTGTGTATATATATATATATATATATATATATATATACTCTCTAGATTTTTCAAAATATAAAATATATGTGTCCTATTATACACTCCCTAAATTCATTCTTGTTCATGTATGTGGTTTTATATTAAACTTTTCATAAGATTATTTTAAAAATATTCATCCACCTGAAATACATATTTGTTTTCTAGTACTAAAAAGTTACTTCAATGAATGGTGCAAACAAATCCTTATATTTTTACAGTAGCTGACCCACTTTAACATCAATGCAAGTAGATTCCTATGGAACATGATGTGTATTTTGACGTTCATTTTTATTAAACACTGGTACATTACTATTTCTGCAGTTTTTATACATTATAGAATATACATTTCATCCACAAGTTCACAAATTTAAAGAAATTTGTAACATATTCAATCACTTCCTGCTTCAGAACATATGTATTCCTCCTTGTTTTTGAGTGCTCATTTCATGAGATTTCTTTCCAAACACATTATTTTCGATTTCCATAATCAAATTTGAAGCAAAATTCACACACTCTTGGTGATAAACCACAACCGTAATATTACCATTAGATGTATTACTGGTTGGAATGAATGTATGTATATCAATATATGATTCCTGTGTATTTTCAGATATCAATTCAATCCATTATTTAAAGTTGGAACAAGTTATATTATTTATTCGCAGTATGGTCTATTCATGCATTATCTCTATATTCATACATACATGGTACACCTATATGTACCCCCAATACTAATTTATACCCCTTCAAAATGTTGCTCCAAGAAATGGTGCAAGAAATACTCATGTCACCTGATCTACATATACGTTTTATCACAGTAATATTCTGGCCACAAAATGCAAAGTCACACTTACGATTGTACCAAAGCCTAAATGGAATGTGAGTATGGATTATGAAAATAACCCATGTCCAGGTTGCCTAATGCTCTCAAATGTCAATCCTATTGGTGACTACATATTTGTTACTTCCTAAGACTATATATTCAATCTCAAGCCTGTTGAAAATGTCTTTTGCTATCACTCACTTTATACTTTGCCTGATTTCCTAATGTCTCTATTGATATCTGCTTTCCTACATATTTTCCCCAGTTCATCACTGTGACTGACTCTTCACATATGCTGACATTTACATTTTCTGTCTACCTGAAAACCTATTGCTAAAGAACTATTTGTCCAAATGCTATACTCACACTTTTTTATAATCCTACCAACTATCTTCCTAATCCTACCGACTCTCCCTCTTTGAATGGTTGTTCTCCTCAACATTCAATCATCCAAGGTATCAGATCTTATGCCATTGTGTATAGATTTATCTGAGACATCTGTGCAGAACATAATTAAAAGCTAAGTATCCCAATCAAGGACCCAATGCCCTTCTGGGCTTCAAATGTTACCGAGATTTCTGTTTTCATTCATATATTTCACCTATATAATCTTATAAATATTGCAGGTTCCCAATACCATTATTCATCCAGCAGAATGATCCTAACCCAAATCAAACATGTTATTAACTGTAACCCAACACTGTTCCCTCAATCTAACTTTACAGAAGAGCAGGGACAGAGTTGGTCTTACAATACAGGAATGTAGGAGATCTTCAACTTCCGGAGAACTTCAAAGGTCCATGCAGAAATGATCCCTAAAGAAGATGTAGGCAGCTATGATGGACCTGAGAGTGCGAAAGTCATCTTTCATGACAAAAAAAACCAAACAGGTCAGGATGAAGGGGTGTGTCTGAAGCAGTCTCTCTCTTGTTAATGTAGAGAAGATGGACCAAACCTGGCTTGTGTGGAGAGCTGTTCCCGGGTGCCTATGGTTGATATTCCATTCTAACTTGTGAAAGTGTCATAGGAAGTAGGGGCAGGATCCATCTCATGGACCCTTGGAAGCAACTGTTAGGACAAAGTGGTTGCCAAGGCAGTGACCTCATTCAGTTCTAGACGAAGTGACCCATGTCACTTTCTTGTTGATGGAACACTCTGAACTTGGAATCCAGGAAGCCAGGCACCCTGAAGCAGTCCCAGTGTAAGTCCCAGTGGTCTCAAATTTTTGGATTTAAGAAGGATAGAGTAAGTCTTTCTTGGCAACTACTAAATTGAAGATGGACAAATGCCAGGAAAGCTCTGAATAGGGGCTTTACCTGAGAAAACAGGCAGTGGCTCACCGCTGGCTCCTGATAACTTCACAGTTTTGGCCAAGAAGACCAGATCTGACATAGGACAGCCCATTTCGGGGAAACATAGTATGGCCCACCAGACAGAGGATGCTCCGGATAGTCACAGACCTATTTGGGGAAAGAAGGTGCCTTTGTGGGTGTGTGTGTGTGTGTTTGTGTGTTTGTGATTTTTGACTCAAGTTTTGAGAAAATGTAGGAAAGTCGGTTTGTTTGGTTTGGAGTGGACTGTTTCTAGTAAGTCCTTTGAGAAGGTGAGTGTTTCTATGTCTGGGTATCCCACTGTATTTGTGGTTGTAGACAATAGAAAAGAGAATGCATCAATAGATGTGTCCTGTCTAGTAGAATTCTTCGCAGAATTCATCCTGTCCAATTTATGAATGGACTGCAGGTTACCTTATGGATGGGCAACACCTATTACCTTCCTACATTCCTGATATCTTCCTGAATCTGGTCACTCTCCCATAGGCTCATGGTTTTGTGTTCAAGATATGTATCTCCTCCACAATCTGGGACATGGCCATGTACTGGATAGCTGAAGAGAATGGTGAATATCTCAGAAAACTCAGATATCAGTGTGACCAGGAAAGTCTCAGTGGAGAAAATCTGCTTTGGTATTTTGCTTACCTATTGTTCTGTTGCCCTGAATGAAAGGAAGGACTTTGCCTAAAGCCACACATTTCCAAAGCCTGAAAAAAACAGTTTCCAAATGGAAATAAATGGGCATCACCTGTGGCTCCTGGCTTAATTGCTTTGCAAAGGGATATGTCTGAATCAGCCTCTTAGTGCAGTGTGAGATTATCGCTTAGATTCTCAGCACCTGATGGATCTAAAGAAAGATCCCATGTGTGCATCCAAATCCAAAATGGCCAAAAGAGAAGTCATTGTGATGAAGTCTCTTGCCTTCCTCTGTAAGGTTCCTGATCTCCATCAAGTGATAACAGGGATCTTTGGGTCAACTGAGTTCTTCAAGTCATGCAGAGGCTAGCCCATAGGTGCTTGGGTTTTCTCATGACTGCAAATCACATAAAGAAACTATACCCGACAGTCTGTATGCCTCAAATTGGAAAAGCAGAACAGTATTAATGGCAGACCTCTTTGATCAGTCCTGGTTCACAGGAACGTTGTCCAGGAAACACTGACTTTAGACAAATGAAGGGCAAGGGAACTTATTTTGACTTTGTCTTGGGCTGTGTGCCTCATAAAAACTTCCAGCCAAGGTTATGATGAGTGTCTATATGGAAGAAAATGAGGGCCATGTGGGAGTGTTTTGGTTTTAATTCTGGTCATTGGTGTGGCGGTTGGAAGAGATGACTGGGTCAACTGGGCTTGAACTCTGGTGTGTTTCCACTTAGAGACTGAGATCTGAAACTGATCTCAGAGAAGAATTGCCATGAATTGTGTTGGGATTTTAGGAGGCCACACATGAGAGTCGCCCTTGGAACCTGAGATCTAGGACCAGGGTGGCTTTCCACAAAGAACTGGGAATCTCAGCCTGGATATCACATGATTTTATTCTGAAAGACTTGGCAGCCATAGTTGAGAGTCAAAAGACATAGGACCTCACATTGTAGATCTCAATGGTCCTGGCTTCAAGTGACCTTTTGTCCACTCTTTGGAAAGCCTTGCCTGTGAGAGTTCTCTAGAATTTTCTTTGAAATGAACTTTCTCAACATTTAATGGTTCCTGAATAATTGTGCATCCAAAGTCATCCTTGAAAAATGGCTAGATAAATACCACGAAATTTTTGAATTTTCCATGACCAGGTGGAACTGCAGAAACTTTCGATGTCCTGTTGCTTACCATGAGTGTACCAGACAGTGCCTTGATTGACAGGGTTTCATGAAAATTGTTTAGAACAGAGATGCCAGTATTTTGGAGCCTGCTGAGTAGTGGGCCTAGAGCAGTGGTGGACAGGTGTGTGATAAAACATCATGGTGGGGCCATTTGGATCTGCCATTGGCTTCCAAATGGCTTGTAACTGACAGAGTGCAGACATCAGACCCTTATATGTAAAGGCATCTTGTTATATGGCGTAGTTTCAGGGCAATGTTCAGAATCAGGTTGCTATGGACAAGGGGGCAATCTTTGAGAGATAGAAGCCTGGTTGGTGAATTTTCTTGCAGACCCTGACCCACCACACGTGACAGAAATACCTCAAGCACTGTTTCCCAGTTGAACTCCTTGTATTTTGTGAAGCATGAACCAAACTCCAAGTGCAGCAGCAAGAAACACCACGAAAAGTGGAGGATGACCAAATTGTTTCACAGTCCACACAGGGAGACACAGTTTACCTACAAAGAGAGAATTGAGCACTGCTGCCTCGTGTTCATTGGAAAATAGGAAACGATGTCCTCCAGGTCACATAGATGAAGACCCAGCTTTGAGGGTCTCACTACAAAGGAAGCTTAACTCCTGACAACAACCTATATTTCAGTGCCCAACTTCACTGGCAGTTTCTCAAAAAGTTTTAGGCAAGCAGAGCTTCATGTTTGTGGAGTGTGTACCCTGTCCTTACTTTTGGAAACTCCTATACCACCTCCAAGTTTGTGCACTCCTGAGCATTTTCGATTCCAGAAATGTAATCACAGATTGTGTAACTCTTCTACTCTAATTGTGTCTTCCTTGGGGCGAAGGTAATGACAAGGCATTGTTCTGGATGAGAGTTGGAAGATTAATTTTCCTTTTTTCCATTTGAAATTCTGAATCCCTGACACTAACCCATATTCTACTAGACTCTGACTACTAATCCTAATATGATGGAAGAAAGTAACCCAAACAGTACATAAATACTTGCAGTTCAGAGTTGGACTTGCCTTTTGCATGATAAAGGGTAGGTGTTATAAATCTATTCAATATTTAATTGAAATAGTTCTCAATGTGTTTTAAAGTTAACAAATATGTGAATTACGGTCTCCCATTCTCTGGAGCCTATTCAGCACATGTATTTTTATATGCACAAATAGAATCCTACAAGGTATCACACGTACATCCTTGTAAGATATATGACTTAGCAGATACAAAGTGTGAGAAGTGATCACTCCTCCTAAACGCTGTTGGAACTGAAAATTCAACCTATGGGTGAGCTTCCCAGTGGAACAACATTATACATAAACCCATGTTCACTAAAATGAATGTTTTTGCATCTTTATGATATATATTTCATGATGAATTTTGATTGGCATATATATTGCTACTTTTTAATGTCTGTGTTTGTGTGTGTGTGTGTGTGTATGTATATATATATATATATATATATATATATATATATATATATATACTCTCCATATTTTTAAAAATATGAAATATATGTGTCTTATATACACTCCCTAAATTCATTCATGTTCATTTATGTGCATTTATAATCATGTTTTCACAAGATTATTCTTAGAAATATTCATCCACCCGAAATACATATTTGTTTCCTAGTACTGAAAACTAACTTCAGTAAAAGGTGCATACAAATCCTAATATGTGTACATTAACTGACCCAGTTTAACATTAATGCATGTAGGTTCCTATGGGACATGATGTGTATTTTGACGTTAATTTTTATTCCACACTGGTACATTACTATTTCATCAGTTTATGCACATCATAGGATATATATTTTATTCACTAGTTAGCAAATTTATAGGCATTTGTTTCACTTTCAATCACTTCCTGCTCCAGAACACATGTATTCCTCTATGTCTCTTGACTGGTCTATTCATGAGACTTTTTTCCAAATATATTATTTTCTATTTCCATAATCAATTTTGAACCAAAACTCACACACCCTTCATGATAAACCGTAACCCTAAGATGATCGTTAGATATATAACTGGTTGGAATGAATGATTGCATATCAATATAAAATTTCTTATAAATTTTCAGATATTTATTCAATTCATTATTTAAAGTGGATCCAGTTATATTATTTATTCACAATATGGTCTATTCATGCATTATGTCTATATTCATAGAAACAGGGTACACCTATTTGTACCCCCATACTAATTTGTAAGTCTTCAAAATATTGCTCCCAGAATTGGTGGAAGAAATACGATTGTCACCTGATCTACATACACATTTTATTACAGAAATATTCTGGACACAAAAAGCACAGGTCATACTTACAATTGTACCAAAGCGTAAATGGAAAGTGAGCATGGATTACTAAAAACATCCATGTCCAGGTTGCCTAATGCTCTCAAATATCAATTCTATTTTTGACTACATATTTGTTTCTTCCTAAGATTATATATTCAACTTCAAACCTGTTGAAAATGTCTAACCCTATCACACAATTTATACTTTGCTTGATTTCCTAATGTCTCTATTGATATCTGATTTCCTATATTTTTCCCCAGTTCATCATTGTGACTGACTCTTCACATGTGCTTACATTTACATACACTCTCTACACTAAATTCTATTGCTAAAGAACTTTTGGTCCAAATCCTATACTCACTCATTTTTCTAAACCTACCAACTACCTTCCTAATCCTGCCGACTATCGGTTTTTGACTGGATGTTCTCTTCAACATTCAATATCCAAGGTACAAGGTACGATTCCAGTGTATATTGATTTATCTGAGACATCTGTGCTGCACATTACTCAAAGCTAAGTATCCCACTCAAGTCCCCAATGCCCTTCTGGGCTTCAATTCTTACCTAGATTTCTGCTTTTATACTTATGTTTCACATATATACTCTTGTAAACATCGCATTTTGCCAATACCATTATTCATCCCGCAGAATTATTTGTAACCCAAATTGAACAAGTTATTAAGCCTAACCATACACTGTTACCTCAGTATAACTTACTTAAGAGCAGGGACAGTGTGGGTCTTACAATATAGGAATGTAGATGATCTTCCACCTGCTGAGAACATCAAAGATCCATGGAGAAATGATCCTTGCAGAAGATATAGGCAGCTATGTAGGACCTGAGAGAGCAATAGTCATCTTCCATGGCAAACAACCTGGTCAGGATTAATTGATGGTCTGAATCAGCCTCTCTCTTCTTAATAAAGAGAAGATGGACTGAACCAGGCCTCTGTGGAGAGCTGTTCCCTGGTGCCTATGGTTGATATACCATTCTAACTTCTGAATGTGTCCCAGGATGTTGGGGCAGCCTCCATCTCATGGGAACCCTGGAAGCAACTGTTAGCACAAATTGGTTACCAAGGCAGTGAGCATATTCTGTTCCTGAAAGAAGTGACCTCACTTCACTTCCTTGGTGATGGAATTCTCTGAACCTGGGATCCAGGAAGGAAGGCACGCAGAGCCAGTCCCACTCCCAGTTCCAGTGGGCTAACTTGTTTGCTTTTCCCAAAGACATAGTCAGTCTTTCTTGGTACCCACTGATGTGAGGATGGCCAAATGCCAGCAGAGCTCTGAAGAGGGGCCTTTCCTGAGTAAGCTGGTAGTGGCTCACCTTTGGCTCCTGACAACTTCACAGAGTTGGCCAAGGAGACCAGATCTGAAACAGGACAGGCCATTTTGGGGGAACATAATATGGCCCACCAGTCAGAAGACACTCCGGATAGTCACAGACCTATTTGGGGGAAGGAAGTGCCTTTGCCGTTGTAGGTGTGAGTTTGTGGTTTTTTCTCATGTTCTGAGAATAGGTAGGAAAGGTGGTTTGTTTGGTTTGGAGTGGACTGTTTCTAGTAAGTCGTTTGACATGGTGAGTGTTTCTAAGTCTGTGTATCCCACTGTATCCGTGGTTGTAGATATTAGAAAATAGAATGCATCAATGGATGTGTTGTCTCTAGTTGAAAGCTTCCCCGCATTCATACTGCCCAATTAATGAATGGACTGCAGCTTGCCTTATGGATGGGCAACATCTATTATCTTCTAAAGTTCCTGTTTTCTTCGTGAATTCTGGCCACTCTCCAGAATAGACTCATGGTTTTGTTTCCCAAATATGTAACACCACAAGGTTCTGTGACATGGCCATGTACTGGATAGCTGAAGGGAATGGGAGCATCTAAGAAAACTCAGATTTCAGTGTGACCAGTAAAGTCTCAGTGGAGAAACCCTTCTTTGGGCCATTTGCTTACTTCTATTTCTATTACCCTGAATGTCAGGAAGGTCTTTGCCTCAGGCCACCCCTTTGTGTAGCCTGAAGAAAACTGTTTTCATATGGAAATGTATGGACATCACCAGTGGCTCTTTGCTTAATTGATTTGGATTGGGATGTGTCTGAATCAGCCTCTTGTCCTTGTATGAGGTTGTGGCTTAGATTCTCAGCACCTGATGGATCTAAAGAAAGATCCCATGTGTTTCCAAAACTAAAATGGCCAAAAGAGCAGTCATTGTGGGTGAATATTTTTGCCCTCTTGTTTTAGGTTCCTGACCTCCATCAAGTGAGAATAGGGATCCTTTGGGTCAAATGAGTTCTTGAAATCCCTGCAGAGGCTAGCCCATATTTGCTTGGGTTTTCTCATGACTCCAAATCACATAAAGAATCTATACCCTACAGCCAGTAGGCCTCAAATTGGAGAAGTGGAACACTTTAACAGCAGGAATATTTGATCATTCCTGGTTCACAGGAAGAGTGTCCAGGCCATCATGATTTTAGGCAAATGAGGGGCAAGTGAGCTTATTCGGACACTACCTTGGGCTCATAGAAACCTCCAGCTAGAGGTTATGATGAGTGTCTACATGGAAGAAGATGATGGCCCTGTGGTAGTGTTTTGATTTTAATTGTGGTCATTTTTTGGCGGATGGAAGGGATGATGGGGCCACCTGGGCTTGAACTCTGGTGTGATTCCCCTTAGAGACTGAGTTCTGAAACTGACCTCAGAGAAGTATTGCCATGAATTGTGTTGGGATTTTAGGAGGCCACGCATGAGACTCACTCTTGGAAACTGAGATCTAGGCCCAGGGTGGTTTCCACAGAGGCCTGAGAATCTCAGCCAGGATATCACATGATTTTATTCTGAAAGACTTAGCAGCCATATTTGAGAGTCAAAACACACATGGACCTCACATTGTAGATGTCAATTGGCCTGGCTTTAGGAGACCTTTTGGCAACTGTTTGAGAAGCATTGACTGTGAGAGTTCTCCAGAGCTTTCATTGAAATGAACTTTCTCAACTCTTAATGGTTCCTGAATGAATTGAAACCCACAGTGCCTCTAACTTCACCCTTGAAAAATTGCTAGATAAATACCATAAAATTTTTGAAATTCCCATGACCAGGTGGCACTGCAGAAACTTTTGATGTCCTGTTGCTGATCATGTGTATACCAGACAGTGCCTTGTTTTTGACTGGGTTTCATTAAAATGGTGTAGAACAAGAGAAGCCAGTAATTTGGAGCCTGCTGAGTAGGGGGGCTAGAGCAGTGGTGGGCAGGTGTGTGATAAAACATCATGTTGGGGCCATGTGAATCTGCCATTGGCTTCCAAATTTTTTGTGACTGATATAGTGCAGACATCAGACCCTTATATGTAAAGGCATCTTGTTAAATGGAGAGTTTTCAGGGCAATATTCAGAATCAGGTTGCTATGGTTATTGGTGCAAGCTATGTGGGATAGAAGCCTGGTTGGTGCATTCTCCTGCAGACCCTGACCCACCACATGTGACAGAACTCCCTCCAGCACTGTATCCCAGATGAACGTTTTATGTTTTGTGAAGCAAATACCAAATTCCCAGTGCAGAAGCAAGAAATACCACGAAAAGTGGAGGATGACCAAATGTCCTCACAGTCCCCACCGGGAGACACTTAGCTTCCAATGGACACAGTTTAGCTACAAAGAGAGAATTGAGCACTGCTGCCTCATGTTCATTGGAATATAAGAAACCATGTCTTTCGGTCACATAGATGCAGACCCAGCTTTGATGGTCTCACTACAAAGGAAGCTAAAGCTCATGACAACAACATATATTTCAAGTGCCCAACCTCAGAAGCCGTTTCCCAAGAATTCTTAGGCCAGCAGAGTTCCTTGTTTGTGGAGTGTTTACCCTGTCCTTTACTTTTGGAAACTCCTCTACCACCTCCAAGGTTGTGAACTCCCGAGCATATTCCATTCCATATTTGTATTCATAGATTTTCACACTTTTCTACTCTAATTGTGTTTTACTTGGGGCATAGGTAATGTCAAGGCATTGTTCTGGATGTGAGTGGGAAGATTTTTGTGTAGCACATATTTACATACACATTGGATTCATTTTTCAATTTCCATTTGAAATACTGAATCCCTGACACTATAACCCATACCCTACTAGTCTCTGACTAATAATCCTAATATGATGGTGAAAAATAAGCCAAAAAGAGAAGAAACACAAGCAGTTCAAAGGACGCATGGTGTATAGTTGGAATTGCCTTTTGCATTATATAATGTAGGAGTTATAAGTCTAGTCAATTTTTTGTTGAAATAGTTCTACATGTGTTTTTAAAATTAGCAAATATGTGAATCCCTATCTCCCTTTCTCTGTAGCCTATTCAGCACATGTATGTTTATATGCACATATAGAATTCTACCTGATATCACTCGTATACACTTGTGAGGTGGCTGAATTGGTAGATGCAAATTGAGAGAAGAGATCACTCCTCCTAAACGCTGTTGGAACTGAAAATTCAACCTATGGGTGAGCTTCCTAGTTGAAAAACATTATACATGAATCCATGTTCAGTAAAATGAATATTTTTCGATCTGTGGATTATATACATTTCATGATGAATTTCTATTGGCATATATATTGCTACTTTTTTTTTCTTTTATTGGTTGCTCAAAACATTACAAAGCTCTTGACATATCATATTTCATACATTAGATTCAAGTGGGTTATGAACTCCCATTTTTACTCCAAATACAGATTGCAGAATCACATTAGTTACACATCCATATTTTTACATAATGCCCTATTAGTTACTGTTGTATTCTGCTACCTTTCCTATACTCTACTATCCCCACTCCCCTATCATCCCATCTTCTCTCTCTACCATACCTACTCTAAATCATTTCTCTCCTTGTTTATTTTCCCACAACCTCTTATATGTAATTTTGTGTAACAATAAGTGTCTCTCTCCATTACCATGCAATTTCCCTCTTCTCTCCCTTTCCATCCCACCTCATGTTTCTGCTTAATGTTAATCTTTTCTTCATGCTCTTCCTCCCTGCTCTGTTCTTAGGTGCTCTCATTATATCAAACAAGACATTTGGCATTTGTTTTTTAGGGATTGGCTAGCTTCACTAACCATAATCTGCTCAGTGCCATGCATTTCCCTGCAAATTCCAAGATTTGGTCATTTTTTAGTGCTGCGTAATTCTCCATAGTATATAAAAGTCACATTTTTTTATCCATTCATCTATTGAAGGGCATCTGGGTTGGTTCCACAGTGTAGCAATTGTGAATTGTGCTGCTATGAAAATCGATGTGGCAGTATCCATGTAGTACGCTCTTTTAAGGTCTTCAGGGAATAGTCCGAGAAGGGCAATAGCTGGATCAAATGGTGCTTCCATTCCCAGATTTCCCAGGAATCTCCATACTGCTTTCCAAATTGGCCGCACCAGTTTTCAGTCCCACCAGCAATGTACAAGAGTACCCTTTTCCCCACATCCTCGCCAGCACTTGTTGTTGTTTGACTTCATTATGGCTGCCAATCTCACTGGATTGAGATGGTATTTTAGGGTGGTTTTTATTTGCATTTCTCTTACTGCTAGAAATGGAGAGCATTTTTTCATGTACTTGTTAATTGATTCTATGTCCTCCTCTGAGAAGTTTCTGTTCAGGTCCTTGGCCCATTGGGTTATTGGTTATCTTATTGTCTAATTTTCTGAGTTCTTTGTATACTTTGTATACTCTGGATATTAGGGCTCCATGTGAAGGGTGAGGACTAAAAATTTGTTCCCATGATGTAGGCTCCATATTTACCTCTCTTATTGTTTCTCTCTTTAAGAAAAAAAAATCAGTTTAAGTAAGTCCCATTTGTTGATTCTTATTATTAACTCTTATTCTATGGGTGTCCTATTAAGGAATTTGGAGCCTGACCACACAATATGTAGATAGGAGCCAACTTTTTATTCTATCAGACGCAGAGACTCTGATTTGAATCTAGCTCCTTGATCCACATTGAGTTAACTTTTGTGCATGGCGAGAGGAGGGGATTCAGTTTCATTTTGTTGCATATGGATTTCCAGTTTACCCAACTCTATTTGATGAAGATGCTATCCTTCCTCCATTGCAGGCCATTAGCTCCTTTATCAAATATAAGACAGTTGTAGATTTTTTGATTAGTCTCTGTGTCCTCCATTCTGTACCATTGATCCACCCGCCTGTTTTGGTACCAGTACCATGCTGTTTTTGTTATGAATGCTCTGTAATATAGTTTGAAATCTGGTATCACTATACTGCCTGATTCACACTTCCTGCTTAGAATTGCTTTTGCTATTCTGGGTCTTTTATTTTTCCATTTGAATTTCATGATTGCTTTATCTATTTCTACAAAAAAAAATCCTTTGGGATTTTGATTGGCATTGTATTAAACCTATAGAGAACTTTTGGTAATATAGCAATTTTGATGATGTTAGTTCTGCCTATCCATGAACAGGGTATATTTTTCCATCTTCTAAGATCTTATTCTATTTCTCTTTTTAGGGTTCTGTAGTTTGCATTATATAAATCTTTCACCTCTTTTGTTAGGTTGATTCCCAAGTATTTAATTATTTTGAGAAAATTGGGAATGCAGTGTTTTGACTCATTTTTGTTTCAGAAGTTTTGTCGCTGATATACAGAAATGCCTTTGATTTATGCATGTTGATTTTATATCCTGCCACATTGCTGCATTCATTTATTAGTTCTAGTAGTTTTTTCTGTAGACCCTTTTGGGTCTTCTATGTATAGAATCATGTCATCTACAAATAGTGATAATTTAAGTTCTTCTTTTCCTATTTTTATGCTTTTAATGTCTTTCATCTCTCTAATTGCTCTGGCCAGTTTTTCGAGAACTATATTGAATAGAAGTGGTGATAGAGGATATCTCTGCCTTGTTCCAGATTTTAAAGTGAATGCCTTCAATTTTTCTCCATTCAGAATGATGCTAGCCTGAGGCTTAACATAGTTATCTTTTACAATGTCGAGGTAAGTTCCTGTTATCCCTAGTTTTTAAAATGTTTTGAACATAAAGGAATGCTCTACTTTGTTGAATGGTTTTTCTGCATCTATCAAGATGATCATATGGTTCTTATCTTTAAGTCTATTGATGTTGTGAATAACATTTATTGATTTCTATATATTGAAGCCTCCTTGCATCCCAGGGATGAATTCAAGTTGATCATGGTGCACAATTTTTTTGATGTGCCTTTGTATTCAATTCGCCAGAATTTTAATGAGGATTTTTGCATCTAGGTTCATCAGAGATATTGGTCTGTAGTTTTCTTTCTTTGAGGTGTCTTTGTCTGGTTTCAGAATCTGGGTGATGTTGGCCTCATAGAATGAATTTGGCAGAGCTTCCAGTTTTTCTATTTCCTGAATAACTTGAAAAGTATTGGTATTAATTCTTCTTTAAAGGTTTTGTAAAACTCTGCTGTATACCCATCCGTTCCTGGGCTTTTCTTGGTTGGTAGTCTTTTGATTGCTTCTTCTACTTCATCCATTGATATTGGTCAGTTTAAATTGTGTGTTTCCTCCTGACTCAGTCTGGTCAAATCATATGACTTAAGAAATTTATCGATGTCTTCACTATTTTCTATTTTATTGGAATACAGTTTTTCAAAATAATTTCTAATTTTCTTCTGTATTTATGTAGCATCTGTTGTGATATTGCCTTTTTCATCCCGTATGTTAGTAATTTGAGTTCTCTCTCTTCTTCTCTTCGTTAGCATGGCTAAGAGTCTGTCGATCTTATTTATCTTTTTGAAGAAGCACCTTTTAGTTTTGTTAATTTTTTCAATAGTTTCTTTTGTTTCAATTTCGGTATGATTTTAATTATTTCTTTCCTTCTGCTACATTTTCTGTTGTTTTGCTCTTCTTCTTCTAGGGCTTTGAGATGAAGTGTGAGCTCATTTGTTTGTTTGTTTGTTTTTCTATTTTGAGGAATGACCTCCAGGCGATGAATTTACCTCTTAAAACTTCTTTTCATTGTGTCCTATAGAATCTGATATGTTGTGTCTGTATTTTCATTTATCTCTAAGAATTTTTTGATTTCCTCCTTTATGTCTTCTGTAACCCATTGATCATTCAGTAACATATTCTTCATTTTGCATGTGATGTATGATTTTTTCTTCCTTCTTTATCATTGGTTTCCAGGTTCATTCCATTATGATCACAAAAAATTCATGGTATTATCTCCACCCCTTTATATTTACTGAGGGTTGCCCTATGGCATAACATATGGTCTATTTTTGAGAAGGATCCATGTGCTGGTGAGAAAAAAGTATATCCACTTGATGATGGTTGATATATTCTATATATGTCAGTTAAGTATAGGGTATTGATTGTGATATTGAGTTCTATAGTTTCTTTATTCAACTTTTGTTTGGAGGATCTGTCCAATGGTGAGAGAGGTGAGTTGAAGTCACCCATAATTATTGTATTGTGGTCTATTTGATTCTTGAACTTGAGGATAAATTGTTTTATGAACGTCGCAGCACCATTATTTGCTGCGTGAATATTGATAATTGTTATGTCTTGTCGGTGAATGGTTTCTTTTAACAATATATAAAGTCCTTCCTTATCCCTTTGATTAAATTAGTCTTGAGGTCGATTTTATTCTATAGGAGGATGGCCACCCCTGCTTGCTTTCGAGGACCGTGTGCATGGTATAAATTTTCCCAATCTTTCACCTTCAGCCTGTGTATGTCTTTTCCATTCAGATGTGTCCCTTGGAGGCAACATATTGTTGGATTTTTTTTTTTTTATTTCAAGTTACAAGCCAATGTCACTTTATTCGAGAGTTTAAGCCATTATCATTTAGAGTTACTATTGATATATGGTTTGTACTGCCACCCATGTTTTTATATATATATTTTTTAATTAGTTTGATTCTCCATGATTTGCTTTTCCCCTTCCCTCTGTCATTACTGAGGCACTTCTCACTGATGGTTTTCGTTGTTGATTTTCATTTCTTCCTCGTGTAGTGTTTTGCTCAAGATGCTTTGCAATGCTGGTTATCTGGCTGAAATTCTTTTAGCTTTTGTTTATCATGAAATATTTTTATCTCATTGTCTTATCTTAAGCTTAATTTTGCTGGATACATAATTCTTGGTTGGCATCCATTGTCTTTCAGTGTTTGAAGTACGTTGTTCCAGGATCTTCTCACTTCCAGCGTCTATGATGAAAAATCCATTGTTAAACTTTTTGGTTTACCCCTGATTGTAATGATTGTAATCTGCCTCCTTTCTCTGGTAGCTTTTAATATTTTCTCTTTGTTCTGTATATTGGATATCTTTATAACAATGTGTCTTGGCATTGGTCTACTGTGATTTTGTGTGCTCGGTGTCCTGTAAGCATCTACAATTTGTTTATCCGTTTCCATTTTTATTTCTGGAAAGTTTTCTGTAATTATTTCATTCACCAGGTTTCTCATTCCCTTGGTTTTAATCTCTGTACCTTCCTCTATCCATATGACTCATTAGTTTGTTTTTTTTGTTATCCCATATCTCTTGAATGTTTTCTCATAATTTTTTACAGCATTTCTTTGTTGGCTAGACTTTTTTCAAGATGATATATTTTGTCTTCATTATCTGACATTCTGTCTTCTACTTGCTCTACTCTGTTAGTGATACTCTCAATTGAGTTTTTAATTTGGTTTATCATTTCCTTGATTTCTAGAATTATTGTTTGATTTTTCTAATAATCTCTATCTCCTGATAAAGATGCTTAATTTCTCATTTTATCTGTTTATGTAATTCATTTTCAATGCGTTTTATCACTGTTTGTTTTTGCTGTCTCGTATCCTCTTTAAGGTTCCATTCCATCTGTCTAAGGTATTACTTGAGTTCTTTATATGACCATTTTTCTGATGACTCTAGGTGCTCTTGAATATTTAGGCTGTCCTTCATTGTTCGTAATCCTTTTCTTCTTTGTTTTTATATGCTGCTCATGTTACTTCTTCTTCTGTTTGACTACTGAGTTACTGCTTACTCTTATAAATTCATTTGATGCTTGGGAGGAAAGATATTAGAATTGAAGGGAGAAGTCACTAAAGAGAATGAGAGTAGGCAGGTAGAATTCAAGGAAGGGGGAATAAGAAAAATGAAAAGAAATGAAAAGACAAAAGAAAAAAATAGAAAATAAAGAAAGAAAGTTTTAAGTAATGATGATGATTAAAAAATTGAAAATTAAAATTTAAAATAATAATAATAATAATAAAATAAAAAAATTAAAAAATAAAAACATTTAAAAAAGTTAAAGAACAACAATAACAAAAATGAAAATGAAAGAAAAAAAAAACAAATAAAAAAATAATAATAATACATGCAGTCCTAGAGTTCAAATAACTTCTCTTCCAGTAGGTGGAGCTGTGCGCACTGGGCCAAGCTTCTCCTCTCAAAAAGTGAGAACCAATCACTGTGCAGCAGCTCTTCCTCCCAGACTGGGCGGGTCTCCAATTCTGAGTGCCTAGGGCTTTCTCTTGTGCTTCCTCAAGCCAGGCCCCACTCACCTGTGATGCTCACCACAATACTGGTTACAAACCAGGCCTCTGCTCCTGGTAGCCCTGTTTCCATGAACGCCTGGGCACACTCTCCTTGTTTGCCTTCCTCAGACAATAAGTTCGTAGAGCTTGGGGCTGAGAACCTCCAGCGAATTTGCTTGCCCTTCAGGAGCCATGGCCCCGGTAGGTGGTGTAAGAGACCTCAATTGTCAGCACTGGTGGGAGCGGTAGCAGGGAATTCCACGCCGCGAGTCCCGAGCCAATCTTGATTCCCTAGGTCTGGGTATCGCGCTCCTTGGAGAGCTGGGAGGGGCCATTACGGCAGAGGTGGGAAGGGCCCTTGAGGTTTCCCTGCATTGTTGAGAGATATGGCAATGGGATTACACACTTGTCGCGCTGGTTTCAATGAAGTTATCTCCTCCGCCTGTGACGTCAGTTCTCTGCCATGGTGGTATCCCATTCAAATGGTGACCGTTCGTTCCCTTTGCTGGGTGACCAATGCAACAGGTGGGTCCTGACTATCTCTCCCAAGCCCCATTTCAATCCTGTGGCCACTGCCTATGAAGGCTCAGTTGGCTTTTAACTCTCAATTCAGAAAGCCCGACCAGTTATTTCAGCAGGAATGTTAGTGCTGAGTCACAAAAACCAGACGAATCTAAGCTTGAATGCAGCCAATCCGGGCTTTGTGTGTGTTCTGAGGGGCCCAGACTGTTCACCCCAGATTCACAACAGGTCAATATTGCCTAGTGATTCTGAGCAAACAGCATTTAGACAGTTTACGACTCCCTATGCCCGCGCAGCTGAAGAGATCAGAGACTTGATTTCTCCATGCCTGCCTTCATAATGGATCTCCTGTATTGCTACTGTTTAATATCTGTGCTTTTGCGTGTGTGTGTATATATATATGTATATGTATATATATATATATATATATATATATATACTCTTTAGATTTTTCAAAATATGAAATATATGTGTCTTATTATGCACTCCCTAAATTCATTCATATTCATATCTGTGGATTTATAATCAACTTTCCACAAGATTATTTTCAGAAATAATCATCCACCTGAAATACATATTGTTTCCTAGTACTGAAAACTAAATTCAGTGAATGGTGCATACAAACCCTAATATTTCTACAGTTACTTAGCCAGTTTAAAATCAATGCAAGTTGATTTCTAGGGGACATGATGTGTATTTTGACTTTCATTTTTATTCAACACTTGTACGTTACTATGTCTTCAGTTTATGCAAATCATGGGATATATATTTCTGTCACAAATTAGAAAATTTATAGGCATTTGTTTCACGATCAATCACTTCCTGATTCAGAACACATGTATCCCTCCATGTTTCTTGACTGGTCTTTTCATGAGACTTCTTTCCAAACACATTATTTTTGTTTAACATCATCACGTATAAAGCAAAACTCAAACACCATTGTTCATAAACCATAATCCTAATATTACCATTAGATATATAACTGGTTGGAATGAATGATTGTATATCAATATAAGATTTCTTATATATTTTCACATATCAATTCAATCCATTATTTAAAGTGGAATCAGTTTCGTTATTTATTCATAGTATGGTCTATTCATGCATTATCTCTATATTAATAGACACAGGGTACACCTCTTTGTACCCCTAATACTAATGTATACGTCTTCAAAATATTGCCCCCCAAAATGGTGAAAGAAATACTCATGTCACCTGATCTACATATACATTTTATCACAGTAATATTCTGAACAAAAAAAAACATAAAAATGTAACACTTATGATTGTACAAAAGCCTAAAAGGAAAGTGAACGTGGATAACTAATAACATCCATGTCCAGGTTTCCTAATGCTCTCAAATGTCATTCCCATTCGTGACGACATATTTGTTTTTTCCTATGATTATGTATTCAAACTCAACTTTGTTGAAAATGTCTAATCCTATCACTCACTTTATACTTTGCCTGATTTCGTAATGTCTCTATTGACACCTGCTTTCCTACACATTTTCCCCAGTTCATCATTGTGACTAACTCTTCACATGTGCTGACATTTACATTCACTCTCCCAATGAAACCCTATTGCTAAAGAAGCTTTTTATTCCAAATCATATACTCACTCTTCTTCCTAAACCTACTGACTATCTTCCTAATCCTACTGACTATTCCTTTTTGACTGGATGTTCTCTTCTACATTCAATCATCCAAGGTACAAGGTCCTATGCCACTGTATTTCGATTTAACTGAGACAATTGTACAGAACATAATTCAACACTAAGTATCCAAATCAAGGGCTCAATGCCCTTCTGGGCTTCAAATCCTTCTTAGATTCCCGTTTTCATACATATATTTCACCTATATATTCTTATAAATATCGCAGGTTCCCAATCTCATTATTCATCCTGCAGAATGATTCCTAACCCAAATCGAACATATTATTAACCCTAACCATACACTAACTTTGCAGGAGAGCAGGAACAGTGTGTGTATTAAACTACAGGAATCTAGGGGATGTTCACCTGCTGAGAAACTCAAATGTTCATGCAGAAGTGATCCCTGGTGAAGATGAAGGCAGCTATGAATTACCTCAGAAAGCAAAAGTCATCTTCCATGGCAATCATCCTGGTCAGGATGAAGGGTTGTGTCTGAATCAATCTCTCTCTTCTTAATGTATAGAACATGGACCAAACCAGTCCTGTGTGGAAGCTGTTCCCGGGTGCTTACGGTTGATATAACATTCTAACTAGAGAAAGTGTCCCATGAAAATCAGGGCAGCCTCCACCTCATAGTATTTTGGAAGCAACTGTTAGGACAAAGTGGTTGCCAAGGCAGTGACATAATTCAGATCCTGAAGGAAGTGATCTCACCTCACTTCCTTGGTGATGGAACTCTCTGAACTTGAAATCCAGGAATCCAGGCACCCAGAGACAGTCTCTGTCCTAGTCCCAGTGGTCTGACATGTTTGGATTTACCAAGGACAGAGTCAGTCTTTCTTGGTACCTACAGATGTGAGGAAGGCCAAATGCCAGGAAACCTCTGAAGAGGGGCTTTTCCTGAGAAGGCAGGTAGTGCCTCACCGCTGGCTCTTGAGAACTTCACAGAGTTGGCCAAGCAGACATGATCTGAGACAGGAGAGGTCATTTTGGAGGAACATAGTATGGCTCACTAGTCAGAGGATACTCCGGGGAGTCACAGACCTACTAGGGGGAAGGAGGTGCCTTTGTGGGTGTGGGTGTGAGTTTGTGGTTTTGTCTCATGTTCTGAGGATAGGTAGGAAAGGCGGTTTGTTTGGTATGGAGTGGAATATTTGTATTAAGTCCTTTGACAAGGCGAGTGTTCCTATGTGTGTGTGTATCCCACTGAGTCCATTGTTGTAGACATTAGAAAAGACAATGCATCAATGGATGTGTTCTCTCTAGTAGAAAGCTTCCCAGAATTCATCCTGCCCAATTCATGAGTGGACTCTGGCTTGCCTTATGGATGGGCAACACCTACAAGCTTCCTAATTTCCTGTTTTCTCTCTCAATTCTGGCGACTCTCCAGAATAGTATCATGGTTTTGTGTCCAAGATTTGTACCGCCTCCAAGATCTGTGACATTGTTATGAACTGGAAGCTGAAGGAAATGGCTAGCATCTCAGAAATCTCAGATATCTGTTGACCAGGAAAGTCTCAGTGGAGAAACCCTGCTTTGGTCCTTCTGCTTACCTATTGTTCTGTTGAATGTCAGGAAGATTTTTGCCTCAAGCCACCACTTTGTGAAGCCTGAAGAAAAGAGTTTTCAAATGGAAATGAAAGGGCATCACCTGTGGCTCTTTGCTTAATTGCTTAGGATTGGGATATGTCTGAATAAGCCTGTTGGCCCTGTGTGAGGCTGTGGCTTAGATTCTCAGCACCTGATGGATCTAAAGATAGATCCTATGCGTGCATCCAAAACCAAAATGGCAAAAAGATCAGATATTGTTGATGAACTCTCTTGCCTTTCTCTGGTAGGTTCCTGATATTCATCAAGTGAGAATAGGGATCCTTTGGGTCAAATGAGTTCTTCAAAGCCCTGCAGAGGCTAGGCCATAGGTGCTTGATTTTTATGACTCCAATTCACTTAAAGAATCTAAACCCCAAAGCTAGAAGGCCTCAAGTTGGAGAAGCCAAGCAATATTAAAGGCAGGCCTATTTGATCACTACTGGTTCACAGGAAGAGAGTCCAGGCCACCCTGACTTTAGGCAATTGAGGGGCAGGGAGCTTATTTTAGACACTGTCGTGGGCTGCGTCCCTTATGGAAACCTCCAGCCAGAGGATATGATGAGTGTCTATATGGAAGAAGATGAGGGCCATGTGAGAGTGTTTGGTTTTAATTGTGGACATATGTCTGGCGGTTGGAAGAGATCACTGGGTCCACCTAGGCTTGCACTCTGGTGTGATTCCCCTTAGAGACTGAGTTCTTTTACTGATCTCAGAGAATTATTGCCAGGAATTGTGTTGGAATTTTAGATGGCCATGCATGAGAGTTGTCCTTGGAAAGTGACATCTAGGCCCAAGGTGACTTTCCACAGAGCTCAGGGAATCTCAGCCAGGATATCACATGATATTATTCTTAAAGACTTGGCAGCCATATTTGAGAGTCAAAACACACATGGAACATACATTGTAGACCTCAATGGGCCTGGCTTAATCTGACTTTTGGGCACTTTTGGAAGCCTTGCCTGTAAGAATTCTCCAGAGTTTTCATTGAAATGAGCTTCCTCACCATTTAATGGTTTCTGAGTGAATTGAAATCCACAGTGCCTCCAACTTCATCCTTGAAAATTGGCTAGATCAATACCATGAAATTTTTGAAATTCCCATCACCGGGTAGCTCTGGAGAACATTTGAATGTCCTGTTGCTGATCATGAGTATACAAGACAGTGCCTTGATTGACTGGGTTTTATGAAAATGGTGTTTAACAGAGATGCCAGTAAGTTGGATCCTGCTGAGTAGTTGTACTAGAGTAGTGGATGGCAGGTGTGTAATAAAACATCTGTGGTGGGGGCATGTGAATCTGCCATTGGCTTCCAAATGGATTGTGACTGACATTTTGCAGCCAGTAGACCCTTATATGTAAAAGCATATTGTTATATGGAGAGGTTTTAGGGCAATGTTCAGAATCAGGTTGCTATGGAAAATGGGGCAAGCTATGTGGGATAGAAGCCTGGTTGGTGCATTCTCCTGACGAACCTGACCCACCACACTTGACAGAACTCACTTCAGCACTGTGTCCCAGTTGAACTCCTTGTATTTCATGAAGCAAATACCAAACTCCCAGTTCAGCAGCAAGAAATACCACGAATAGTGGAGGATGACCAAATGGAATTACAGTCCACAAGGGGAGACATTTAGACCCCAGTGGCCACAGGTTACCTACAAATAGAAAATTCAGCACTGCTGCCTCATGTTCATTGGAAAATAAGAATCCATGTCATCCAGATCACATAGATGAAGACTCAGCTATGATGGTCTCACAACAAATGAAACTAATGCTCCTGACAACAGCATATATTTCATTGCCCAACCTCAGAGGCAGTTTCTCCAGATGTTAGGCTGGCAGAACTTCATGTTTGTGGAGTTTTTACCCTGTCCCTTACTTTTGGAAACTCCTCTACCACCTGCAAATTTGTGAACTCCTGAGCATTTTTCATTCCACATATGTATTCACAGATTTTCTAACTCTTCTCCTCTAATTGTGTCTTATGTGGGGCGAAGGTAATGTCAAGGCATTGTGCTGAATGAGAGTGGGAATTTTTTGTGTAGCACATATTTGCATACACATTGGATACATTTTCCAATTTTCCATTCAAAATACTGAATCCCTGACACTAACACATACCCTACTAGACTTTGACTTCTAATTCTAATATGGTGGAGAAAAATAACCCAAACAGAATAGAAATACAAGAGGTTCACAGGAGGCATGGTGTATAGTTGGACTTGCCTTTCGTATGATAAATGGTAGGTGTTATAAATCTAGCGAATTTTAATTGAAATAGTTCTCCATGTGTTTTAAAAGTTAACAAATATGTGAATAACTGTCTCCCTTTCTCTGTAGCCTATTCATCACATGTATTTTCATATGCACATTTAGAATTCTACCTGGTATCACTCGTACATTTTGTGAGGTGGCTGGCTTGGCAGCTGCAAATTGTGAGAAGAGATCACTCCTACTAAACGCTGTTGGAACTGAAAATACAACATATGAGTGAGCTTCTTAGTTGAACAACATAAATCCATGTTCATTAAAATGAATATTTTTGGATCTGTGGATGATATATTATTTCATGTGAATTTCGATTGGCATACATAATGCTACTTTTTAATGTCTGTGAGTGTATATATATATATATATATATATATATATATATATATATATATTCACTCTCCAGATTTTTCAAAATATGAAGTATATTTTTCTTATTATACACTCCCTAAATTCATTCATATTCATGTATGTGCATTTATAATCATGTTTTCACAAGAATATTCTCAGAAATATTCATCCACCTGAAATACATATTTGTTTCTTAGTACTGAAAACTAACTTCGGGGGATCATATGATGGTGGTGAAGGGAGTGCATCACCCCCATGTACCGCGTCACTGTGCGGGAGAATGACGAGTTATAACGGCTAAAATATATCTTGTTAGAAATTTCCAGCAAAATTGGGGTGCTCCAAAACCTAGTGGACATATTTCCATCTCATGAGGATCAGCTACGCGAGCTCAAACACGAGTGATTTGTCCGCATGGAGCGTCATGCTGCTTATTCAGGAAATCGGTCTGTGGCTAGAGTCTGCGGCACGCACTGGGAAACGAAGAGATAGCAATGCAAATATACAGCGGTGTGGATTCTGTGGGCTCCTGCCAGGTATGCAATCACTGTGCTAAGTGCTGAATTCTTTGTTTGAGATGGGTAAGGATGCGGTCCAATTCGGTTCTCCACACCGGTCAGACCACAGAGGAAGCCAGCGGCCACTATCTTGGAGACCTGATGTCACCATCGCTGTTTTTGACTGATCGAAGCTCATTCAGCTATAGAACAGGTAATTTCAGGATGCCATTCACCTTTGTGTTGCAGACAAATTACTCAGGCTATTTCAGAAAATTGAAAAAGAGGGAGATCTTCCAAATTCATTCTACGAGGCCAATATCACCCTGATTCCTACACCAGATAGACACTTCAAAGAAAGAAGACTAAAGACCGATATCTCTAATGAACCTAAATGCAAAAATCTTAAATTAAATTCTGGCAAATCAGATAAAAAAACATATCAAAAAAATGTGCACCATGATCAAGTAGGGTTCATCCCTGGGATGCAAGGAGGGTTCAATATACGAAAATCAATAAGTGTTATTCACCACATCAATAGACTTAAAAATAAAAACCATATTATCATCTAGATAGATGCAGAAAAAGCATTCGACAAAGTACAGCATCCCTTTATGTTCAAAACTCTCGAAAAACTAGGAATAACAGGAACATTCCTCAATATTGTAAAAACAATCTATGCTAAACCGCAGGCTAGCGTCATTCTGAATGGAGAAAAATTGAAGACATTCCCTCTAAAATCTGGAACAAGACAGGGATGCCCGCTCTCACCACTTTTGTTCAATATAGTTATCAAAAGACTGGCCAGAGCAATTAGACAGATGAAAGAAATTAAAGGCATATAAATAGGAAAAGAATAACTTAAATTATCACTATTGCAGATGACATGATTCTATACCTAGCAGACCCAAAAGGTTCTACAAAGAAACTAATAGAGCTAATAAATGAATTCAGCAAAGTGGCAGGATATAAAATCAACACGCATAATCAAAGGCATTCCTGTATATCAGTGACAAATCCTCTGAAATGGAAATGAGGACAACCACTCCATTCACAATATCCTAAAAAAAAAAAATGGGAATCAACCTAACAAAAGAGGTGAAAGTCTTATACAATGAAAACTACAGAACCCTAAAGAGAGAAATAGAAGATCTTAGAGGATGTAAAAATATACCCTGTTCATGGATAGGCAGAACTAACATCATCAAAATGGCGATATTACCAAAAGTTCTCTATAGGTTTAATCCAATGCCAATCAAAATCCCAAAGGCATTTCTTGTAGAAATAGAGAAAGCAATCATGAAATTCATATGAAAAAATAAAAGACCCAGAATTGCAAAACAATGCTAAGCAGGAAGTGTGAATCAGGCGGTATAGCGATACCAGACTTCAAACTATACTACAGAGCAATAGTAACAAAAATAGCATGGTACTGGTACCAAAACAGGCAGGTGGACCAATGGTACAGAATAGAGGACACAGAAACCAATCAACAAAACTACAACTATCTTATATTTGATAAAGGAGCTAAAAGCATGCAATGGAGGAAGGATAGCATCTTCAACAAATGGTGTTGGTAAAACTGAAAATCCATATATAACAAAATGAAACTGAATCCCTTTTTCTCACCATGCACAAAAGTTAACTCAAAATGAATCAAGGACCTTGATATCAAATCAGAGACACACTGTCTGATAGAAGAAAAATTTGGTTACGATGTACATACTGTGGGGTTGGGCTCCAAATTCCTCAATAGGACACCTATAGTACAAGAGTTAATAACTAGAATCAACAAATGGGACTTACTCAACTAAAAAAGTTTTTTCTCAGCAAAAGAAACAATAAGAGGTAAATAGGGAGCCTACATACTGGAAAGAAATCTTTACTACTCACACTTCAGATAGAGTCCTAATATCCAGAGTATACAAAGAACTCAAAAAATTAGACAATAAGATAACAAATAACCCAATCAACAAATGGGCCAAGGACCTCAACAGACACTTCTCAGATGAGGACATACAATCAATCAACAAGTACATGAAAAAATGCTCACCATCTCCAGCAGTCAGAGAAATGCAAATCAAAACCACCCTAAGATACCATCTCACTCCAGTAAGATTAGCAGCCATTATGAAGTCAAACAACAAGAAGTGCTGGCAAGGATGTGGGAAAAGAGGTACACTTGTACATTGCTGGTGGGACTGCAAATTGGTGCAGCCAATTTGGAAAGCAGTATGGAGATTTCTTGGAAAGCTTGGAATGGAACCACCATTTGACCCAGCTATTGCCCTTCTTGGTCTATTCACTAAAGACCTAAAAAGAGCATGCTACAGGGACACTGCTACATCGATGTTCATAGCAGCACAATTCACAAAAGCAAGACTGTGGAACCAACTTAGATACCCTTCAATAGAAAAATGGATAAAAGAAATGTGGCATTTATACACAATGGATTATTACTTTGCATTGAAAAATAAAAAATCATAGAATTTGCAGGGAAATGGATTGCATTAGACTAGATTATGCTAAGTGAAGCTACACAATTCCTATAAAACAAATGCCAAATGTCATCTTTGATATAAGGAGAGTAACTAAGAACAGATAGGGATGAAGAGCATGACAAGATGATTAACATTAAACAGGGATGAGAGGAGGAAGGGAGGGAGAAGGGAAATTGCATGGAATTGGAAGGAGACCCTCTGGGTTATACAAAATTACATACAAGAGGAATTGAGGGGAAAGGGAAAAATAATACAAGGGGGAGAAATTTATTACAGTAGAGGGAGTAGAGAGAGAAGTGGGGAGGGGCGGGGAGGCCAGGGGGAATAGTAGAGGATACGAAAGGCAGCAGAATACAACAGACACTAGTATGGCAATATGTGAATCAATGGATGTGTAACTGATGTGATTCTGCAATCTGTATACAGGGTAAAAATGGGAGTTCATAACCCACTTGAATCAAAGTGTAAAATATGATATATCAAGAACTATGTAATGTTTTGAACAACCATAAATAAAAATAAAAAAAAACTCTCTTTGGTGAATAATGCATGCAATTCTAATATTTCTACAGTAACTGACCCAGTTTAACATCAATGCAAGTAGATTCCTATTGGACATGATGTGTATTTTGACGTTCACTTTTATTCAACACTGGTACATTACTATTTCATCAGTTTATGCACATAACAGGATATATATTTCATTCACAATTTAGAAAATTTATAGGCACTTGTTTCACTTTCAATCACTTCCTGCTTCAGAACACATGAATTCCTCCATATTTCTTGATTGGTCTTTTTATGAGACTTTTTTCCAAACATATTATTTTCGATTTCCATAATCACTTTTGAAACAAAACTCACACACACTTCATGATAAACAATAACCCTAAGATTACCATTAGATATATAACTGGTTGGAGTGAATGATTGTATGTCAATATATGATTTCCTATATATTTTCAGATATCAATTCAATCCATTATTTAAAGTGGAACCAGTTTTAATATTTATTCACAGTATGGTCTATTCATGCATTATCTCTATATTCAAAGACACAGGGTACACCACTTTGTACCCCCAATACTAATTTATATGTCTTCAAATATTGCTCCCAGTAATGGTGGAAGAAATACTCATGTCATATGATCTACATACATATTTGATCACAATATTTTTCTGGGCACAAAATGCAAAGATCACACTTATGATTGTACCAAATCCTAAATGGAAAGTGAACATGGATTATTAAAACGATAAATGTCCAGGTTGCCTAATGCTTTCAAATGTCATTCCTATTGGTGATGACATATTTGTTTCTTCCTAAGATTATGTATTCAATGTCAACCCTATTGAAAATGTCTAATCCTATCACTCACTGTATAATTGCCTCATTTCATAATGTCTGTATTGATATTTTCCTTTTTACATATTTTCCCCAGTTCATCATGTGACTGACTCTTCACATGTGCTGAAATTTACATTCACTCTATAACAAAAACCCTATTGCTACAGAACTTTTGCCCCAAATCCTATACTCACTCTATTTCTTAAAGATACTGACTACCTTCCTAATCCCACCGACTATCTCAATTTGAGTGGATGTTCTCTTCTAAAATCAATCATCCAAGGTGTAAGGTCCTATGCCATTGATTATCGATTTATCTGAGACATCTGTGCAGAACGTAATTATAAGCTAAGTATCCCAATCAAGGGCCTAATGCCCTTCTGGGCTTCAAATCTTACCTAGATTTCTGTTTCCATACTTATATTTCACCTCTATAATCTTATAAATATCGCAGGTTCCCAATACTATTAATCATCCTTCGCAATGATTCGTAACCCAAATTGAACATGTTATTAACCCTAAGCATACACTCTTACCTTAATCTAACTTTGCAGAAGAGCAGGGACAGAGTTCGTCTTACAATACAGGAGTGTAGGGTATCTTCCTCCTGCTGAGAACCTCAAATGTCCATGCAGACTTGATCCCTGGAGAAGATGTAGGCAGCTATGAAGGACCTGAGAGAGCAAATGTCATCTTCCATCGCAAACAACCTTCCCAGGATGAAGGGTTGTGTCTGAATAAGCCTCTCTCTTGTTAATGTAGAGAAGATAGACCAAACCAGGCATGTGTGGAGAGCTATTCCGGGGTCCCTATGGTTGATATACCATTCTAACTTGTAAAAGTGTCACAGGAAGAAAGGGCAGCCTCCATATCATAGGAGTATTGTAAGCAACAGTTAGGACAAAGTGGTTGCCAAGGCAATGACCTCAAAGAATTCCTGAAGGAAGTAATCTCACCTCACTTCCTTGGTGATGGAACTCTCTGAACTTGGAATCCGGGAAGCCAGGCACCCAGAGCCAGTCTCAGTCCCAGTCCCAGTGGTCGTATTTTTTGGATTTACCAAGGACAGAGTCAGTCTTTCTTGGTACCTACTGAGGTGAGGATGAACAAATGTCAGGAAAGCTCTAAAGAGGGGCCTTTCCTGAGAAAGCAGGTAGTGGCTCACCGCTGGCTAGTGACAACTTCACAGATTTGGCCAAGGAGACCATATGTGACAAAGGACAGGCGATTTCATCAGAACATAGTTTGGCCCACCAGTCAGAGGACACTCCCAATAGTCACAGACCTACTTGGGGGAAGGAGCTTCCTTTGTGTGTGTGGGTGTGGGTTTGAGATTTTGTCTCATGTTCTGAGAATAGGTAGGAAAGGCGGTTTGTTTGGTTTGGAGTGAACTGTTTCTGGTAAGTCGTTTGACAAGGCCAGTGTTTCTTTGTCTGTGTATCCCACTGTGTCCGTGGTTTTAGATATTAGAAAAGAGAATGAATCATTGGATGTGTCCTGTCTAGACTCAACTTGCCCAATTTATGAATGGACTGCGGCTTGACTTATGGGTGGACAACTCCAAAAATCTTCCTAAGTTCCGGTTTTCTTCCTGAATTCTGGCCACTCTCCAGAATAGGCTCATGGTTTTGTGTCCAAAATATGTACCACCTCCAAGCTCTGTGACATGGCCATGTACTGGATAGCTGAAAGAAATGGGAGCATCTCAGAAAACTCAGATATCAGTTTGACCAGGAAATTCTAAGTGAAGAAACCCTGCTTTGGGCCTTTTGCTCATCAATTGTTCTGTTGCCCTGAATGTCAGGAAGGCCTTTGCCTCAGGCCACACCATTGTAGAGCCTAAAGAAACAGTTTTCAAATGGAAATGAAAGGGCATCACCTGTGGCTCTTTGCTTAATTGCTTTGGAAAGGGATGTGTCTGAATCAGTCTTTTGGCCCTGTGTGAGACTGTGGCTTAGATTCTCAGCACCTGATGGATCTAAAGAAGGATCCCATGTGTGCATCCAAAACGAAAATGGACAAAAGAGCAGTCAGTGTGGATGAAGTCTCTCGCCTTCCTCTGTAAGTGTCCTGTTCTCCATCATGTGAGAACAGTGATCATTTGGTTCAAATGTGTTCCTCAAAACCCTGCAGAGGCTAGCCCATAAGTGCTTGGTTTTTCTCGAGACTCCAATTCACATAAAGAATCTAAAACACACAGTAAGTAGGCCTCAAATTGGAGAAGCAGTGCCATATTAATGGCAGGCCTATTTGATCACTCTTGGTTCACTGGAAGGATGTCCTGGCCACCCTGATTTTAGGCAAAAGAGGGACAAGGGAGGTTATATTGGACACTGTCTTGGGCTGCACCCCTCATGGAAACCTCCAGCCAGAGGTTATGATGATTGTGTAAATGGAAGAAGATGAGTGCCATGTGGAAGTGTTTTGGATTTAATTGTGGATATTTGTGTGACAGTTGGAAGACATAACAAGGTCTACCTGGGCTTGAACTCTGGTGTGATTCCCCTTATAGACTGAGTTCAGGAACTGATCTCAGAGAAGTATTGCCATGTATTGTGTTGTGATTTAAGAGGCCATGTATGAGAGTCACCCTTGGAAACTGAGATCTAGCCCCAGAGTGGCTTTCCACAGAGCTCTGGGAATTTCAGCCAAGATATCACATGATTTCATTCGAAAGACTTGGCAGCCATAGTTGAGAGTGAAAACACACATGGACCTCATATTGTAGACCTCAATGGGCCTGGCTTAATGTGACCTTTTGGCCATTCTTTGGGAAGCCTTGCCTGTGAGGGTTCTCCAGAACTTTCATTGAAATAATCTTGCTCACCATTTACTGGTTCCTGAATGAATTGAAACCCACAGTGCCTCCAACTTCATCCTTGAAAAATGTCTAAATAAATACCATGAAATTTTTGAAATTCCCATGACCAGGTGGCACTGGAGAACCTTTGGATGTCCTGTTGCTGATCATGGATGTACCAGACAGTGCCTTGCTTGACTGGGTTTCATGAAAATGGTGTAGAACAGAGGTGCCATAAAGTTGCAGCCTGCTGAGAAGTGGGCCTAGAGCTTTGGTGGGCAGGAGTTTGATAAAACATCTCTGTTGGAGCAATGTGGATCTTCCATTGGCTTCCAAATGGCTTGTGGATTACATGAAGCAGCCAGCAGACCCTTGTAATTAAAGGCATCTTGTTATATGAAGAGGATTCAGGGCAATGTTCAGAATCAGGTTGCTATGGACAAGGATGCAATGTGGCAAGCTTTGAGGGATAGAAGCGTGGTTGGTGCGTTCTTCTGCAGACTCTTAACCACCGCAGATGGCAGAACTCCCTCCAGCACTGTGTCTCAGTTGAACTCCTTGAATTTCATGAAGCAAATACCAAACTCCCAGTTCAGCAGCAAAAACCCCACAAAAAGTGGAGGAGGACCAAATGGCTTCACAGTCCAACGGGGAGACACTTAGTCCCCAGAGGCCACAGTTTACCTAAAAAGAAGAAAATCAACACTGCTACCTCATGTTCATTGGAAAATAAGATACCATGTCCTCCACGTCACATAGAGGCAGACCCAGCTTTGATGGTCTCACTACAAAGGAAGCCAATTCTCCTAACAACAACATAATTTTCACGTTCCCAAACTCAGAAGCAGTTGCTCTAAAAGTTTTTAGGCCAGCAGAGCTCCATGTTTGTGGAGTGTTTACCCTGTCCCTTACTTTTGGAAACTCCTCTACAACCTCCAAGGTTGTGAACTCCTGAGCATTTTCCATTCCAGATATGTATTCACTGATTTTCTATCTATTCTCCTCTAACTGTGTCTTACTTGGGGTGAAGGTAATTTCAAGGCATTGTTCTGGATGAGAGGGGAGGATATTTGTGCAGCATATATTTGCATACAAATTGGATTCAATTTCCAATTTTCCTTTTGAAATACTGAATCCCTGACACTAACCCATACCTACTAGACTCAGACAACTCATCCTAATATGATAGAGAAAAATAACACAAACCTATAGAAATACAAGCAGTTCATTGGAGGCATGTTGTATAGTTGGACTTGCATTTTGCATTATACAAGGTAGGAGTTATAAATCTGGTCAATGTTTAATAGAAAAAGATCTCCATGTGTTTTTAAAGTTAACAAATATGAGAATTCATGTTTCCCTTTCTCTTTAGCCTATTCACACTTATATATTTATATGCATATATAGAATCCTACCAGGTATCACATGTACATCTTTGTGAGGTGGCTGACTTGGCAGATACAAATTGTGAGAAGAGATCACTCCTCCTAAACGCTGTTGGAACTGAAAATTCAACCTATAGGGAGCGTCCTAGTAGAACAACATTATACATAAACTCATGTTCAGTAAAATAAACATTTTTGCATCTGTGGATGATATATATTTACTGATGAATTTCGATTAGCATTTATATTGCTACTTTTTAATGTCTGTGAGTGTTTTTTATTTGTGTGTGTGTGTGTGTGTGTATACACTCTCCAGATTTTTCAAAATATGAAATATATGTGTCTAATATACACTCTCTAAATTCATTCATGTTCATGTATGTAGATTTTTAATCAACATTTCACAAGATTATTCTCAGAAATATTCATCCACCTGAAATACATATTTGTTTCCTAGTACTGAAAACTAACTTCAGGGAATGATGCATACAAATCCTAATTATTCTACAGTAACTGACCCAGTCTAACATCAATGCAAGTAGATTCCTATGGGACATGATATGTAATTCTTTATTCATTTGTATTCGACACTGGTACATTATTATTTCTTCAGTTTTTGCACATCATAGGACATACATTTCATCCACAAGTTCACAAATTAATATGCATTTGTTTCAACTTTCACCACTTCTTGCTTCAGAACACATGTATTGTCAGGGTTTCTCGACTGGTCTATTCATGAGACTTCTTTCCAAACACATTATTTTGAATTTCCATAATCATTTTGAAGCAAAACTCACACACTCTTCATGATAAACCAAAACACAAATATTTCCATTACATATATACCTGGTTGGAATGAATGATTGTATATCAATATACGATTTCCTTTAATTTTTCAGATATTAGATCAATTCATTTTTTAAAGTTGAAAAAAGTTATATTATTTATTCACATTAGGGTCTATTCATGCTTTATCTCTATATTCATAGACACAGGGTACACCTCTTTGTACCCCCGATTCTAATTTTACATCTTCAATATATTGCTCGCAGAAATGGTGGAAGACATACTCATGTCACCTGATGTACATATACATTTAATCAAAGTAATATTCTGGACAAAAAAATGTAAAGGTCACATTTATGATTGTACCAAAGCCTAAATGTAAAGTGTACATGGATTACTAAAAACATCCATGTCCAGGTTGCCTAATGCTGTCAATTGTCAATCCTATTGGTGACTACATATTTGTTTCTTCCTAATTTATATATTCAAACTCAACCCTGTTGAAAATGTCTAATCCTATCACTCACTTTATACTTTGCCTGATTTCATAATGTTTCTATTGATATCTGCTTTTTTACATATTTTCCCAAGTTGATCCTAGTGACTGACACTTCATATGTGCTGACATTTACATTCACTCTATAATCGAAACCCTATTGCTAAAGAACTTTTGGTCCAAATCCTTTAATCACTCTTCTTTCTAAACCTACCGACTATCTTCCTAATCCTACCGACTATCCCTTTTTGATTGGATGTTCTCTTCTACATTCAATCATCCAATGTAAAAGGTCCTATGCCATTGTATATCGAATTATCTGAGACAACTTTGCAGAGCATAATTCAAAGCTAAGTATCCCAATCAAGGGAAAAACCCTTCTGGGCTTCAAATCATACCTAGATTTCTGTTTTCATACTTATATTTCACCAGATCTTAGAGAAGACGGACCATTTCAGGGGAACATAGTATGGCCCACCTGTCAGAGGACAATCTGGATAGTCACAGACCTAATTGGGGGAAGGAGGTGCCTTTGTGGGAGTGGGTATGGGTTTATTGTTTTGTCTCATGTTCTGAGAATAGATGGGAAAGGCGGTTAGTTTGGTTTGGAGTGGACAGTTTCTAGTAAGTCATTTGACAAGGCAAGTGTTTCTATGTCTGTGTATCCCACTGTGTCCGTTGTTGTAGATATTGGAAAAGAGAATGCATTAATGGATGTGTACTGTCTAGTGTAAATCTTCCCATAATTCAACCTGCCCAATATATGAATGGAGTGCAGCTTGTCTTTTTGATGTGCAACACCTGCTATCTTTCTAAGTTGCTGTTTTCTTCCTGAATTCTGGCCACTATCCAGAATAGGCTCATGGATTTGTGTCCAAAATATGTACCACCTCCAAACTCTGTGACATGGCCATGTACTGGATAGCTGAAAAGAATGGCGAGCATCTCAGAAAATGCAGATATCAGTGTGACCAGGAAAGTCTCAGTGGAGAAACCCTGCTTTGGGCCTTTTGCTTACTTATTGTTGTTTTGCACTGAATGTCAGGAAGTTCTTTGCCTCAATCCACAACTTTGTGAAGCCTGAAGTAAACAGTTTTCAAATGGAAATGAATGTCATCACCTGTGGCTCTTTGCTTAATTGCTTTGGGAAGGTATGTGTCTGAATTAGTCTCTTGGCCATGTTTGTGTCTATGACTTAGATTCTCAGCACCTGATGGATCTAAAGAATGGTCCCATGTGTGCGTCCAAAGCCATAATGGCAAAAAAAAAATCATTCATTATGGATGAAGTCTCTTGCCTTCCTCTGTTAATTTCCTGAACTCCATCAAGTGAGAATAGGGATTCTTTAGGTCAAATGAGTTCTTGAATTCCCTGCAGAGGTGCTTGGGTTTTCGCATAACTCCAAATCACATAAAGAATTGATACCTGAAATCAGTAGGCGTCAAATTGGAGAAACACAGAAGTATTAACGGCAGGCTTATTTGATCACTCCTCGTTCACAGAAACGGTGTCCAGGCCACCCTGACTTTAGGCAAATGAGGGGCAAGCGAGCTGATTTTGGACACTGTCTTGGCTTTTCTCATGACTCCAATTCACTTAAAGAATCTAGACCCCACAGTCAGAGAGCCTCAAATTGGATAAGCGGAACAGTATTAAGGGCAGGCCTATTTGATCACTCCTGATTCACAGGAAGGGTGCCCAGGCCACCCTGAAGTTAGGCAAAAGAGGTGCAAGAAGCTTATTTTGGACATTCTCTTGGGCTGCACAACTCATGGAAAACTCCAGGAAGAGGTTATGATTAGTGTCTATATGGAAGAAGAATAGGGCCATGAGGGAGTATTTTGGTTTTAATTGTTTTCATTTGAGTCGCGGTTGGAAGAGTTGTCTGGGTCCACCTGGACTTGAACTCTGGTGTGATTCTCCTTATAGACTGAGTTCTGGAACTGACCTGAGAGAAGTATTGCCATGAATTGTGTTGGGATTTTAGGAGGCCAGGCATGAAGTTGCCATTGGAACCTGAGATCTAGGCACAGGTTGGCTTTCCACAGAACACTGCGAATCTCAGCCAGGATATTACATGATTTTATTTTGAAAGACTTGGCATGCATTATTGAGATTCAAAACACACATGGACCTCGCTTTATAGACCTCAATTGGCCTCGCTTCATGTGACTTTTTGGCCACTCTTTGGGTAGCCTTGCCTGTGAGAGTGCTCCAGAGCTTTCCCTGAAATTAGCTTTCTAACCCTTTAATGGTTCCTGAATGAATTGCAAACCACAGTGCCTCCAACTTCATCCGTTAAAAATTGCTAGATAATTACCATGAAATTTTTAAAATTCCCATGACCAGATATCACTGGAGGACCTTTGATGTCCTGTTGATGATCATGAATATACCAGACAGGGCCTTGATTGACTGGGTTTCAGGAAAATGGTGTAGAACAGAGATGCTGGTAAGTAGAAGCCTAGTGAGTAGTGGGCCTAGAGAAGTGTTACGCAAGTGAGTGATAAAACATCTGTGGTGGGGCCATGTGGATCTTCCACTGGCTTCCAAATGGCTTGAGACTGACATGGTGCAGCCATCAGACCCATATACATAAAGGCATATTTTTATATGGAGAGGTTTTAGGGCAATGTTCAGAATCATGTTGCTATTGTCAAGGGGGCAAGCTACGTGGGATAGAACCCTGGTTGGTGCATTCTCCTGGAGACCCTGCACACCACAGCTGACAGAACTCCCTTCAGCACTGTTTCCCATTTGAACTCGTTGTATTTAATGAAGCAAATTCCAAACTCCCAGTGCAGCAGCAAGAAACACCACGATAATTGGAGGATGACCAAGTTGTTTCACAGTCCACACAGGAAGACACTTAGCCCTCAGTGGCCACAGTTTACCTACAAAGAGAGAATTCAGCACTGCTGCCTCATTTTTATTGAAAAATAAATAACCATGTCCTCCAGGTCACATAGATGCAGATCGAGCTTTGATTGTCTCACTACAAATAAAGCTAAAGCTCCTGAAAACAACATATATTTTAAGTGCCCAACCTTAAAGGCAGATTCTCAAAAAGTCTTTAGGCCAGCAGAGCTCCATATTTGTGGAGTGTTTACCCTGTCCCTTACTTTTGGAAACTCCTCTACCGCCTCCAAAGATGTGAAATCTGGAGCATTTTCCATTCCTGATAGGTATTCACAGATTTTCTAACTCTTCTCTTCTAATTGTGTCTTACTTGGGGCGAAGGTAATGTCAAGGCATTGTTCTGGAGGAGAGTGGGAAGAATTTTCTGTAGCATATATTTGCATAAACATTGGATTCAGTTTTCTATTTTCCATTCAAAATACTGAATCCCTGACTCTAACCCATACCCGACCAGACTCTGACTACTAATTCTAATATGATGGAGAAAAATAACCCAAACAGAATCGAAATACAAGCAGTTCAGAGTAGGCCTGGTGTATTGTTGTACTTTTCTTTTGCATGATACAGAGTTGGAGTTATGAATCTAGTCAATTTATTGTGGAAATAGTTGTCCATGTATTTTTAAGGTTAACAAATATGTGAATTCCTGTCTCCCTTTCTCTGTATTCTTATATGCACATATAGATTCCTCCCTGGTACCACACGTACATTCTTGTGAGGTGGCTGACTTGGCAGATACAAATTGTTAGAAGAGATCACTCCTACTAAACTTGTTGGAATTGGATATTCAACCTATGGTTGAGCTTGCTAGTTGAACAGCATTATACATAAATCCATGTTCAGTAAAATTAATATTTTTAGATCTGTGGATGATATATATTTTATAATGAATTTTGATTGACATATATTTTGCTACTTTTTTGTCTGTGTGTGTTTTGTATATATATATATATATATATATATATATATATATATATATATATATATATATATACATTCTCCAGATTTTTCAAAATATGAATTATATGTGTCTTATATACACTCCCTAAATTCATTCATGTTTATTATGTGGATTTATAATCAACTATTCACAAGATTATTCTGAGAAATATTCATCCACCTGAAATTTGCCTAATGCTCTCAAATGTCAATCCTAATTGTGACTACATATTTGTTTCTTCCTAAGATTATATATTTAAACTCAACCCTGTTCAAAATATCTAATCCTATCACTCACTTTATACTTTGCCTGATTTTGTAATGTCTCTATTGATATCTGCTTTCCTACATATTTTCCCCAGTTCATCATTGTGACTGACTCTTCACCTGTGCTGACATTTACATTCACTCTCTAATCGAAACCCTATTGCTAGAGAAATTTTTTTCCAATTCCTATACTCACCCTTCTTCATAAAAGTACTGACTATCTTCCTAATGCTACAGACTATCGTTTTTGACTGAATGTTCTCTTCTACATTCAATCATCCAAGTAAATTTGGGGCGAGCTTCAGAGGAGGAGACCACCAACAGACTATCTCTTGCAACATCAAAGGGTTTTTTGGGTGTCCAGCATGCTGGGGCTCAGAGATCACTTGAATAGAGCAGATAGCCCTGAGAATAGCTTAAATAGAGCTTATATACTTTCCCTGGAGAGGGCAGGGAGGGAATTTTATTGATGGGTCAGGGTGAGAGGGTGGTTTGCATTCACCTGGGTGAGGGAGTACATTCTGCAGTTGGGCAGTTGGGGACAGAACATTCTGGAACAAGATTTGCAAGCATTTCTCAAGATTTCAATAGTGTTTTGTTAAGGATACAGAAAAACAAGAAGTGACAAGTACCTATTTTATTAAACTTTAATTCCCCACTTCTTCTTCTGGCTACTTTTAATCATAAAAATGATCATTGGAGGGTGTCACATTCTATGTCTGCTAGTGGGGTATTACCATAAGTTTAACTCGTCCAATTTGAGCCTGGAGAAAAGAAATTACACGGTTGAGCAAACAGGATTTATAGTTAGCAATAATATGAGGATTATTATTGGACCGGCCAGGGTTGATAAAAACGTAGTTAACCAGGAGGAGTGTGTGAACCAAGACTCAAGCCACCCTTTTTGGGCCTCTCTCTCTTGTTGATGCTCTTCAAGGTGTCTTTTAAATTTACTCATAGATTTTATTACAACTCCAGTATGGTCAGCATAAAAACAACATCCTTCCCTCAATGCAGCACAAAGGCCCCCTTCTCTAATGAAGAGGAGGTCCAACCCTCAACTGTTCTTTAAAACAACTTCAGAGAGAGAGGTTAAAGATTCATGCAAAGCTCTGATGGAGGTTTCTAATATCTTAGTTTTGCTCTATTGCTTCTTCTAATTGGGTCATTTGTTGTGTCCCATGGACAATGGCAGTGGTTCCTGTGCCCACCCGTGCAGCAACTCCTATTCCTAATAGGATGGCTAAAGTGAGGGATACAAGTTCCCAGTAGAACCGGTTGTATGCCCCCCCTATTTGATCTTCAAACGAACCTGCGTCATGATAGAGCTTTCTGGGAAACATCTGCAACATTTCAAAATAATCACATCTGTTGACCATTTCATGAAAACATAAACAATGTTTAAGTATATAGAATTTATGCTGTTTTAGGGAGAGACAAGGCAAGGCACCTAAGATAGCACTGAAGACAGGGAAACAGTCCTATATTGTTGCAACTGGATTCAGAGGGCATTGCTTCTGTTGTAATCAATTAGTCCCCTGAAACTCAAGTTTAGGTAGTTTCAGAATTGTGTACCCAACATATAAGGGATGGGGCTCAGAAGTTTACAGTCTGCAGAAGTTCAAAAAAGCAGTATATGTTTCTGATTTTTCCTCTGTTCTGGGCAAGTTAAATTTTCAAGGACACCTGGGAGGAGGAGAGCTTTTTATTCCCTTTCTTATTTTCCCCCTGCCAGCTGTTACAACGGAGCCCAGTTGGTAATTTCTTTATCTTAGAAATGTGGCCATATCTGTGAAGCCCCAGCTGAAGGCCAGAGGACTTGTTCACATATTTTGTGAAAAACTAGTTAGGGGTTGTCTAGCTTAGAAGTACTGAGTTTTTTAGCCAGTGGCCAAGTATAACAGGGCAATAAAAAAAGAGAAAGTTTATCTACATTGAACTCTTTATAGAAACTCTATGCTGAAAGTTCTAAAGTCAGCCATGGTGAAGACTTCTGGAGAAGGACATTTAAGACTTTTCTGTGGGCCTGGTACAGAGGGGGAATACGGGGAAGGTGGGGCTGAGAGAAGCTCCGAGGATCTGAGAATGAGGAAAAAGAGAGATGTAAAAGAATAATTGGAAAGGTGTTTGGGAATTTCCTAGCAAAAACTTGAGCAGTAGAACAGGTAGAGAAGAGCAGAAAACGGGAGTGAGTATCCCAAAATCCTGTGAGGGACTTTAAATTTTAGTAACCTGTTTTCAGTGATGACAAAGCACTTTAATGGCCATTTATATTACATCTTGGATAAGGGTCTGAGAGCTCTCCTGAGCTCGTTTGAGCTTTGGGTTAGCTGGAAAGAGGACCTGGTGGGACCCGGTGTGGGCACTGACAGGAAGAGAGAGGAGTGAGTGGGTGGAGGGGTACCTCAGTACCTGCTACCTCACAAGCGGGCAATTGTCTGAGAACTGGTGGAGGTTTTGGGATTCTGATCTAGTAATTGGAGGGAGAAATCACGTTGCTGAGGTGGGAGTGACAGCAGAGAGTCTGGAGCAGAAGGCTGAGGATAAAAATCTATTGGAGAAGCATAGTTCAGGATGTGAGTTAAGGAGGGAAAGGGCTTCCACATAGGGGAATCTCCTTTCACCCTTTTGAGCACTTGCAGAAGTTAAAAAGGTCACGCAAAATTTGAGGATCTAGAGACCCCTCTGGGGGCCATCCTTTTTCTGTTGTCTACTTGGTAATATGGCCAATGCTGTGTACTGAATTTGATGAAGTATTGGGTTCCATCAGGCAGCCTCTGTATGCTCACATCTCCATGACATACTGAAGAAGTCGGTTTTTCCCCACACAGCCGTTACTGTTTGTGGCTTTGATAGTTTCCCGGGCAAACAAGTAATCTAGGATAGCCAACCTGCATTTGGCTCGCGTTGTCCCTTACATCCATAATGTTTGTTTCCATTATCTATGGTACACAAGGGATTTAATGGTATTTTAGTGGGATTTTCTTCATCAGGGATATCCCAATAGAAAAAACCTATGGCCAGCTGACAAATGTCTGGGTGGAGAGATGGCCACCAGGTCCCTAAGGGGGATGTATGTGAGATCGATTATACACTTTTCCCAGTAGGATTTGTGATCAGCCATCGCTGCTTAAAAGGCTGATGAGCGTTAGGACTACTTGTGGCCAAGGGGAGAGTATATAACCTTATCCACATGGCGAATACACAATTTGAAACTGTTACCAGTCTTTCCAGTTTCCAGAAAGATTCTGGACAAGAGCAGGCTTGAGATGAGAGGCATGGATCCAAGAAGTGATTCTGTATACCTTTACCACTGTAGGTGTTTATAAGTAGCACTGGTATGGTCCTTTACAGCTGGGTTCCAGGGATGACACCTGATGTCATCTTACATACATGAAGTCTCTTATTTGATATGGATGTGGAATCCCCTGGTACACAGTTTGTTACGCAGTGGGCAGCTATTTTCACAGGTATCACTGAGTTCTTTAAAGAGCTTTAAGTCTGTCAAGCAAGAGGGTGTGGAAAGGATCCTTAGGTCTTACAGTTGGGCTTAGGACCCTTACTGGACGAGGGCCACCATAGAGAACTTCTCAGGGGGTAAGGTTACTCAAAGAAACAGAAGGATTTTTTCTTGCATGAAACATTGCATAAGTCAGGAGCACAGTCCAATCTTTATGCTGGTCTCTAAGCTTAATTTCGTTAAGGTCTCTTCAATGGTTCTATTCATTCTTTCTACTTGTCCTGAACTCTGGGGTCTATAAGCCACAATATAACTTCCAATTAATCCCCAGGTTCCTGGCTAACCCCTGACTTACCTGGGCCATGAACATCGGTCCATTATCAGATCCTATTACCAGCTTAGCTTCCTCCAATGGTAGAGAGGCTTAGTCAGCAGCAGGGGAATCACTTAGAGTGTGTTGTGTGTTAGGGGACGAGGGCAGGGATAAGGAGAGGAGGAAGAGTCCAGTAGAGTCAAATCTTGTGACTCAGGGAAAACAGAGGGTGGAGGAGGAGGAAGAGGTGAGGGTTTGAGAGATCTTGTGGGAAGGAGTATGAGCAGAGGCATGGGCAAGGAAAGGCTTCACCCATGGAGGAGGAGATTTGCAGAGGTCCTGAAAAGTTAAGATATATGGCTGTTGATCAGGATGGCTATGTGGCCCTGGCTGAAAGACAATATCTCTGACTTTATAAATTAGTGGGAAGTAGAAAGATCTTTCTTGGGGCCATACGACTCCAAAGATGGGCATTCTGAGGCACAGAGAGTCTGCCAGGTCCAGCGTTTTACTAAAAAAAGAAAGATTCTGAGCCCTTAAGCGGACTTTGGTTCAGTGATCAAGGGTCAGGGACAGAGGCATTGAAGTGCTCTGTCCCATAGTGAAAGGTACACAAACAGTAAAAGCAAAAACACATGACACAGATAAGACAAGACCATAAAGACAGGCAATGGACATCCAACACTGAGACCAGGAATGCGTAGCCGGCAAAACCCGATAGGATGGCAATACCGAATCTAAAAGAAAATATCACTGAGTCGATGAAGCAATTGTTCCTTGATTCTCCGAGTCCTCTTTGGGGTCCCCCAGGGAGGTGCCCTATGTCTCTGTGACACGTCTCTCAGCCACCGTCGGAGAGACCCCAGGCTCTTCATCGCCAGCAATTTTGCCAAGCCCTAACATGACACCTGAAACCAGAAAGAGGCGCCTTACTTGCTCCGAGAGGAGCCCGTTGGGGTCTCTCATCCGCCACTGCCGGAACTCGGTGGAACCTCAATATGTAAAGGTCAGGTGAGTGTTGGAGGAAGAGACTACCAAGAGACTGTCTCATGCAACAGCAAAGGGTTATTTTGCGTCCAGCTTGCTGGGGCTCACAGCTAACTTAAATAGATCAGAGAGCTCTGAGAACAGCTTATGCAGAGCTTACATACATTCCTTGGAGATGGAAGGGAGGGAAGTTTACTGATGTGTAAGGGTGAGTGGGCGGTTCGTGTGACACCGAGTGAGGCAGTACATTCTGCAGTTTGGCAGTTGGGAACAGTACATTCTAGAACAAGATTAGCAAACATTTCTCAAGATTTCAACAGTGTTTTTTTAAGCATACAGAAAAACAGGAAATAGCAAGTACCTATTTTATTAACCTTTCACTACCGACTATCCTTTTTTGACTGGATGTTCCTTCTACATTAATTCATGCAAAGTACAAGGTCCTATGCCATTGTATATCGATTTATCTGAGACATCTCTGCAGAACGTAATTCAATGCTGCGTATCCCAATCAAGGGCCCAATGCCCTTCTGGCCTTCAAATCATACTTAGATTTCTTTTTTCATACATATATTACACCTATATATTCTTATACACATAGCAGGTTCCCAATACCATTATTCATCCAGCACAATGATTTCTAACCCAAATCAAACATGTTTTTAACCATAATCATACACTATTCCCTCAATCTAACTTTATAGAACAGCAGGGAAAGAGTTGATTTTACAATACAGAAATGTAGGGAAACTTCCACCTGCTGATAACCTCAAAGGCCCATGCAGAAATGATCCCTGGAGAAGATGTAGGCAGCTATGAAGGACCTGAGAGACCAAAAGTCATCTTCCATGGCAAACAACCCAGTCAGGATAAAAGGTTGTGTCTGAATCAGATTCTCTTCTTAATGTAGAGAACATGGACCAAAACAGGCCTGTGTGGAGATCTATTCCTGGGTGCCTATGGTTGATATACCATTCTAACTTGTGAAAGTTTCACAGGAAGTAGGGGCAGCCTCAATCTCATGGGACCCTTGGAAGTAACAGTTAAGACAAAGTGGTTGCCAAGACAGGGACCTCATTCAGTTCAGGAAGGAAGTGACCTCACCTCACTTCCATGGTGATGGAACTCTCTGAACTTTGGATCCAGGAAGCCAGGCACCCATAGCCAGTCCAAGTCCCAGTCCCTATGGTCTCACTTGTTTGGATTTACTAAATGCAGTCAGTCTTTCTTGGTACCTTCAGACGTGAGAAGGCCAAATGCCAGGAAAGCTCGGAAGCGGGGCTTTTCTTGAGAAAGTCGTTAGTGGCTCACCGTTGGCTCCTGAGAAGTTCACAGAGTTTGCCAAGGAGACCAGATCTGAGACAGGACAGGCCATTTCGGGGGAACGTATTATGGCCTACAAGTCAGAGGACACTCCGGATAGTCAAAGACCTACTTAGGGGAAGGAGGTGCCTTTGTGGGTGTGGTTGTGGGTTTGTGGTTTTGTCTCATTTTCTGAGAATAGGTAGGACAGTCGGTTTGTTTCATTTGAAGTGGACTGTTTCTAGTAAGTCTTTTCACAGGGCGAGTGTTTCTATGTCTGTGTATTCCACTGTTTCCGTGGTTGTAGACATTAGAAAAGAGAATTCATCAATGGATGTGTCGTGTCTAGTAGAAAGCTTCTCAGCATTCATATTGCAACGTTTATGAATGGACTGTAGCTAGCCTTATCGATGAGCAACACCTGCTACCTTCCTAAGTTTCTATTTTCGTCCTGAATTCCGGCCAATTTCAAGAATAGGCCCATGGTTTTGTGTCCAAGATATGTACCACCTCCAAGCTCTGTGACATAGCCATGTACTGGATAGCTGTAGGTGATGGCGAGCATCTCAGAAAACTCAGATATCAGTGTGACGAGGACAGTCTCAGAGGAGAAACCCTGCTTTGGGCCTTTTGCTTACCTATTGTTCTGTTGCCCTGAATGTCAGGAAGTTCTTTGCATCTGGCCACCCCTTTGTGAAGCCTGAAGAAAACAGTTTTCAAATGGAAATGATTGGGCATACCTGTGGCTCTTTTCTTAAGTGCTTTGAAAAGGGATGTGACTGAATCAGCCCCCTGGCCCTGTGTGTGGCTGAGGCTTAGATTCTCAGCACCTGTGGATCTAAAGAAAGTTCCCATGTTTGCATCCAAAGGAAAAATGGCAGAAAGAGCAGCCATTGGGATGAAGTCTCTCGACTTCCTCTGTAAGGTTCCTGAACTCCATCAAGTGAAAATAGGGATCCTTTGGGTCAAATGAGTTCTTCAAAACCTGCAGAGGCTAGCCCATAGGTGCTTGGTTATTTCATGACTAAAATTCACATAAAGAATCTAAACCAAACAGTCAGTAGGCCTCAATTTGGAGAATTGGAGCGGTATTAATGGCAGGCCTATTTGATCACTCCTGGTTCACAGGATGGGTGTCCAGGCCACCTTTACTATAGGCAAATGAGAGTCAAAGGAGCTTATTTTGAACACTGTCTTGGTCTGCTCCCCTCATGGAAACCTCCAGCAAAATTATGATGAGTGTCAATATGAAAGAAGATGAGGGCCATATGGGAGTGTTCTTGTTTTAATTGTGGTAATTTGTGTGGTAGTTGGAAAAGATGACTCGGATCACCTGGGCTTGAACTCTGGTGTGATTCCCCTTAAAGAATGAGTTCTGGATCTGACCTCAGAGAAGTATTGTCGTGAGTTCTCTTGGGATTTTACTAGGCCACACGTGAGAATCGCCTTTGGAAATTGAGATCTAGGCCCAGGATGGCTTTCCACAGAGCTCGGGGATTCTGAGCCAGGATATCACATGATTTAATTCTTAAAGACTTGGCAGCCCTAGTTGAGAGTCCAAACACATATGGACCTCACATTGTACACCTCAATGTGTCTGGATTCATGTGACCTTTTGGCCAGTCTTTTGGAAGGCTTTTCTGTGAGTGTTCTCCAGAGCTTTCATTGAAATGAGCTTCCTCACCATTTAATGGTTCCTGAATTAATTGAAACCCACAGTGCCTCTAACTTCATTTTTGAAAAATGACTAGATTCATACCATAAAATTTTTGAAATTCCCATGACCAGGTGGCACTGGATAAACTTTGGATTTCCTGTTGCTGATCATGAGTGTACCAAAGAGTGCCTTGATTGACTGGTTTTCGTGAAAATGGTGTAGAACAGAGATGCCAGTAATTTGGAGCCTAATGAGTAGTGGGCCTAGAGAAGTGGACTGTAGGTGTGTAAATAAATATTTTTGGTAGGACCACCTGGATCTTCCATTGGCTTCGAAAGACTTGCGACTGACATGGTGCAGGCAGGAGAACTTTATATGTAAAGGCATCTTGTCATATGGAGAGGTTTCAGGGCAATGTTCAGAATCAGGTTGCTATAGTCAAGGTGAAAGCTATGTAGGATAGAAGCCTGGTTCGTACATTCTCTTTGCGTCCCTGACCAACCACACATGACAGAACTCCCTCCAGCATTTTGTCCCAGTTGAACTCCTTGTATTTCGTGAAGGAAATACCAAACTCCCAGTGCAGCAGTAAGAAACACCCTGGAAAGTGGAGGATCACCAAATGGCTTCACAGTCCACACGGAAAGACACTTAGCTCCCAGTGGCCACAGTTTACCTACAAAGAGAGAATTCAGAACTGCTCCCTCATGTTCATTAGAAAATAAGGACCATGTGCTCCAGGTCATAGAGATGCAGACCCAGATTTCATGGTGTCACTACAAACGAAGCTAAATCTCCTAACAATTACATATATTTCTTGTTCCCAACCTCAGAGGAAGTTTCTCAAGAAGTCTCAAGGCCAGCACAGCTCCATGTTTCTGGATTGTTTACCCTTTCCCTTACTTTTGGAAACTGTTCTACCACCTCCAGTGTTGTGAACTCCTGAGCATTTTCCATTCCACATATATATTCAGATTTTCTAACTCCTCTCCTCTAATTGTGTCTTACTTTTAGCGATGGTTATGTCAAGGCATTGTTCTGGATGAGAGAGGGAAGATTTTTGTGTATCACATTTTTGCATACACATTAGATTCATTTTCCTTTTTTCCATTTGAAATACTGAATCCCTGACACTAACCCATACCCTACTAGACTCTGACTACTAATCCTAATATCATGGAGAGAAAGAAACCTAACCGAATAGAAATACAGGCCTTTCATAGGAAGCATGGTGTATACTTCTATTTGCCTTCTGCATTATCAAGAGTATGTTTTTTAAATCTAGTCAACTTTTCATTGTAATATTTCTCCATGATTTTTTAAAATTATCACATATATAAATTCCTGTCTCCCTTTCTCTGTATCCTATTCAGCACATGTATTTTTGTATACATATATATATAATATCCTACCTGGTATCACACGGACAATCTTGTGAGCTCCCTGATTTTGGAATATAAAATTGTGAGAACAGATGACTCTCCCTAAATAATGATGGGACTGAAAATTCAACTTATGGGTGAGCTTCCTAGTGAAAAACACTATACATAAATCCATGTTCAGTAAAATGAATATTTTTGGATATGTGGATGAATTATATTTCATGATGAATTTCGATTGGCATATATATTGCTAAATATTAATGTGTGTGTGTGTGTGTGTATGTATTTTTTTTAAATCTGGAAAAAAAATATATATGTGTATATATATACATATATATATTATATATGTATATATGTATATATATTATATATATATTATATATATATGTATATATATTCTCCAGATTTTAAAAAAATATGAAAAATATGTTTCTTATTATACACTCCCTAAATTCATTTATATTCATGTATGTGGGTTCAAAATCCACTTTTTACAAGATTATTTTCAGCAATATTTATACACCTGTAATACATATTGGTTTCCTACTACTGAATACTAAGTTCAGTAGGTGGTGCATACAAATCCTAATATTTCTACAGTACCTGACCCAGTTTAACATCAATGCAAGTAGATTGCTATGGGACATGATGTGTATTTTGAAGTTCATTTTTACTCAACACTGGTACATTACTATTTTTTCAGTATATGGACATCATAGGATATATTTTTTCACCCACAACTTCACAAAATTATAGGCATTTGGTTCACTCTCATTTACTTACTACTTCAGAACACATGTATTCCTCCATGTTTCTTTACTGGTCTTTTCACTAGACTTCTTTCTAAACACATTATTTTTGATTCCATAATCATTTTTGAAGCAATACTCACTCTTCACGATAAACCGTAACCCTAATATTACCATTACATATATAACTGGTTGGAATGATTGTATATATATCAATATAAGATTTCCAATACATTTTCAGATGCAAACTCAATCCATTATTTAAAGTTGGAACCAGTTATATACTTTATTCACAATCTGGTCTATTCATGCAACATCTCAATAATGATCAACACAAGGTACACCTATTTGTATCACCAGTACTAATTTATAAGTTTCCAGAATATTACTCCCCATAATGGTGGAAGAAATACTCATGTCACCTTATCAACATATAAATTTTATCACGGTAGTATTCTGGACACAAAATGCAAAGGTCACACATATGATTGTACCAAAGCCTAAATGGAAAGTGACCATGGATTACTAAAAACATCCATGTCCAGGGTGCCTAATGCTCTCAAATTTCAATCCTATTGATTACTACATATTTGTTTTTTCCTAAGATTATATATTCAACCTCAAGCCTGTTGAAAATGTCTAATCCTATCACGCACTTTATACTTTGCCTGATTTCCTAATCTTTCTATTGATATCTGCTTTCCTACATATTTTTTCCCAGTTCATCATTGTGACTGTCTCTTCAGATGTGCTGACATTTACATTCACTCTCTAACTGAAACCCTATTGCTAAAGAACTTTTGGTCCAACTCCTAGTCTCACTCTTCTTCCTAAACATACTGACTATCTTCCTAATCCTACAGACTATCCCTTTTTGACTGGATGTTCTCTTCTACATTCAATCATCCGAGGTACACGGTCCTATGCCATTGTATATCGATTTATCTGAGACCTCGGTGCAGAACATAATTCAAGCTCAGTATACCAATCAAGGTTCTGTTGCCCTGAATGTCAGGAAGGTCTTTGCCTCAGGCCACCCCTTTGTGAAGCCTGAAGAAAAAAATTTCAAATGGAAATAAATGGGCATCACCTGTGGCTCTTTGCTTAATTGCTTTGGAAAGGGATTTGTCTGAATCTGCCTCTTGGCCCTGTGTGAGGCTGTGGCTTCGATTCTCTGCACCTGATGGATCTAAAGAAAGATCCCATGTGTGCATTCAAAACCAAAATGGCAAAAAGAGCAGTCATTGTGGATGAGGATTCTTGCCTTTCTCTGTTAGGTTCCTGACCCCCTTCAAGTGAGATTAGGGATCCTCTTTGTCAAATGAATTCTTGAATGCTCTCCAGATGTGCTTGGATTTTCTCATGACTCCAAATCACATAAAAAATCTATACCTGACATTCAGTAAGCCTCAAATTATAGAAACAAAGCGGAATTAATGGCAGGCCTTTTTGATCACTCCTGGTTCACAGGAAGGGTGTCCAGGCCACCCTGACTTTAGGGAAATTAGAGGCAAGGGAGCTTATTCTGAAAACTGTCTTTAGTTGCAACCCTCATGGAAACTTCCATCCAGAACTTTTGATGAGGGTCTTTATGGACGAAGATGAGGGCCATGTGGTAGTTTTTTTGTTTTAATTGTGGTCATTTGTGTGGGGGTTGGAAGACATGACTTGGTCCACCTGGGCTTGAACTCTGGTGTGATTCCCCTTAGAGCCTGAGTTCTGGAACATACCTCATAGAAGTATTGATATGAATTGTGTTGGTTTTTAGGAGGCCACGCATGATTGTCACCCTTTCAAACTGAGATCTAGGCCCAAGGTGGCTTTCCACAGAGCAATGGGAATCTCAGCCAGGAAATCACATGATTTTATTCTGAAAGACTTCGCAGCCATTGTTGGCCCTCGGAAGCAAGAAGGAGTGGCCATACTCATATCGAATAAAATCAACTTAAAACCTAAGTTAATCAAAAGTGATAAAGAAGGACACTATATACTGTTAAGAGGCAACATTCACCAACAAGACATAACAATTATCAATTTGTATGCACCAAACAATGGTGGTGCCAAGTCATAAAACAAACTCTCCTCAAGTTCAAGAGTCATATAGGCTATAGCACAATAATTACGGGTGACTTCAGCACACAACCCTCGCCATTGGACAGATCCTCTAGAGAAAATCTGAATTAAGAAACTATAGAACTCAATAGCACAATCAATAACCTAGACTTAACCAACATATATAGAATATATTAAACATCATAAAGTGGATACATGTTCTTCTCAGCAGCACATTGGTCCTACTCAAATATAGACCATATATTATGCCATATGGAAACTCTTAGTAAATATAAAAGTATGGAGATAATACCATGCACCATATCTGATCATAATGGAATGAAACTTGAAATTAATGATTGAAGAAGGAAGGAAAAATTCTACATCACATGGAAAATGAACAATATGTTACTGAATAATCAATGGGTTACAGAAGACATAAAGGAGGAGATAAAAAAATCTCTTAGATACAAATGAAAATACAGACACAACATACCGGATTCTGTGGCAAACAATGAAAGCAGTTTTAAGAGGGAAATTCATTTCTTGGAATTCTTTCCTCAAAAAAAGAAAAAAACAACAAATAAATGATCTCACACTACATCTCAAAAACCTAGAAAAAAAAGAGCAAAACAACAAATGTAGTAGAAGACAAGAAATAATTAAAATTAGAGGAGAAATCAACAAAATTGAAACAAAAAAATTGAACAAATAAAAGTTGGTTCTTTGAAAATAAATTAAATCGACAGGCCCTTAGCCATGCTAATGAAGAGAAGCAGAGAGAGAACTCAAATTACTAACATATGGGATAAAAAAGGCAATATCACAACAGACACTACAGAAATACAGAAGATAATTCGAAAGTATTTTGAAACCCTATATTCCAATAAAACAGAAGATAATGAAGATATCGATAAATTTCTTATGTCATATGATCTGCCCAGATTGAGTCCGGAAGACACACAAAATTTAAATAGACCAATAACAAAGGAAGAAATAGAAGAAACCTTCAAAAGACTACCTACCAAAAAAAACCCTGGACCAGATGGTTATACAGCAGAGTTCTACAAAACGTTCAAAGATGAATTAATACCAATACTTTTCAAGCTATTTCAAAAAATAGAAAAAGAAGGAGTTCTTCCAAATTCATTCTATGAGGCCAACATCACTCTGATCCCAAAACCAGACAAAGACACTTCAAAGAAAGAAAACTACAGACCAATATCTCTAATAAACTTGGATGCAAAAATTCTCAATGAAATCCTGGCAAATCAAATACAAAAGCACATAAAAAAATTGTGCATCATGATCAAGAGGGATTCATCCCAGGGATGAAAGGCTGGTTCAATATACGGAAATCAATAAATACTATTCACCACATCAATAGACTTAAAGAGAAGAACCATATGATCATCTCGATAGATGCAGAAAAAGCATTCTACAAAGTACAGCATCCCTTTATGTTTAAAACTCTATAAAAACTAGGAATAACAGGAACTTACCTCAACATTGTAAAAGCTATATATGCTAAACCTCAGGCTAGCATCATTGTAAATGGAGAAAAACTGAAGGCATTCCCTTTAAAATCTGGAACAAGACAGGGATGCCATCTATCACCACTTCTATTCGATTTAGTTCTTGAAATACTAGCCAGAGCAATTAGACAGACAAAAGAAATTAAAGACTTAAAAATAGGAAAAGAAGAACTTAAATTATCGCTATTTTTGGATGACATGATAATATATTTAACAGACCCAAAAGGGTCTGCTAGAGTTAGTAAATGAATTCAGCAAAGTGGCAGGATATAAAATCAACACGCATAAATCTAAGGCATTCCTGTATATCAGCAACAAAACTTCTGAAATTTAAATGAGGAAAACCACTCCTTTTACAGTATACTCAAAGAAAATAAAAAACTTGGGAATCAACCTAACCAAAGAGGTGAAAGATTTATGCAATGAAATCTACAGAACCCTAAAGAGAGAGATAGAAGAAGATGTTAGAGGATGAAAAAGTATGCCCTGTACATGGATAGGCAGAAATAACATCATCAAAATGGCGATATTACCCAAAGTTCTCTACAGGTTTAATGTGATGCCAATCAAAAACCCAATGGCATTTCTTGTAGAAATAAATAAAGTAATCATGAATTTCATATGGAAAAACAAAAGACCCAGAATAGCGAAAGCAATTCTAAGCAGGAAGTGTGAATCCAGAGTTCAAACTGTACTACAAAGCAATAGTAACAAAAACAGTGTGGTACTGGTATCAAAACAGGCAGATGGACCAATGGTACAGAATAGAGGACACAGAGACAAATCCACAAAATTACAACTTTCTTATATTTGAAAAAGGGCCTAAAAGCATGCAATGGAAGAAGGATAGCATATTCAACAAATGGTGCAGGGACAACTGGAAATTCATATGCAACAAAATGAAACTGAATCCCTTTCTCTCACAATGCACAAAAGTTAACTCAAAATGGATCAAGGAGCCAGATATAAAATCAGAGACACTGCGTCTGATAGAAGAAAAAGTTGGCTACAATGTACATACTGTGGGGTTGGGCTCCAAATTCCTTAATAGGAAACCCATAGCCCAAGAGTTAATAAAAAGAATAAACAAATGGGACTTACTTAATCTAAAGAGATCTTTCTCAGCAAGAGAAAAAATAAGAGAGGTAAATAGAGAGCCTACATCCTGGGAACAAATTTTTACCCCTTACACTTCAGATAGAGCCCTAATATCTAGAATAAAAAGAACTCAAAAAAATTAAACAATGAGATAACAAATAACCCAATCAACAAATGGGCCAAGGATCTTAACAGACACTTCACAGAGGAGGACATACAATCAATCAACAAGTACATGAAAAAATGCTCACCATCTCTAGCAGTCAGAGAAATGCAATCAAAACCACCCTAAGATACCATCTCACTCCAGTAAGATTGGCAGCCATTATGACGTCGAACAACAATAAGTGTTGGTGAGGATGTGGGGTAAAGGGTACACTTGTACACTGCTTGTGGGACTGCAAATTGGTGAGTACAATATGGAAAGCAGTATGGAGATTCATGGGAAAGCTGGGAATGGAACCACCATTTGACCGAGATATCGCCCTTCTCAGACTCTTCCCTGAGGATGTTAATAGAGAGCAGTATAAGGATACTTCCACATCGATGATCATAGCGGCACAATTCACAATAGCTAGACTTTGGAACCAACCTAGATGCCCTTCAATAGACGAATGGATAATAAAAATGTGGCATCTATACACAATTGAGTATTACACAGCACTGAAAAATGACAAAATCATAGAATTTGCAGGGAAATGAATGGCATTAGAATAGATTATGCTAAGCGAAGCTATCCAATCCTTAAAAAACAAATGCCAAATGTTTCCTTTTATATAGAGAGAGCAAATAAGAAGAGAACAGGGAGGAAGAACATGAGAAAAATATTAAAACTAAACAGAGATGAGTGGGGGGAGAGAAAGGGAGAGAGAAGGAAAAGCATATGGAAATGGTAGGAGACTACTCAATGTTACACAAAATTACATATAAGAGGTTGTGAGGCTAAAGAGGGGAAAACAAGGGAGAGAATTAAACAACAGCAGATGAGGTAGAGAGGGAAGATGGGAGGGGAGGGGGAATAGTAGGGGATAGGAAAGGTAGCAGAATACAACAATAACTAGTATGCTATTATGTAAAAACGTGAGTGTGTAACTGATGTGATTCTGCGATTTGTATTTGGGGTAAAAATGGGAGTTCATAACCCAATTGAGTCAAATGTATGAAAGATGATATATCATGAGTTTTATAATGTTTTGAACAACCAAAAATAAAAAGAATTGAATTTCCAATATTTGAGTCATTTAACAACTTTATTTTTTAATAAAATTGTCTTTTATTTGTTATCTTACTTGCTGGTATCTGCCTTTCAGTTTTAAAAAACTATGAGCTGTAGCCATTCATCCATGTAGTATGTAAAAGAAAATTTTGAGTGTCTCCATGTTACCAGATTGGCAAGGCATCAAGGTTTCCTTCACAAACAAGGTGAAGGCTTTGCCATTAGAAATTTAACATTCTGCAAAACAATTTTTTTAACTTTCCAATTAAATTTCCAAAAAAATTTAGAAAAAGAAGAATATAATCCCCACAGTAAGAAGGCCTCAAAGTGGAGAAGTGGAGCATTTACGGCAGGCCTATTTGATCACTCCTGGTTCACAGGAAGCATGTCCAATCCACCCTGACGTTAGGCAAATGAGGGGCAAGGGAGCTTATTTTGGGCACTGGTTTGGCTGTGCCCCTCATGGAAAACTCCATCCACAGGTTATGATGTGTGTCTATATGGAAGAAGATGAGAACCATGTGGGAGTGTTTTGGTTTTAATTGTGGTCATTTGTGTGGTAGTTGGAAGAGATGACTGGGTCCACCTGGGCTTGAACTCTGATGTGATTCCCCTTAGAGAATGAGATTTGGAACTAACTTCAGAGAAGTATTGCCATGAATGTTGTTGGGATTTCAGGAGGCCACACATGAGAGTCGCCCTTGGAAACTGAGGTCTAGGCCCAGGGAGGCTTTCCAGAGAGCACTGGGAATCTCAGCTAGGATATCTCAGGTTTTATTCTGAAAGACTTGGCAGCCATCGTTGAGAGTCAAAACACACATGACCTCACATTGTAGACCTCAATGGGCCTGGCTTCATGTGACAATTTGGCCACTCTTTGGGAAGCCTTGCCTGTGAGAGATCTCCAGATCCTTCATTAAAATGAGCTTCCTCAACATTTAATGGATCCTGAATGAATTGAAACCCACAGTACCAACAATTTCATCTGTGAAAAATAGTTAGATAAATACCATAAAATTTTAGAAATTCTCATGACCAGGTGGCACTGGAGAACCATTGGATGTCCTGTTGCTGATCATGAGTATACCAGACAGTGCCTTGATTGACTAGGTATCATGAAAATCGTGTAGAACAGAGATGCCAGTAAGTTGGAGCCTGCTGAGTAGTGGGCCTAGAGCAGTGGTGTGCAGGTGTGTGATAAAACATCTCTGGTGGGGCCATGTGGATCTGCCATTGACTTTCAAATGCCTTGAGACAGACACGGTGCAGCCAGCAGACCCTTCTATATAAAGGCATCTTGTTATATGGAGATTTTTCACGGCAATGTTTAGAATCAGGTTGCTATGGTCAAGGGGCAAGCTATGTGGGATAGAAGCCTAGTTGGTGCATTCTCATGCAGACACTGACCCACCACACGTGACAGAACTCCCTCCAGCACTGTGTCCCACTTGAACTCCTTGTATTTCGTGAAGCAAATACCAAACCCCCAGTGCAGCAGCAAGAAACAAAACGAAAAGTCGAGGATGACCAAATGGCTTCACAGTCCACATGGGGAGACACTTAGCCCCACTGGCCACAATTTAGCTACAAAGAGAGAATTTAGCACTGCTGCCTCATGGTCATTGGAAAATAAGAAACCATGTCCTCCTGGTCACATAGATGCAGACCTAGCTTTGATGGTCTCACTACATCGGAAGTTAAAGCTCCTGAAAACAACATATATTTCAAGTGCCCAAGCTCAGAGGCAATTTCTCAAGAAGTGATTAGGCCAGCAGATCTCCATGTTTGTGGAGTGTTTACCATGTAACTTACTTTTGGAAACTGCTCTATCAACTCCAAGGTTGTGAATTCCTGAGCATTTTCCATTCTAAATATATATTCACAGATTTTCTAACTCTTCTCCTCTAATTCTGACTTACTTGTGGCGAAGGGAATGTCAAGTCATTGTTCTGGATGAGAGAGAGAAGATTTTGTTTTGCACATATTTGCATAAACATTGGATTCATTTTACAATTTTCTGTTTGAAATACTGAATCCCTGACACTAACCCATACCCTACTAAACTCTGACTACTAATCCTAATATAATGGAGAAAAATAACCCAAACAGAATAGAAATACAAGCATTTCAGAGGAAGCATGGTGTATAGTTGGACTTACCTTTTGCATGATATAAGGTAGGAGTTATAAATCTAGTCAATTATTTGTTGAAATAATTCTCCATGTGTTTTTAAAGTTAAGAAATATGTGAATTCCTGTCTCCCTTTCTCTGTAGCCTATTAAGCAAATGTATTTTTATATGCACAAATTGAATCCTACCTGGTTTCACATGTACATTCTTGTGAGGTGGCTGAATTGGCAGATACAAATTGTGAGAAGAGATCACTCCTCCTAAACGCTGTTTTAACAGAAAATTCAACCCATGAGTGAGCTTCCTAGATGAACAACACTATACATATATTACTGTTCAGTAAAATGAATATTTTGGGATATGCGGATGAGTTATTTTTCATGATGAATTTCAGTTGGCATATATATTGCTACATTATAATGTGTGTGTGTTTGTGTGTCTATATATATATATATATTCTCCAGATTTACCAAAATATGAAATATATGTGTCTTCTTATACACCGCCTGAATTCATTCATATTCATATATGTGGATTTATAATCAACTTTTAACAAGTTTATTCTCAGAAATATACATCCACTGAAATACATATTTGTTTCCTAGTACTGAAAACTAACTTCAGGGAAGGGTGCTTACAAATCGTAATATTTCTACAGTAACTGACCAAGTTTAACATCAATGCAAGTAGATTCCTATTGGATGTGATGTGTTTATTAAAGTTCATTTTTATTCAAACCTTGTACGTTATTATTTCTTCAGTTTATAGACATCATAAATTATATCCTTTCATTCACAAATTCACAAATTTATAAACATTTGGTTCACTTTCAATCACTTCCTCCTTCAGAACACTTATATTTCTCCATGTTTCTTGACTCGTCTTTTCACTAGACTTCTTTCTAAACACATTATTTTCGATTCCATAATCATTTTTGAAGCAAACTCATTCACTATTCATGATAAACGGTAACCCTAAGATAACCATTAGATATGTAAGTGGTTGGAATGAATGTATGTATATCAATAAATGATTTCTTCTATTTTTTCAGATATCAATACAATCCATTATTTAAATTTGGAACCAGTCATATAATTTATTCACATTATGGTCTATTAATGCATCATCTCTATATTCATGAACACAGGGTAAGCCTATTAGTATCCCCAGTACTAATTTATATCTTTTCAAAATATTTCCCCCAGAAATGGTGGAAGAAATACTCATGTCACCTGATCTTCATATACATATTATCACAGTAATATTTGGGACACAAAATGCGAAGGTCACCCTTATGATTGTACCAAAACCTCAATGGAATGTGAACATGGATTACTAAATATATCCATGTCCAGGTTGCCTAATGCTCTCAAATGTCAATCTTATTGGTGACTACAAATTTGTTTCTTCTTAAGATTATGTATTCAACGTCAACCCTGTTGAAAATCTCTAATCCTATCATGTTATACTTTGCCAGATTTCCTAATGTCTCTATTGATGTCTGCTTTCCTACATATTTTCCCCAGTTCATCATTGTGCCTGACTCTTCACATATGGTGTCATTTATATTCACTCTCTAACCAAAACCGTATTGCTAAAGAACATTTGGTCCAAATCCTAGACTCACTCTTCCTCCTAAACCTACTGACTATCTTCCTAATCCTACACACAATCCCTTTTTGACTGGATGTTCTCTTCTACATTTAATCATCTGAGGTACAGGGTCTTATGCCATTGTATATCAATTTAACTGAGACCTCGGTGCAAAACATAACTCAAGCTAAGGATCCCAATCAAGGGTCCAAATCCTTCTGGGCTTCAAATATTACCTAGATTTCTGTTTTCATACTTATGTTTTCCCTCTATATTCTTATAAATATCGCTGGTTCTCAATACAATTATTCATCCAGCAGAATGATTTCCAACCCAAATCGAACATGCTATTAACCCTGACCATACAATATTCCCTCAATCTCACTTTACAGAAGAGCAGGGACAAAGTTGGTATTACAATACAGGAAGTTAGGAGATCTTCCACCTGCTGAGTACCTCAAAATCCATGCAGAAATTATCCCTGGAGAAGATGCAGGCAGCTATGAAGGACCTGAGAGAACAAAAGTAATATTCCATGGCAAACAACATGGTCAGGATGAAAGGATGTGTCTGAGTCAGCCTCTCTATTCTTAATGTAGGGAAGATGGACCAAACTAGGCCTGTGTGGAGAGCTGTTCCCAGGTGACTATGGTTTCTATACCATTCTAACATGTGAAAGTATCACAGGAAGTAGGGCAGCCTCCATGTCAGGAGACAATAGGAAGAAACTGTTAGGACAAAGTGGTGGCCAAGACAGTGACCTCATTCATTTTCTGAAGGTAGTGACCTCACCTCACTTCCTTGGTGATGGAGGTCTCTGAATTTTGTGATCCAGGAAGCCAGGCACCCTGAGCCAGTCCCAGTCGCAGTCACAGTGGGCTCATTTCTTTGGATTTACCAAGGACAGAGTCAGTCTTTCTTGGTACCTACTGATGTAAGGGTTGCCAAATACCAAGAAAGCTCTGAAGAGGGGTCTTTCCTGAGAGCATAGGAATTGGCTCACCACTGCCTCCTTACAAATTCACAGATTTGACGAAGGAGACCAGATCTGAGACAGAAAGGCCATTTCTGGGTTCATCGTATGTCCTACCAGTCAGAGGACACTCCAGATAGTCACAGACCTACTTGGAAGAAGGAGGTGCATTTGTGGTTGTTGGTTTGTGTTTGTGGTTTTTTCTCATGATCTGAGAATAGGTAAAAAAGGAGGTTTGTTTGGTATGGAGTGGACTGTTTCTAGTAAGTCATTTGACAAGGAGACTGTTTCTGTGTCTGTGTATCCCACTGTGTTTTTCTTTGTAGATATTAGAAAAGAAAATAGCTCATTGGGTGTGTCCTGTCTAGTAGAAAACTTCCCAGTATGCATCCTTCCCAATTAATGAATGGAATGAGGCTTGCCTTATCCATGGGCAACACCTGCTATCTACCTATGTTCTCATTTTTTTCCTGAATTCTGGCCACTCTAAAGATTAGTATCATGTATTTTTGTACAAGATACGTACCACCTCCAAGCTCTGTGACATAGCCATGTACTGGATAGCTGAAGGGAATGGCGAGCATCTCAGAAAACTCACATATCAGAGTAACCAGGAAAGTCTCCTAGGAGAAACCCTGCTTGGGGGCTTTTGATTACCTATTGTTCTGTTGCTCTGAATGTCAGAAAGGTCTTTGCCTCAGGCCAAACCTTAGTGAAGCCTGAAGAAAAGAGTTTTCAAATGGAAATGAATGGGAATCACCTGTGGCTTTTTACTTCATTGCTTTGGAAAGGGATTTGTCTGAATCAGCCACTTGGCCCTGTGTGAGCCTGTGGTTTAGATTTTCAGCACCTGATGTATCTAGAGAAAGATCCCATGTGGGCATCCAAAACCAAAATGGAAAAATAGATCAGTCATTGTACATGAAGCCTCTCGCCTTCCTCTGTAATATTAATGACCTCCATCAAGTGAGAATAGGGATCATTTGTGTCAAATGAGTTCTTCAAAGCCCTGCAGAGGCTGGACAATAGGTGCTTGCGTTTTCTCATGACTCCAATTCACACAAAGAATCTATACCCCACAGTCAGTAGGCCTCAAATTTGAGAAGTGGAGCAGTATTAACAGCAGTCCTATATGATCACTTCTGTTTCACAGGAATGTTGTCCAGGCCACCCTGACTTTAGGCAAATGAGGGGCAAGTGAGATTATTTTTGACACTGTCTTGGGCTGTGCCCCTCATGGAAACCTCCAGCTAGAGGTTATGATTAGTGTCTATATAAAAGAAGAAGAGGGCCCTGTGGGAGTGTTTTGGTTTTAATTGTCGTCATTTGTGTGGCAATTGGAAGAGATGCCTGGATCCACCTGGGCTTGAACTCTGTTGTGATTCCCCTTAGAGACTGAGTTGTGGAACTGAGCTCAGAGAAGTATTGCCATGAATTGTGTTGAGATTTTTGGAGGCCAAGCATGAGATTCGCCATTGGAAACTGAGATCTAGGCCCAGGGTGACTTTCCACAGAGCACTGGGAATCTCAGCCAGGATATCACAAGATTTTATTTTGAAAGATTGTCAGCCATAGTTGAGAGTCAAAACACACATGGAATTCACATTGTAGACCTCAATGGGCCTGGCTTCATGTGACCTTTTGCTCACTCTTTGGGAAGCCTTGCCTGTGAGAGTTCTCCAGACCTTTCATTGAAATGAGATTCCTCACCTTTTAATGGTTCCTGTATAAATTGAATCCCACAGTGCCTCCAACTTCATTATTGAAAAATATCTAGATAAATACCATGAATTTTTTGAAATTACCATGACCAGGTTGCACTGGAGAACCTCTGGATGTCCTGTTGCTGATCATGACTGTACCAGACAGTGCCTTGATTGACTGGGTTTCATGGAAAAAGTGTAGAACATAGATGCCAGAAAGTTGGAGCCTGCAGACTAGTGGGCCTAGAGCAGTGGAGTGTCGGTGTGTGAAAAAAACATTTCTGGTGGGGCCACGTGGATCTGCCATTGGCTTAGAAATCACTTGTGACTGACATGGTACAGCCAGCAGACTGTATGTAAAGGCATCTTATTATATGGAGAGGATTCCTGCCAATGTCCAGAATCAGGTTGCTATTGTCAAGTTGAAAAGCTATGTGGGATTGAAGCCCCACTGGTGCATTTTAGTAACCCACCACACGTGAGAGTACATCCTCCATCACTGTGTCCCAGTAGAACTCCTTGTATATCGTGAAGCCAATACCAAACTCACAGTGCAGCAGTAAAAAACACCACGAAAGTGGATAATGACCAAATGGCTTTTCAGACAACACAGTTAGATACTTAGACCCCAGTGGCCAAAGTTTACCTACAAAGAGAGAATTCAGCACTGCTGCCTCATGTTCACTAGAAAATAAAAAACCATGTCATCCAGGTCACATAGATGGAGACCCAGAATTGATGGTCTCACTACAAAGGAAGCTAAAGCTCCTGACAACAACATATATTTTAACTGCCCAAGCTCAGAGGCAGTTTCTCAAAAAGGCTAGCAGAGCTCCATGTTTGTGGAGTGTTTACCCTCTCTCTTTTTGTAACCCGTTCTACCTCCTACAAGTTTGTGAACTCCTGAGCATTTTCCTTTCCACATATGTATTCACAGATTTTCTAACTTTTCTCCACTAATTGTTTCTTATTTGGGGCGAAGGTAATGTCAAAGCATTGTTCTGGATGAGAGTGGGAAGATTTTTGTGTAGCACATATTTGCATACACATTAGATTCATTTTCCTATTTTCCATTTGAAATACTGAATCCCTGACCCTACCCCATACCCTACTAGACTCTGACTACTAATCAAAATATGATGGAGAAAAAGAAACTTAACAGAATAGAAATACAGGCCTTTCATAGGAGTCATGGTGTATACTTGGACTTGCCTTCGGCTTTATCAATGGTATGTGTTATAAATCTAGTCAACTTTTCATTGTAATACTTCTCCATGAGTTTTTAAAATTAACACATATGTAAATTTCTGTCTCACTTTCTCTGTAGCCTATTCATCACATGTATTTTTTAATGCATCTTTAGAATTCTACCTGGTATCACATGTACATTCTTGTGAGCTTGCTTATTTTGGAAGATACAAATTGTGAGAAGAGATCGCTCCCTCTAAATACTGATGGAACTGGAAATTCTACCTATGGGTGAATTTCCTAGATGAACAGTATTATGCATAAATAAATGTTCAGTAAAATGAATATTTTTGGATACGTGGATGATATCTATTTTATTATGAATTTCGAATGGCATATATATTGCTACATTTTAATGTCTGTGTATGTGAGTATCTAATTATCTATCTATCTATCTATCTATATAGATATAGATATCTACTCTTTAGATTTTCCAAAATATGAAATATATGTGTCTTATTATACACTTTCTAAATTCACTCATGTGTGTGTATGTGGATTTATAATCAAATTTTTACAAAATAATTCTTAGAAATATTCATCCACCTTAAATACATATTTATTTCCTAGTACTGAAAACTAAATTCAGTGAATGGTGCATACAAATCGTAATATTTCCTCAGTGACTGACCCAGTTTCACATCAATGCAAGTAGACACCTATGGGACCATGATGTGTATTTTGAAGTTCATTTTTATTCCACACTGATACATTGCTATTTCTGCAGTTTATGGACATTATAGGATATATCCTTTCATCCACAATTTCACAAATTTATAGGCATTTGGTTCACTTTCAATCACTTCCTACTTCAGAACACATGTATTCCTCCATGTTTCTTGACTGTTCTTTTCATAAGATTCTTTCCAAACACATTATTTTTGATTTCCATAATCATTTTTGAAGCAAAACTCAGACACTCTTCATGATAAACCATAATGCTAATATTACCATTAGATGTATAACTGGTTAGAATGAATTTATGTATATCAATATAAAATTTCCTATATATTTTCAGATATCAATTCAATCCATTATTTAAAGTTTGAACCAGTTATATTATTTATTCACAGTATGGTCTATTAAGGCATCATCTCTATATTCATAGACCGATGGTATACCTATTTGTATCCCAAATACTAATTTATAAGTCTTTATAATATTGCTTTAAGAATTGGTGGAAGAAATACTCTAGTCACCTGATATACATACACATTTTATCACAGTAATATTCCTGACACAAAATGCAACGGACACACTTATGATTGTACCAAAGCCTATATTGAAAGTGAGCATGTATTACTAACAACATCCAAGTCCTGATTAACTAATGATCTCAAATATCATTCCTATTGGTGACTACATATTTGTTTTTTCCTAAGATTAAATATTGAATCTGAACCCTGTTAAAAATGTCTTATCCTATCACTCACTTTGTACTTTGCCTGATTTCCTAATGTCTCTATTGATATCTGATTTCCTACACATTTTCCCCAGTTCATCACTGTGACTGACTCTTCAAATATGCTGACATTTACTTTCACTCTTTAACAAAAACCCTATATCTAAAGAACATTTGGTCCAATTCCTCGACTCACTGAAATGGGTTCTTCAAAGCCCTGCAGAGGGTAGCCCATAGGTGCTTGATTTTCTCATGACCCCAATTCACATAAAGAATCTATGCCCCACAGAGAGTAGGCCTCAAATTGGAGAAGTAGAGCAGTATTAATGGCAGGCCTATTTTATCACATCTGGTTCACAGAAAGGGTTTCCAGGCCACACTGAGTTTAGGCAAATAAGGGGCAAGTGAGCTTATTTTGGACACTTCCTTAGGCTGCGCCCCTCATGGAAACCTCCAGCAAGAGGTTATGATGAGAGTTTATATTGAAGAAGATGAGGGCCATGTGGGAGTGTTTTGGTTTAATTGTGGTCATTTGTGTGGTGGTTGGAAGAGATGACTGGGTCCGCATGGACTTCAACTCTGGAGTGATTCCCCTTAGAGACTGAAATGAACTCAGAGAAGTATTGACATGAATTGTGTTGGGATTTTAGGAGGCCACACATGAGAGTTGCCCTTGGAGACTGAGATCTAGGCTCAGGATAGCTTTCCAAAGAGCACTGGGAATCTCAGGCAGGATATCACATGACTTTATTCAGAAAGACGTGGCAGCCATTGTTGAGAGTCAAAACACACATGGACCTCAATTGTAGACCTCAATGGGCCTGGCTTAATGTGACCTTTTGGCCACTCTTTGGGAAACCTTGCCTCTGAGAGTTCTCCCGAGCTTTAATTGAAATAAGCTTCCTCACCATTTCATGGTTCCTGAATAAATTGAAAGCCACAGTGCCTCCAACTTCATCCTTGAAAATTGGCTAGATAAATACCATGAATTTTTTAAATTTCCATGAACAGATGGCACTGGAGAACCTTTGGATATCTGTTGCTGATCATGAGTGTACCAGACATTGCATTGATTGACTGGGTTTCATGAAAATGGTGAGAACAGAGGTGCCAGAAAGTTGGAGCCTGCTGATTAGTGGGCCCAGAGCAGTGGTGGGCAGGTGTATGATAAAACATCTGTCGTGGGGACACGTGGTTCTGCCATTGGTTTCCGAATGACTTGTGACTGACATGTTGCAGCCAGCAGAACCTTACAAGTAAAGGGACCTTGTTATATGGAGAGGTTTCAGGGCAATGTTCAGAATCAGGTTGCTATGGACATGGGTGCAAGCTTTTTGGGATAGAAGCCTGGTTGGTGCATTCTCCTGCAGACCCTCAACCACTACACGTGAGAGTACTCCCTCTAGCACTGTGTCCCAGTTTTTCTCCTTGTATTACGTGAAGCCAATACCAAACTCCCAGTGCAGCAGTAACAAACACCACGAAAAGTGGAGTATGACCAAATGGCTTCACAGATCACATGGTTAGACACTTAGACCCCAGTGTCCTCAGTTTACTAACAAAGGGAAAATTCAGAACTTCTTCCTCATGTTCAATAGCATATAAGGAACCATGTCATCCAGGTCACATAGATGCCAACCCAGGTTTGATGGTCTCAATACAAAGGAAGCTAAAGCTCCTGACAACAACAAATTTTTCAAGGGCCCAAACTCAGAGGCAGTTTCTCAAAAACTCATTAGGCCACCAGAGTTCCATGTTTGTGGAGTGTTTACCCTGTACCTTACTTTTGGAAATTCCTCTACCACCTCCAAGGTTGTGAACCCCTGAGCATTTTCTTTTCCAGATATATATTCACAGATTTTCAAACTCTTCTCCACTAATTGTGTATTACTTGTGGCGAAGGAAATATCAAGGCATTGTTTTGGAGGACAGTGGGAAGATTTTTGTCTAGCAAATATTTGCATACACATTAGATTCATTTTCCTATTTTCCATTAGAAATACTGAATCCCTGTCACTAACCCATACCCTACTAGACTCTGACTACTAATCTTAATATGATGTAGAAAAAGAAACCTAACAGAATAGAAATACAGGCCGTACATAGGAGGCATGGTGTATACTAGGACTTGCCTTCTGCTTTATCAAGTGTATGTGTTATAAATCTAGTCAACTTTTTATTGTAATACTTCTCCATGAGTTTTTAAAGTTAACACATATGTACATTTCTGTCTCCCTTTCTCTGTAGCCTATTCATCTCATGAAATTTATTATGCATATTTAGTATCCTACCTGGTATCACACGTACATTCTTGTGAGCTTGCTGTTTTAGGATGATACAGATTGTGAGAAGAGATCACTCCCCCTAAATACTGATGGAACTGAAAATTCAACGTATTGGTGAATTTCCTAGATGAACAGCATTATACATAAATCCATGCTCAGTAAAAAGAATATTTTTGGATATGAGGATGATATATATTTCATAATGAATTTTGATTGGCATACATATTACTACATTTTAATGTCTGTGTTTGTATCTATATATATATATATTTTTTTTTCTCCAGATTATTCAAAATATGAAATATATGTGTCTTATTATACACTCATTAATTTAACTCATGTTCCTATATGTGGATTTATAATCAAATTTTCACAAGATTATTCTCAGAAATATTCATCCACATGAAATACATATTTATTTCCCAGTACTGAAAACTAACTTTGGTGAATGGTGCTTACAAATACTAATATTTGTACAGTAACTGACCCAGTTTAACATCAATGCAAGTAAAATCCTATGGGACATGATGTGTATTTTGAAGTTCATTTTTATTCAACACTGGTACATTACAATTTCTTCAGTTTATGGACATCATAGGATAATACTTTTCATCCACAAGTTCACAAATCTGTACGCATTTGGTTCACTTGCAATTACTTGCTGCTTCAGAACATATGTATTCCTCCATGTTTCTTGAGTGTTCTTTGCATGAGATTATTTCCAAACATATTATTTTCGATTTCCATAATCATTTTTGAAGCAAAACTCCCACACTCTTCATCATAAACCATAATGCTAAAATTACCATTAGATGTATAACTGGTTAGAATGAACTTATGTATATCAATATAAGATTTCCTATATATTTTCAGATATCAATTCAATCAATTATTTAAAGTTTGAACCAGTTATATTATTTATTCACAGTATGGTCTATTAAGGCATCATCTCTATATTCATAGACCGATGGTATACCTATTTGTATCCCAAATACTAATTTATAAGTCTTTACAATATTGCTTTAAGAATTGGTGGAAGAAATACTCTAGTCACCTGATATACATACACATTTTATCACAGTAATATTCCTGACACAAAATGCAAAGGACACCCTTATGATTGTACCAAAGCCTAAATTTAATGTGAGCATGTATTACTAACAACATCCATGTCCTGATTAACTAATGATCTCAAATATCATTCCTATTGGTGACTACATATTTGTTTCTTCCTAAGATTATATATTCAAACTCAACCATGTTAAAAACATCTTATCCTATCACTCACTTTGTACTTTCCCTGATTTCCTAATGTCTCTATTGATATCTGCTTTCCTACACATTTTCCCCAGTTCATCACTGTGACTGACTCTTCACATATGCTGACATTTACATTCACTCTCTAACCAAAACCCTATATCTAAATAACTTTTCGAACTATCTCTTTTTGTCTGGACGTTCTCTTCTTCATTCAGTCATCCAAGGTACAAGGTCCTATACCATTGTATATCGATTTATCTGAGACAACTTTGCGGAAATAATTCAAAGCTAAGTATCCCAATCAAGGGCCCAATGTTCATCTGGGTTTGAAATCTTTCCTAGATTTCTGTTTTCATACTTATATTACACCTATATATGCTTGTAATATCGGAGGTTCCCAATACCATTATTCATCTCACAGAATGATTCCTAACCCAAATCGAACATGCTATTAACCCTAACCATGCACTGTTCCCTCAATTTAACTTTACGAAGAGCAGGGACAGAGTTGGTGTTATAATACAGGTAGATAGGGGATCTTCCACCTGTTGAGAACCTCAAGTTCCATGCAGAAATAAACCCTGGAGAAGATGTAGGCAGCTATGAAGAACCTGAGAGAGCAACAGATATCTTCCTTGGTAAAATACCTGGTCAGGATGAAGTGATGTGTCTGAATAAGCCTCTCTCTTCTTAATGTAGAGAAGATGGACCAAACCAGGTCTGTGTGGAGAGCTGTTAACATGTGCCTATGGTTGATATACCATTCTATCTTGTGAATGTGACACAGGAAGTAGGGGCAGCCTCTCTCTCATGGGACCCTTGGAAGCAAATTTAGGATAAAGTGGTTGCCAAGATAGTGACCTCATTCGGTTCCTGAAGGAAGTGACCTACCTCACTTCCTTGGTGATGGAACTCTCTGAACTTGGGATCCAGGAAGCCAGGCACTCAGAGCCAGTCCCAGTCCCAGTCCCAGTGGGTTCACTTGTTTGGATTTACCAAGGACAAAGTCGGTCTTTCTTGGTACATACTGATGTGTGGATGGCTAAATGTCAGGAAAGCTCTGAAGAGGGGCCTTTCCTGAGAAAGCAGGTAGTGACTCACTGATTGATGCTGACAACTTTACAGAGTTGGTAAAGGAGACCTGATCTGAGACAGGAAAGTCCATTTCGAGGGAGCAGAGTAAGGCCCACCAGTCTGAGGACACTCTGGATAGTCACAGACCTACTTGGGTAATGGAGGTGCCTTTGTGGGTGTGGGTGTGAATTTGTAGTTTTGTATCATGTTCTGAGAATAGGTAGGAAAGGCAGTATGTTTGGTTTGGAGTGGACTGTTTTTGGTAAGTCATTTGACATGGCGAGTGTTTCTATGTTTGTGTTTCCCACTTTTTCCGTGGTTGTAGATATTAGAAAAGTGAATGCATCAATGGATGTGTCCTGTCTAGTAGAAAGCATCTCAGCACACATCCTGCCCAATTTATGAATGGACTGTGGCTTGCCTTATATGGGCAACACCTACTTCTTTCCTTAGTTCCTGTTTTCTTCCTGAATTCTGGCCACTCTCCAGAATAGGCTCATGTTTTTTTGTCCAAGATATGGACCTCTGTCGAGTTCTGTGACATGGCCATGTACTGGATAGATAAAGGGAATTGGGAGCATCTCAGAAAACTCGGATATCAGTGTGACCAGTAAAGTCTCAGTAGAGAAACCCTGCTTTGTGCCTTTTGCTAACCTACTGTTCTGTTGACCTGAATGTCAGGAAGGTCTTTTCCTCAGGCCACCATTTTGTGAAGCCTGAAAAAAACTGCTTTCAATTGGAAATGAATGAGCATCACCTGTGGCTCTTTGCTTAATTGCTTTGGAAAGGGATGTGTCTGAATCATCCTTTCGGCTCTGAGAGAGGCTGTGGCTTTGATTTTCAGCACCTGATGGATCTAAAGAAAGATCCCATGTGTGCATCCAAAACCAAAATGGCAAAAAGATCAGTCATTGTGGATGAAGTCTCTTGCTTCCTCTGTTAGGTTCCTGACCTCCATCAAGTAAGTAGAGGGATCCTTTGAGACAAATGAGTTCTTCAAAGCCCTGCAGCAGTGCTTGGGTTCTCACATGACTCCAAATCACATAAAGAATCTATACCTCACAGTCAGTAGGCTTCAAAATGAAGAAACAGAGCAGTATTACTGGCAGGCCTATTTGATCAATCCTGGTTTACAGGAAGGGTGTCCAGGAAACCCTGACTTTAGGAAAATGAGGGGAAAGGGAACTTATTTTGGACACTGTCTTGGGCTGCGCCCCTTATGGAAACCTCCAGCCAGAGGTTATGATGAATGTCTACATGGAAGAAAATGAGGGCCATGTGGGAGTATTTTGGTTTTAATTGAACATATTATTAACCCTAACCATACACTGTTCCCTCAATCTAAGTGTTCAGAAAAGCAGGGAAAGGTTTGGTCTTACAATACAGGAATGCAGGGGATCTTCCACCTGCTGAAAACTTCAAAGTTCCATGCAGAAATGATCCCTGGAGAAGATGTAGGCAGCTATGAAGGACATGATAGAGCAAAAGGCATCTTCCATGGCAAACAACCTGGTCAGGATGAAGGGTTGTGTCTGAATCAGATTCTCTCTTCTTAAGGTAGAGGAGATGAACCAAACTAGGCCTTTGTGGAGAGCTGTTCCCAGGTGACTATGGTTTCTATACTATTCTAACTTGTGAAAGTGTCACAGGTAGTAGGGACATCCTCCATGTTATGAGACCTTAGGAAGCAAATGTTAGGACAAATTGGTTGCCAAGGCAGTGACCTCATTCAGTTACTAAAGGAATTGACCTCACCTCACATCCTTGTTGATGGAACTCTCCAAATTTGGGTTCCAGGAAGCCAGGCACCAAGACCCAGTCCCAGCACCAGTTCCAGTGTTCTCACTTGTTTGGATTTTCCGAGGACAGAGTCAGTCTTTTGTGGTACCTACTTATGTGAGAATGGCCAAATTCCAGAAAAATTCTGAAGAGCGGCCCTTCCGGAGAAAACAGGTAGAGGCTCACTGCTGGCTCCTGAAAACTTCACAGAGTTGACCAAGGAGCCCAGATCTGAGACAGGACAGACAATTTCTGGGGAACATAGTATGGCCCTCCGGTCAGAGGACACTCTGGATAGTTCCAGACCTACTTGGGGGAAGGAGGTGCCTTTGTGGTTGTGGGTATGGGTTTGTGGTTTTTTCTTTTGTTCTGAGAATAGTTAGGAAAGGGGGTGTGTTTGGTTTGGAGTGGAGTGTTTCTAGTTAGTCCTTTGACAAGGCGAGTGTTTTAAGGTCTGTGTATCCCACTGTGTCCGTGGTTGTAGACATTAGAAAAGAGAATGCCTCAATGGGTGTATCCTCTCAAGGAGAAAACTTCCCAGCATTCATCTGGCACAATTTATAAATGGAGTGTGGCTTGCCTTATCAATGGGCAACACCAACTATCTTCCTACGTTCCTGTTTTCTTCCTGAATTCTGGCCACTCTCCAGAATAGGCTCATGATTTTGTGTCCAATATATGAACCACTTCCAAGATCTGTGACATGGCCATATACTGGATAGCTGAAGGGAATGGCAAGCATCTCAGAAAACTCAGATATCAGTGTAGCCAGTAAAGTCTCAGTGGAGAAACCCTGCTTTGGGCCTTTTGATTACCTATTGTTATGTTGCCCTGAATATCAGGAAAGTCTTTGTCTCAGGACACCCCTTTGTGAAGCCTGAAGAAAACAGTTTTCACATGGAAATGAATGGGTATTACCTTTGTGTTTACAATAAAACCTTCACAGATTTGGCTCTCATTAAGTTAAAAATACTTTTAAATTGCATCTCAGTGTAAAAAGTAACATGGAACTGTACATATCTTATTGATAACAAGTCCAATTATAGAACACAAATGATATACATAAATCTCCAACATGTTTTTCTTTTAAGCCTAGAATTACCATACAACCTTAGAACACCAGCTTGATACAATGGTCTTTGGAAGCTTCTACCTTACAGACTTGTATACCTGGAAGATATGAACACATTAACACCACAATTACATTGATGTTTTTGTATTAAACAAGTTTAGATTTTAAAGAAATAACATGGCTCAATTTTATAAAAACAGTACTTGTTTTACCAGCTGTTTATTTTTTTAAGATTACTTGCTCAAAACTTACACATATAACCAAGTTACACAAACCTTTTTTTATTATTTACTTAAACCCCTTTAATTACTTAATCATATAGACTCTCTTATCCAGAAACACATTTTTCCTCTATTAGATCTATATCTGGAACCTTTTAGTTTCTCTTTTTCATCTACTAACCTCTTTCTGTTCACATTTCAATACAATACTTGTAAATTTCTGAATTTAGGCAGATTATTTTATAGACATCTACATTTTATTAGGGCCTTTTTGAAAACCTAGAAAACTTATTGGCCTAATTTTAAAGACATCTTTATTTTTATCTGTTTACCCAATTTGAATTAAAACATATGAATCACGTGAATCAAAGACATTTGGATACATTCTTAAATTTTTCATGAGTGCTCCTCATCTGTCAATTGTCATATCACTGCATGATATATGGACATACACACATACAGACATACCAACATACAACACGTAACACAAATGTAACACATAACACAATAATAAAAGCCTTGTAGCTTTTTCAGGTGAAATCTCCATTGAAATGCTAAAAACTCCAGAGTCGATCAAAAATAGAACTGATCAGAAAACATTAACCCATCAGCAGAATCAAGAGAATGAGTTCAAAAAAAAAATACAGAATCTAAGAAAAGCAAGAGTCCTAAAAAAGATGACTGGCCAGTAATTAGTAAATACCGTATAATATAATTTTTTGGTTAGGTCTAGTTTGAGTTCAGGTAAAAAGACACATTTACTCTTTTTTATCTGTCTCCTGCTGAGTGCTGCAGGCTTCTTTTATTTGCATATCAACTTAAGTCCTTGCTGAGGTCTGGAAAACTGAAAAGACTGGAATTCGTAGCAGAAACCTCAGGCCTAAGGCATTTTAGCTATAAGTCATAATTTCCAGGTTTGGATGTTGAAAATTTTGATGCAAGTTTAAGATGTAATTCTCAAAATTTTATATCTTTAGATTTTTCTACACTAGAAAAACTTGCTCACACAAAACTGAAAATAGGATCATTTTTTGATAATATTAAAGCCACCATCAGAAGAAGTTTCTATAGGATCGTTAAGCCCCTTTCTTTGTAATGAAGTTTCTAATAGTATTAAGTTACATTAAATTGGCTGAAAATTTTTTAAAAAGAACCACACACTACCATGTGTATCCGAAATTAAGCTTTAAAAATTTCCAAGACTGTTGCTAATTAATGTCATTTCAATAAGCCAGACCAACGTTTTAATTTAGTACCATTTTTTAAAATCTTACACACTGATGGGAATAGATACCATATCATAATTTATTATCTCTTCCCAAGTTAATGCACTGGTATATCTAGTGAAATTTTTTCAGGCTGCCTAGTTCAAAATTAAAACTCTTTAATTATTTTTTATCCTAAGTATTTAAGTTTCCTAGCATGAACTACCTGAAATCAAACTAAACAATTGTTTAAACCCAACTTTTAACTGTAACATAGTGCAATGCTTTAGAAACCCATTTAGATACGAGATGGTTAAAATAAAAAAAAAATCATTTTTAGATACACATTCACCCTAGATCATCCCCAAGAAAAAATCTATAATATCAACATATTAATGCATTCATTGTCCCTTTTGTTAAGTAAACAGAGGTGGAGAAATCCTTAAAGTGCACGTAAGGAATAAGGGAGTTCCCCACAGCAAAATGGCTCGGTCAGCTGCTGGGAGTCCCTTAGCCTCACCATTTACTTACAGGATTAGTTCCTCTGGTTTGCTTTGACCCCAGGCACCAGGCATATTCTATGTCTCCCAACTTTGCAGTAGTCAGCTCCCAAAAATTTCATCCTCTGCTTGCAGTTGTTTTGAGTGCTAGGCTTCCCCAAGAGGGCAGAGTGGGGTTTATTTAAAGTCCCCTCTGGGGTGTCAAAATTTATGACTGAAGGCTTGGTTCCCATCCCAAAGCCAATTAATGCCAATTTAATAATGAGGACAGGGTTTTGAGAAAAGTTTAAGCGAGATATCAAAGTTCTTTGACCCCAGACATTTCCCTCTGCAGTGGGCATGCTCAAGCCAACTACGGGAAGAAAAAAATCACTGCTTCCGTAATCTTGCTTAACAAAGGGGAGTAAAGTTTATCAAAGTTCTTTAAAACACAGCTAAGAGAGGTGCAAAAGGTGAGAACAGAAAAACTGGCGGTTCTATTGACTTTTGGTCCCTCACAGGAGAAGCATTAGTTTAAAATTTAGCTAAAGTAACTTCCACATATGTAAGGCAGGTTGGAACTCGGGACTCTGCATCGGTCCAAACAATGCCATCACATTTAACAGAAACTCAGATAAAAAGACACACAAAGACCATCATGCAGCTCCCGTTTGTTCACAACCCCAAGATCTACAATCTTGTGACTCAGGGAGAATGGAGGGAAGAGGGGAAGGAGTAGAAGGTTTGAGTGATAGGATCCTGGGTGACGGTGTCGGATTGGAGGCAGGGACCAGGAAAGGCTTCAAGGACAGAGGCATGGAATGGCTTTGTCCCATAATGAGAGTTTCTCAAACAGAGACAAGGACAATACAAACGTGACACAAACATGTACACACAGGTAACATTTAACACGAGTTCAGAAGTAAAGATTAGAACCTAGTAACTGGCAAAACCTGATGGGTTAGACCACAAAGACAGACAGTGAATTCAACCTGAGATAAAAAAGTAGCCAGCAAGATATGATGGGTTGGCAGCAGAGTCACCTAATGTGGGCTCATCCGTCCCTCCTCACCCAATGAGGGCACATCCATCACTCCCTGAGTCCTCCAAGGCATCCCTTGCGAGGACGTGGTCTGTGGCTTTAGGACACGTTTGTCCACCACTGACAGGGGGAACTTACGTTCTCCGCTGGCAGCCACTCTGCCAACCCAAACCAAAAACGGAAAAACGGAACCTGAACTAAAAGCTCTGAGCGATCGCAAGGAAAAATGGAAAGAAGCACCTTACTTACCCCCAGAGGGGTCTGTTGGGGTGTCCTTGTCCTATGCTGCGTGATTCCCGGCCAACGCACCAAATGTAAGGATCCGGTGAACGTCGGAGGAAGAGACCACCAAGAGACCACAGCTCATGCAACAGAAAAAGGCGTTCATTGAGGATCCAATCCAGCATGCTGGGGCTACGTGCTCACTCAAGAAGGGAGAGCAGCCCAGAGCCCCGAGCAGGGGTTGAGCAGTGCTTAAGTACACTTTTTGGGGAGGGCGGGACTTTACATATATCACAGTCTCCTTTAAGAAATCAACATACACCGCAGAAAAATCAAACAACAATTCCTAAACATGATTAGTTCACTCATTGGCAAGAACAGGTGAGGCAGGAGTGATAGGTCAGTTCTAAAGCGAGGTACACATTCAAACAGATTGCTTTAGGCCTTGCAATGCCTATGTGCCAGGCCACACAGGGTCCTAGGTTATTAAATAACCAGGCGGTCAGGGGGAATATTTACTGGGCAGTCGGGAATTGTACTACAAGCTACAGGAATTTCAGGTTTTGCATTTAGCATAGGAACTTAACAATACCTGGTCCTTTACATTTTAACTCAGGCCTTGCAGCTTAGAAACTTTACAAAACCCAGTCTTTTACACTTCAACTTTTACACTTTAATTTCAATTTATTTTACCCTTTCAGATCACTCCTGGTGGACAAGAAGGGTGTCCAAGCCACCCTGAATTTAGGCAAATGAGTGGCAAGGGAGCTTATTTGGGACACTGTCTTGGGCTGTGCCCCTCATGGAAACCTCCAGCCAGATGTTATGATGAGTGCCTTTATAGAAGAAGAGGAGGGCCATGTGAGAGTGTTTTGGTATTAATTGTGGTCATTTGTGTGACGGTTGGAAGAGATGAGTGGGTCCACCTGGGCTTGAATTCTTGTGTGATTCCCCTTAGAGACTGACTTCTGGAACTGAACTCAGAGAAGTATTGCCATGAATTGTGGTGATATTTTAGGAGGCCAAGCATGAGAGTCGCCCTTGGAAACTAAGATCAAGGACGAGGGTGGATTTCCACAGAGCACTGAGAATTTCAGCCAAGATATCCCATGATTTTATTCTTAAAGACTTGGTAGCCATAGTTGAGAGTCAAAACACACATGGACCTCACATTGTAGACCTCAATGGGCCTGGCTATATCTAACCTTTTGGTCACTCTTTGGGAAGCCTTGCCTATGAGAGTTCTCCAGAGTTTCATTCAAATGAGCTTCCTCAACATTTAATGGTTCTTGAAACCCACAGTGCATACAAACACAATAGAAATACAAGCAGTTCAGAAGAGGCATGGTGTATAGTTGGACTTTCCTTTTGCATTATGTAGGGTAGGTGTTATAAATCTAGTTAATTTTTAATTGAAATAGTTCTCCTTGTGTTTTTTAAGTTAATAAATATGTGAATTCCTCTATCCCTTTCTCTGTAGCCTATTCATCACATGTATTTTTATATAAACATATAGAATCCTACCTGGTATCACATATACATTCTTGTGAGGTGGTTGACATGGCAGATACAAATTATGACAAGAGATCACTCCTCCTAAATGCTATTGGATCTTAAAATTCAACCTAAGGGTAACCTTTCTAGTTTAACAACATTATTCATAAATCCATGTTCAGTAAAATTAATATTTTTGGATCTGTGGACGATATATATTTCATCATGAATTTCAATTGGCATATATATTGCCACTTTATAATGTCTGTGTGTGTTTTGCTCTTTGCTTAATTGCTTTGGAAAGGGATGTGTCTGAATCACCCTCTTGGCCCTGTGTGAGGCTGTGGCTTAGATTTTCAGCACCTGATGGATCTAAAGAAAGATCCCATGGGTGCATCCAAAACCAAAATGGCCAAAAGAGCAGTTATTGTGGATGAAGACTCTCACCTTCTTCTCTAAGATTCCTGACATCCATCAAGTGAAAATAGGGATCCTTTGGGTCAAATGAGTTCTTTAAAGCCCTGCAGAGTTTAGCCCATAGGTGCTTGGGTTTTCTCATGAATCCAGTTTACATAAAGATTCTAAACCCCACAGTCAGTAGGCATCAAATTGGAGAAGCCAAGGAGTATTAACGGCAGGCGTATTTGATCACTCCTGGTTCACAGTCAGGATTTCCAGGCCACACTGACTTTAGGCAAATGAGGGGCAAGAAAGGTTATTTTGGACACTGTCTTGTGCTGTGCCCCTCATGGAAACCTCCATCCAGATGTTATGATGAGTGTCTACATGAAATAAGATAAGGGGCATGTGGGAGCATTTTGTTTTGAATTGTGGTAATTTGTTTGGTGCTTGGAACAGATGACTGGGTCCACCTGGGCTTGAACTCTGGTATGATTCCCCTGAGAGACTGAATTCTGGAAGTGACATAAGAGAAGTATTGTCATGAATTGTGTTTGGATTTTACTAGGCCATGCAACCAACATCTCAGGTATTAATTGTGGTGCAGGGAGATCTAGGTGCAGGGTGGCTTTGCCCACAGCACTGGGAATCTCAGCCTGGATATCACATGATTTTATTCTGAAATTCTTTAAAGCCACACTTGAGAGTCAAAACACATATGGACCTCACATTGTATACCTCAATGGGCCTGACTTCATGTTACCTTTTGGCCACTCTTTGGGAAGCCTTGCCTGTGAGTGTTCTCAAGATCTTTCATTGATATGAGCTTCTTCAACATTTAATGGTTCCTGAATGAATTGAAACCCACAGAGCCTCCAACTTTATCCTCGAAAAATGGCTTGATAAATACCATGAAATTTTTGAAATTCCCATCACCAGGTGGCACTGGAAAACTTTTGGATGTCCTGTTGCTGATCATGAGTGTATCAGACAGTGCCTTGACTGACTGGGTTTCATGAAAATTGTGTAGAACAGTAATGCCAGTAAGTTGGAGCCTGTTCATTAGTGGGCCTAGAGCAGTGGTGTGAAGGTGTGTGAAAAAACATGTGTGTTGGGGCATGTGGATCTGCCATTGGCTTCCAATTGCCTTGTGATTGACAGGGTACAGCCAGCAGACCCTTATATGTAAAGGCATCTTGTTATATGGATAGGTTTCTGGGAAATGTTCAGAATCAGGTTGCTATGGACAAAGGGGCAACCTATGTGGGACAGAATCCTGGTTGGTGCATTCTCATGCAGACCGTGTCCCTCCACACGTGACAGAACTCCCTCCAGCACTGTGTCCCAGTTGAACTCCTTGTATTTCATGAAGCAAATACCAAACTCCCAGTGCACCAAGGAGTAACACCACGAAAATTGGAGCATGACCAAATGGCTTCACAGTCAACCCGGGGAGACACTTACACCCCAGTGGCCATAGTTTAACTACAAAAAGAGTATTCAGCACTGCTGCCTCATTTTCATTGGAAAATTAGAAACAATGTCCTTCAGGTCACATATTTGCACACCCAGATTTGATGGTCACACAACAAAGGAAGCTAAAGCTCCTGACAACAACATGTATTTTAAGAGCCCAACCTCAGAGAGTTTCTCAAGAAGTCTTTACACAAGCAGAGCTCAATGTTTGTGGAGTGTTTACCCTGTCCCTTACTTTTGGAAACTCCTCTACCACCTACAAGTTTGTGAACTCCTGAGCATTTTTTATTCCTGATATGTATTTACAGATTTTCTAACTTTTCTCCTTTATTGTATCTTACTTGGAACTAAGGTAATGCCAAGGCAATCTTCTGGATGAGAGTGTGAACATTTTTGTGTAGCACATATTTGCATACCCTTTAGAGTCATTTTCCAATTTTCCATTCGAAATACTGAATCCCTGACACTAACGCATACCCTAATAAACTCTGACTACTACTCCTAATATGATGGAGAAAAATAACACAAACAGAATAGGAATACTAGCAGTTCAGAGGAATCATGGTGTATAGTTGGACTTGTTTTTTGCATGATTAATTGTAGGTGTTATAAATCTAGTCAATTTTTAATTGAAATAGTTCTCCATGTGTTTTTAATGTTAACAAATATGTGAATTCCTCTCTCCCTTTCTCTGTAGCCTATTCAGCACATGTATTTTTAAATGCACATATAGAACACTACCTGGTATCACACCTACATTCTTGTGAGGAGGCTAATTTGGCAAATACAATTTGTGAGAAATGATCACTCCTGTTAAACTCTGTTGGAACTGAAAATTTAACCTAGGGGTGTGTTTCCTAGAAGAACAACATTATACATAAATCCATGTTCTAAAAGAAATAATTTTGCATCTGTGGAAGATATATATTTCATGATAAATTTCGATTGCTAATTTATTGTCTGTGTGTGTTTTTTTTGTATATATATATATACACTCTCCAGATTTTTCAAAATATGAAATATATGTGTCTTATATACACTCACTAAATTCATTCATGTTCATGTATATGGATTTATAATCAACTTTTCACAAGATCATTCTCAGAAATATTCATCCACCTGAAATACATATTGTTTGCAGTACTAAAAACTAACTTCAGTTAATGTTGCATACAAATACTAATACTTCTACAGTAACTGACCCAGTTTAACATTAATGCAAGTACATTCCTATGTGACATGATGTGTATTTTGAAATTTATTTTAATTCAACACTGGTACATTACTATTTCTTCAATTTATGCACATCATAGGATACATATTTCATCCACAAGTTAGCAAACTTATAGGCATTTGTTTCACTTTCAATCACTTCCTGCTTCAGAACACATGGATTCTTCCAGGTTTCTTGACTGGTCTTATCATGAGACTTCTTTCCAAATACATTATTTTTGATTTCCTTTATCACTTTTGAAGCAAAACTGACACTCACTTCATGATAAACCATAACTATAATATCACCATTAGATGTATAACTGGTTGGAAGGAATGATTTCATATCAATATAGTATTTCTTATATATATTCTGATATCAGTTTAATCCATTATTTTAAGTGGAACCAGTTATATTATTTATTCACTATATGGTCTATTCATGCATTATCTCTATATTCATAGACACAGGGTACACCTCTTAGTATGCCCAATACTAATTTATTCTTCTTCTAAATATTGCTCCCAGAAATGGTGGAAGAAATACTCATGTCACCTGATCTACATATGCATGTTACCACAGTAATATTCTGGACACAAAATGCAAAAGTCACACGTATGATTGTACCAAAGCCTAAATGGAAACTGAAGATGGATTACTAAAAACATCCATATCCAGGTTGCCTAATGCTCTCAAATGTCAATCCTATTGGTGACCACATTTTTGTTTCTTTCTAAGATTATATATTCAACCTCAAAACTGTTGGAAATGTCTAGTTTTTTCACTCACTTTATACTTTGCCTGATTTCCTAATGTCTCTATTGATATCTACTTTCCTACATATTTTTCCCAGTTCAACATTGTGACTGACCCTTCACATGTGATGACATTGACATTCACTCTCTAACCAAAACCCTATTGCTAATGAACTTTGGTCCAAATCCTATACTCTATCTTCTTCCGAAACATACTGACTATCTTCCTGATCCTATCGACTATCCCTTTTTGAGTGGATGTACTCTACTACATTCAATCATCCGAGGTACAAGGTCCTATGCCATTGTATATCGATTTTTCTGAAATATGTATGCAGAACGTAATTCAAAGCTACGTGTCCCAATCTATTGCCCAATGCACTTCTGAGCTTCAAATCTTACCTAGATTTCTGTTTCCATACTTATATTTAACCACTATATTTCTATATATTGCAGGTTCCCAATACCATTATTCATCCTGCAGAATGATTTCTAACCCAAATCGAACCTGTTATTAACCCTAACCATACACTGTTGCCTCAATCTAACATTACAAAAGAGCAGGGACAGGGCTATTCTTTCAATAAGGGATGTAGGTGATCTTCCAACTGCTGAGAACCTCAAAGTTCGATGTAGAAATTATCCCTGGAGAAGATGTAGGCAGCTATGAAGGACCTGAATGAGCAAAAGCCATCTTCCATGGCAAACAACCTGCACAGGACGAAGGGATGTGTATGCATCAGACTCTCTCTTCTTAATGTAGAGAAGATGGACCTAACCAGGCCTTCGTGGAGAGCTGTTCCATGGTGTCTATTTTGATATACCATTCTAACTAGTCAAATTGTCACAGGAAGTAGGGGCACCCTCCAACTCATGGGACCATTGTAAGCAAGTGTTAGGACAAAGTTGTTGCCAAGGCAGTGGCCTCATTCAGTTCCAAAGAAAGTGACATACCTCATTTTCTTGGTGATGGAACTCTCTGAAATTGGGATGCAAGAAGCCAGGCACCAAGAGCCAGTCCCAGTCCCAGTCCCAGTGGGCTCACTTGTTTGGATTTACCAAGTACAGAGTCAGACCTTCTTGGTACCTACTGATGTGAGGATGGCCAAATGCCAGTAGAGCTCTGAAGAGGGGCCTTTCTTGAGACAGCAGGTTGTGGCTAACCACTGGCTCCTCCCAGAATAACAGAGTTGGCCAAGGAGACAAGATCTGAGACCAGACAGGCCATTTCGAGTGGAACATAGTATGGCCCACCAGTCAGAGGACACTCCAGATAGTTAAAGACCTATTTTTGGGAAGGAGGTGCCTTTTTGGTTGTGGGTGTGAGTTTGTGGTTTTGTTTCATGTTCTGAGAATAGGTAGGAAAGGTGGTTGGTTTGGTTTGGAGTCGACTTTTTCTAGTAAGTCTTTAGACAAGGCGAGTGTTTCTATGTCTGTGTAGCCACTGTGTCCGTGGTTTTAGACATTAGAAACGAGAATGCATCAATGGAGGTGTCCTGTCTAGTAGAAAGCTTCACAGCATTCATCCTGCACAATTGATTAATGGACTGTTGCTTGCCTTATGGATGGGAAACACCTACTAACTTCCTAAGTTGCTGTTTTCTTCCTGAATTCTGGCCACTCTCCAGAATAGTATCATGGTTTATTGTTCAAGATATGTACCACCTCCAAACTCTGTGACATGGCCATGTCCTTGATAGCTGAAGGGAATGGGAACATCTCAGAAAACTCAGATACCAGTGTGACCAGTAAAGTCTCAGTGGAGAAACCCTGCTTGGCTCCATTTGCTTATCTATGTTTCTGTTGCCTTGAATGTCAGGAAGGTCTTTGCCTCAGGCCACCCCTTTGTGAAGCCTGAAGAAATAGTTTTCAAATGGAAATGAATGGGCATCACCTGTGGCTCTTTGCTTAATTGCTCTGGAAAGGGATGTGTCTTAATCAGACACTAGGCCCTGTTTGAGGCTGTGGCTAAAATTCTCAGCTCCTGATAGATCTAAAGAAGATCCCATGTGTGCATCCAAACCAAAATGGCAAAAAATCTGTCATTGTGGATGAAGTCTCTTGCCTTCTTCTGTTTGGTTCCTGACCTCCATCAAGTGAGAATAGGGATCCTTTGGATCAAATGAGTTCCTCAAATTCCTGCAGAACTGCTTGGGTTGTCTCATGATGCCAAATCACATAAAGAATCTATACCTGAGAGTCAGTAGGCCTCAAATTGGAGAAGCAGAGCAGTATTTATGGCAGGCCTATTTGATCACTCCTGGTTCATAAGAAGGGTGAACAGGCCACCCTTACTTTGGACATATCAGGGGCAAGGGTGCATTATTTGGACACTGTCTTGGGCTGCGCCACTCTTGGAAACCTGCAGCCAGAGTTAATGATGAGTGTTTATATGGTTAAAGATAAGGGCAATGTGGGAATGTTTTGGTTTTAAATGTGGTCATTTTTGTGGCGTTTGGAATAGATGACTGGGTCCACATGGGCTTGAACTCTGGTGTGATTCCCCTTAGAAACTGAGTTCTGAAACTGACCTCAGAGAAGTATTGCCATGAGTTGTGTTGGGATTGTAGGAGGCCATGCATAAGAGTCGCCCTTGAAACCTGAGATCTAGGCCCAGGAAAGCTTTCAACAGAGCACTGAGAATCTCAGCAAGGATATCACATGATTTTATTCTGAAAAACTTGGCAGCCACAGTTAAGAGTCAAAACACAGAAGGACCTCACATTATAGACCTTAAAGGGCCTGGCTTCATGTGACCTTTTGGGCACACTCTGAGAAGCCTTGCCTGTGAGAGTTCCTCAGAGCTTTCATTGAAATGAGCTTCCTCACCATTTAATGGTTCTGGGATGAATGGAAACCCCAAAGTGCCTTCAACTTCATTCTTGAAAAATGGATAGATAAATATCATAAAATTTTTGAAATTCCCAATGACCAGGTGGCACTGGATAACCATTGGATGTCCCATTGCTGATCATGAGTGTACCAGACAGTGCCTTGATTTACTGGGTTTCTTGAAAATGGTGTAGAACAGAGATGCCAGTAAGTTAGAGCGTGCTGAGTAGTGGGCCTAGAGCAGTGGTGTGCAGGTGTGTGATAATACATCTGTGGTGTGGCCATGTGGATATTACATTGGCTTCCAAATTGCTTGTGACTGACTTCGTGCAGCCATCAGACCATTATATGAAATGGCATCTTGTAATATGGAGAGGTTTCAGGGCAATGTTCAGAATCAGGTTGGTATGGTCAAGGGGGCAAGCAATGTGGGATAGAAGCCAAGTTGGGGCATTCTCCTGCAGACCCTGACCCACCACATGTTACAGGACTCCCTCCAGCACTGTTTCCCAGTTGAATTCCTTGTATGTCGTGAAGCAAATACAAAACACCCAGTGCAGCAGCAAGAAACACCAGGAAAAGTGGAGGATGACCAAATGGCTTCAAAGTCCACATGGGGAGACACTTAGCCCCCAGTGACCACAGTTTAGCTACAAAGAGTGAATTCAGCACTGCAGCCTCATGTTCATTGGAAAATAAGAAACCATGTCCTCCAGGTCACATAGATGCAGACCAAACTTTGATGGTCTCACTACAAAGGAAGTTAAGCTCCTGACAACAACATATATTTCAACTACCCAAACTCAGAGGCAGTTTCTCAAGAAGTCTTTAGGCCAGCATAGCTCCATGTTTGTGGAGGGTTTACACTGTCCTTTACTTTTGGAAACTGTTCTACCACCTCCATAGTTGTGTAATGCTGAGCATTTTCCAGTCCAGATATGTATTCACATATTTTCTAACTCTTCTCCTCTAATTGTGTCATACTATGGGCGATGATAATTTCAAGGCATTCTTCTGGATGAGAGTGGGAATATTTTTTGTAGCACATATTTTCATGCTTATTAGATTCATTTTCCTATTTTCTACTTGAAATACTGAATCCCTGACACTAACCCATAACCTACTATACTCTGACTACTAATCCTAATATGATGGAGAAAAATAACTCAAACAGAATAGAAATACAAGCATATCAGAGGAGGCATAGTGTATAGTTGGACACGGCTTTTGCGTGACAAAGTGTTGGTGTTATAAATCTAGTCAATTTGTAATTGATATAGTTCTCCATGTGTTTTTAAAGTTAACAAATATGTGAATTCCTCTCTCCCATTCTATGTAGCCTATTCAGCACATCTATTTTTATATGCATATATAGAATCCTACCTGGTATCACACGTACATTCTTGTCAGGTGTCTGACTTGGCAGATACAAATTGTGAGAAGTGATCACTCCTCCTAAACACTGTGGGATCTGAAAATTCATCCTCTGTGTGAGCTTCCTAGTTGAACAATATTATACATAATTCCATGTTCAGGAAAATGAATATTTTTCGATCTGTGGATGATATATATTTCATGATGAATTTCGATTGGCATATATACTACTACTTTTTAATGTGTGTGTGTGTGTGTGTGTGTGTGTGTGTGTATACACACTCCAGATGTTTTAAAATATTAAATATATGTGTCTTATTATACACTCCTTAATTTCATTCTAGTTCATGTATGAGGATTTATAGTCAACATTTCACAAGATTATTCTCGGACATATTCAACCACCTGAAATACTATTTGTTTCCTATTACTGAAAATTAACTTCAGTGAATCATGAATACAAATCCTAATATTTCTACAATAATTGACCCAGTTTCTCATTAATGCAAGTAGATTCCTATGGGACATGATGTGTATTTTTATGTTCATTCTTATTCACCACTGGTATTTTACTATTTCTTCAGTTTATGCACATTATAAGATATATATTTCATCCACAAGTTACAAAATTATAGGCATTTGTTTCACTTTCAATCATTTTCTGCTTCGAAACTATTGTATTCCTCCATGTTTCTTGACTGGTCTTCTCATGAGACTTCTTTCCAAATACATTATTTTCGATTTCCATAATCACTTTTGAAGCAAAACTCACACACCCTTCATGATAATCCATAACCCCAATATTACCATTAGATGTATAACTGGTTGGAATGAATGATTTTGTATCAATATAATATTTCTTATATATTTTCAGATATCAATTCAATCCATGATTTAAAGTGAAACCAGTTATATTATTTATTCACTGTACAGTCTATTCATGCTTTTTCTTTATATTCATAGACACAGGGTACACCTCTTTGTAAACCCAATACTAATTTATACGTCTTCAAATTATTGGTCTCAGAAATGATGGAAGAAATACTCATGTCACCTTATCTACATATACATTTTATCACAGTAATATTTGGACACAAAAAGAAAAGGTCACACTTATGTTTGTACCAAAGCCTAAATGTAAAGTGAATATGGATTACTAAAAACATCCATGTCCAAGTTGCCTAATGCTCTCAAAAATCAATCCTATTTGTGACAATATATTTGTTTCTTCCTAAGATTATATATTCAAATTCAACCCTGTTGAAAACATCTAATCCTTTCTCTCACTTTATACTTTTCCTGATTTCATAATGTCTCTATTGATTGCTTTCCTACATATTTTCCCCAGTTCATCATTGTGACTGACTCTTCACATGTGCTGACATTTCCATTCACACTCTAATCGAAACCCTATTGCTAAGAAACTTTTGTTCCAAATCCTATAATCACTCTTCCTCCTAAACCTACTGACTATCTTCCTAATCCTACCTATTAATGCTTTCTGACTGGATGTTCTCTTCTACATTCAATAATCCAAGGTACAGGGTCTTATGCCATTGTATATCGATCTCTCTGAGACATCTCTGCAGAACATAATTCAATGCTAAGTATCACAATCCCTTGATCGCAATGCTAAGTATCACAATCCCTTGAAGCCCAATCCCCTTCTGGGCTTCAAATTTTACTTAGATTTCTGTTTTCCTACATACATTTCACCTCATTATTCTTGTACAATTATTCATCCAGCAGAATAATTTCTAACCCAAATCGAACATGTTATTAACCCTAACCATACACTGTTCCCTCAATCTAACTTTACAGAGGAGCAGGGACAAAGTTGGTCTTACAATATAGGAATGTAGGGGATCTTCCACCTGCTGAGAACCACAAAATTCCATGCAGAAATGATCACTGGAGAAGATGTAGGCAGCTATGAAGGACCTGAGAGAGCAAAAGTCATCTTCCCTGGCAAACAACATGGTCAGAATGAAGGGTTGTTTCTGAATCAGCCTTTCTCTTTTTAATGTAGAGAAGATGGACCAAACCAGGCCTGTGTGGAGAGCTGCTCCCGGGTGCCTATGGTTGATATAGCATTCTAACTTGTGAAAGTGTCACAGGAAGTAGGGGCAGCCTCTTTCTCATGGTAGCCTTGGAAGCAACTGTTAGGACAAAGAGGTTGCCAAGGCAGTGATCTGATTCAGTTCCTGAAGGAAGTGACCTCACATCACTTCTTTGGTGTTGGAACTCTCTGAACTTGGGATCCAGGAAGACAGGAACCCATAGCCAGTCCAGTCCCAGTCCCAGTGGTCTCCTTGTTTGGATTTACCAAGGACACAGACATTCATTTTTGGTACCTACTGATGTGAGGATGTCCAAAACGCAGGAAAGCTCTGAATAGGGTTTTTCCTGAGAAAGCAGGTAGTGGCACACTGCTGGCTCCTGACAAATTCACAGAGTTGCACAAGGAAAGCAGGTCTGAGACAGAAAGGCCATTTATTTGGAACATACTATGGCCCACGAGTCAGTGGAAACTCCAGATAGTCACAGACCTACTTGGGGGAAGGAGGTGTCTTTGTGGGTGTGGGTGGGGATTTGTGAATTTGTCTCATGTTCTGAGAATAGGTAGGAATGGCGGTTTGTTTGTTTTGGCGGGACCTGTTTGTAGTAAGTCGTTTGACAAGGCATGTGTTTGGATATCAGTGTATCCCACTGTGCCCCTGGTTGTAGACATTAGAAAAGAAAATGCATCAATGGATGAGTCCTGTCTAGTTGAAATCTTCTCAGCATTCATCCTGCCCGATTTATGAATGGACTGTGGCTTGTCTTATAGATGGGCAACACCTACTATCTTCCTAAGTTCCTGTTTTCTTCCTGAATTGTGGGCACTCTCCAGAATAGACTGATGGTTTTGTGTCCAAAATATGTACCACCTCCAAGCTCTGTGACATGGCCATGTACTACATAGCTGAAGGGAATGGTGAGCATCTCAGAAAACTCAGATATCAGTGTGACCAGGAAAGTCTCAGTGGAGAAACCCTGCTTTGGGAATTTTGCTTACCTATTGTTCTGTTGCACTGAATGTCAGGAACATCTTTGCCTCAGGCCACCCCTTTGTGAAGCATGAAGAAAACAGTTTTCAAATGGAAATAAATGGGCATCACCTGTGGCTCTTTGCTTAATTGCTTTGGAATGGGATGTGTCTGATTTAGGCTCTTGGCCCCCTGTGAGGCTGTGGCCTAGATTCTCAGAACCTGAGGGATCTAAAGAAAGATCTCTTGTGTATCCAAAACCAAAATGGCCAAAAGAGCAGTCATTGTGGATGAAGTCTCTCGAATTATTCTAAGGATCCTGACCTCCATCAAGTGAGAATCAAGATCTTTTTGGTCAAATGAGTTTTTTCAAAGCCCTGAAGAGGCTAGCCCAGAGGTGCTTGGTTTTTCTCATGACTCCATTTAACATTAAGAATCTAAACCGAAGAGTCAGTAGGCCTAAAATTGGAAAATCGAAGCAGTATTAACAGCAAGCCTTTTTGATCACTCATGGTTCACCGGAAGGGTGTCCAGGCCACCATGACTTTAGGCAAATGAGGGGCAAGGGAGCTTATTTTGGATACTGTCTTAGGCTGCGCAACTCATGAAAACCACCAGCCAGTGGTTATGATGTGTGTCTATATGGAAGAAGATGAGGGCCATGTGGGAGTGTTTTGGTTTTAATTGTGGTCATTTGTGTGGCGTTTGGAAGAGATGACTGGGTCCACCTGGGATTGAACTCAGGTGTGATTTACCTTAGAGACTGAGTTCTGGAACTGACCTCAGAGAAGTATTGCCATGAATTGTGTTGGGATTTTAGCAGGCCATGCATGAGAGTCACCCTTGGAAACTGAGATCTAAGCCCAGGGTTCCTTTCCACAGAGCACTGAGAATCTCAGCAAGGATATCACATGATTTTATTTTGAAAGACTTGACAGCCATAGTTGAGAGTCAAAACACACATGGACCTCACATTGTAGACCTCAATGGGCCTGGCTTCATGTGACCTTGGGCCACTCTTTGGGAAGCCTTTCCTGTGAGAGTTCTCCAGAGCTTTCATCGAAATGAGCTTACTCAATATTTAATGGCTCCTGAATGAATTTAAACCCACAGTGCCTCCAACTTCATCCTTCAAAAATGGCTAGATAACTACCACCAAATTTTGAAATTCCCATGACCAGGTGGCACTGGAGAACCTTTGGATGTCCTGTTGCTGATCATGAGTGTACCAGAAAATGCCTTCATTGACTGTGTTTCATGAAAATGGTGTAGAACAGAGATGCCAGTAAGTTGGAGCCTGCTGAGTAGTGGGCCTAGAGCAGTTGTGTGCAGGTGTGTGACAATACATCTGTGGTGGGGTCATGTGAATCTTACATTGGCTTTCAAATGGCTTGTGACTGACATGGTGCAGCTAGCAGAACTTTGTATGTAAAGGCATCATGTTACATGGAGAGTTTTCAGGGCAATGTTCAGAATCAAGTTCCTATGGTAAAGGGGGCAAGCAATGGGGGATAGAAGCCTGGTTGGTGCATTCTCCTGCAGACCTTGACACACCATACGTTACAGGACTCCCTCCAGCATTGTGTCCCAGTTTAACTCTTTGTATGTCATGAACCAAATACAAAACACCCACTGCAGCAGCAAGAAACACCACGAAAAGTGGAGCATGACCAAATGATTTCAAATTCCAGACGGGGAGACACTTATCCCCCAGTGGCCACAGTTTAGCTACAAAGAGTGAATTCAGCACTGCTGCCTCATGTTCATTGGACAATAAGAATTCATGTCCTCCAGGTCACAAAAATGCAGACCCAAGTTTGATGGTCTCACTACAAAGGAAGCTAAAGGTTCTGACAACAACATATATTTCAAGTACCCAACCTCATTGTCAGTATCTCCAGAAGTGTTTAGGCCAGCAGAGTTCCATGTTTGTGGAGTTTTACCCTGTCCCTAAGGTTTGGAAACGTCTTTTCCACCTCAAAGGTTGTGAACTACTGAGCATTTTCCATTCTACGTATGTATTCACAGATTTTCTAACTCTTCTCCTCTAATTGTTTCTTACATGGGGCGTGGTTATTTCAGGCCATTGTTCTGAATGAGAGTGGGAATTTTTTGTGTGTAGCACATATTTGCATACACATTGGATTTATTTTCCAATTTTCCAATCGAAATACTGAATCCCTGACACGAACCCATACCCTACTAGACTCTGACTACTAATTCTAATATGATGCAGAAAAGTAACACAAACAGAATTGAAATACAAGCAGTTCAGACGAGGCATGGTGTATAGTTGATCTTGCCTTTTTCATGATAAATGTTAGGTGTTATAAATCCAGTCTATTTTTAATTGAAATAGATCTCCATGTGTTTTTAAAGTTAACAAATATGTGAATTCCTGTCTCCCTTTGTCTGTAGCCTATTCAGCAATGTATTTTTATATGCACATATCAAATCCTACCTGGTGTCACACCTACATTCTTGTGAGGTGACTGACTTGGGAGATACAATTTGTGAGAAGACATCACTCCTCCTAAACGCTGTTGGAACTGAAAATTCAAATAATGGGTGAGCTTCCTAGTAGAACAACATTATACATAAATCCCTGTTAAGAAAATTGAATATTTTTGGATCTGTGATTGATGTATATTTCATGGTGAATTTCGATTTGCATATATGTTGCTACGTTTTAATATCTGTGTGTGTGTGTGTGTGTGTGTGTGTACACACACACACCCACACACTCTCCAGATTTTTCAAAATATGAAATATATGTATCTTATTTACACTCCCTAAATTCATTTATGTTCAAGTATGTGGATTTAAAATCAACTTTTCACAAGATTTTTCGCAGAAATATTTATCCACCTGAAATACATATTTGTTTCCTAGTACTGAAAACTAACTTCAGTGAATGGTACATACAAGTCCTGTTGATAGCCACAGCCAAGGTTCTCCAGTAAGGACCATATGTAGTTTTGAACAACCAAAGGCAGGCATGGTCCCTAAGCCACATGCTTGTTGTTTAAACAGAGAGGGGGAGATGTTGAGAGCCACAGCCAAAGGGGCCCCAGGAAACCTCCAACTGCCAGCAAACTTCCAGCTGCCGGCTGATGATTGGCTCACAGCAGCCCCAGCAACATCTAGCTCATTGGCTCCTCTGTGGTGATGCTCACTGCAGATGCTCATTGAGCTGTTTCCCCGCCCATTCAAACTGCCAGTGGATGATTGGCTCACAGAGGCCCCAACAACATCTAGCTGATTGGCTCCTCTGTGGTGATGCTCAATGGGATGTTTCCTTGCCCTTTCAGACAACGGAGCTGCTCATTGGTGGACTTCTTTGGCTCCGCCCATGTGACCCAGCCAATCGGCCTCAAAAGGAGGAGGCTTGTGGTTGAGGGAGAGGCTTGTGGGAAGACTGTGGTGGCAGTTGGGCTCTGAGGGTTTTTCCTGAGAAGCTGTTTTGTTTGGTTTGTGTGGTTCTAAAAATAAAGTTCGTTTCTTTTGACAGTTGGCTCCTGAATTGTGCCCAGCCAGACTGATGATAATCATGTAAAATGTTGATTTTAAATCCACATACATGAACTTGAATGAATTTAGGGAGTGTATAATAAGACACATTTATTTCATGTTTTGGAAAATCTGGAAAATCTCGTGAATATATATATATATATATATATATATATATATATATATATATATATATACATATATATACATATACACACACACACAACAATAAAATGTAGCAATATATATGCCAATCAAAATTTATCATGAAATATATATCATCCACATATCTAAAAATATTCATTTTACTGAACATGGATTTATGTATGATGTTGTTCTCTAGGAAGCTCACCCATAGGTTGAATTTTCAGTTCCATCAGTATTTAGGGGAAGTTATCTATTCTCATAATTTGTATATTCCAAAGTCAGTGAGCTCACAAGAATGTACGTGTGTTACCAGGTAGGAGTCTATATATGCATAAAAATATACATGTTCTAAAGAGGCTACAGAGAAAAGGAGACAGGAATTTACATATGTGTTAACTTTGAAAACTCATGGAGAAATTTTACAATGAAAAGTTGACTAGATTCCTAACACATATCCTTGATAAAGGAGAAGGAAAATCCAAGTATACACCATGCCTCCTACAAAAGGCCTGTATTTCTATTCTGTTAGGTTTCTTTTTCTCCATCATTTTAGGATAAGTAGTCAGAGTCTAGTAGGGTATGGGTTAGTGTCGGGAATTCAGTATTTCAAATGGAAAATAGGATAATGTATCCAATGTGTATGCAAATATGTGCTACGCAATAATCTTCCCACTCTCACCTAGAACAATGCCTTGACATTACCTTTGCCCCAAGTGAGACACAATTAGAGGAGAAGAGTAAGAAAATCTGTGAATACATATCTGGAATGGAAAATTCTCAGGAGTTCTCAACCTGGGAGCAGGTAGAGGAGTTTCCAGAAGTAAGGAACTGGGTAAACACTCCACAACCATGGAGGTCTGCTGGAAAAAAGACTTCTGGAGAAACTGCCTCTGAGGTGTGGCACTTGAAATATATGTTGTTGTCAGTAGCTTTGTCTTCATTTGTAGTGAAACCATCAAAGCTGGGTCTGAATCTATGTGACCTGGAGAACATGGTTTCTTATTTTCCAATGAACCTGAGGCAGCAGTGCTGATTTTTCTCTTTGTAGGTAAACAGAGGCCACTGGGCCAAAGTGTCTAACTGTGTGGACGATGAAGCCATTTAGTCATCCTTCAATTTTCATGGTGTTTCTTGGTGCTGAACTGGGAGTTTGGTATTTGCTTCAAGAAATACAAGGAGTTCAACTGGGACATAGTGTTGGAGGGAGTTCTGTGACATGTGGTGGGTCAGAGTCTCCAGGAGAACGCACCAATCCGGCTTCTATCCCACATAGCTTGCCCCCTTGACCATAGCAACCTGATTCTGAACATTGCCCTGAAACCTCTCCATATAACAAGATGCCTTTGCATATAAGGGTCTGCTGGGTGCACCATGTCAGCTAAAAGCCATTTGGAAATCAATGGCAGATCCACATGGCACCACCATAAATATTTTATCACACACCTGCACACCACAGTTCTGGGCCAAATACTCCGCAGTCTCCATCTAACCGGCATCTCTGTTCTACACCACTTTCATTATACCCAATCAATCAAGGCACTGTCTGGTACACTAATGATGAGCAACAGAACATCAAAGGTTCTCCAGTGCCACCTCATCATGCGAATTTCAAAAATTTCATGGTATTTATCTAGCCATTTTACAAGGATGAAGTTGGAGGCATTATTTGTTTCAATTCTTTCAGGAAATATTCAATGTTGAGGAAGCTCATTTCAAGGAATGTTCTGGAGAACTCTCACAGGCAAGGCTTTCCAAAGAGTGGCCAAATAGTCACATGAAGCCAGGCCAATTGAGGTCTACAATGTGAGGTCCATGTGTGTTTTGACTCTCAACTATGTCTGGCAAGTATTTCAAAATAATATCATATGATATTCTGTCTGAGATTCCCAGTGCTCTGTGGAAAGCCACCCCAGGCCTAGATCTCAGTTTCAACGGGCGACTCTCATGGGTGGCCGCCTAAAATCCCAACACAAATCATGGCAATACTTCTCTGAGGTAAGTTCCAGAACTCAGTCTCTAAGGGGAATCACACCAGAGTTCAAGCCCTGGTGGACCCAGTCATCTCTTCCGACTGCCACATAAATGACCACAAGGAAAACCAAAAAACTCCCAAATGGCCCTCATCTTCTTCCATATAGACGCTCATCATAACCTCTGGCTTGACGTTTCCTTGAGGGGCACAGCCCAAGACAGTGTCCAAAATAATCTCCCTTTCCTCTCATTTGCCTAAAGTCAAGGTGGCCTGGAGACCCATTCTGTGAATCAGGAGTGATCAAATAACCCTGACTTTAGTACTGCTCTGCTTCTCTAATTTGAGGCCTACTGTCTGTGGAGTATAGATTCTTGATGTGAATTGGAGTAATGAAAAAACCCAATAACCCATTGGCTACCCTCTGCAGGGTTTTGAAGAACTCATTTGACCCAATAAATCCCTATTCTCATTTTATGGAGGTCAGGAACCTTACAGAGGAAGGTGAGAGACTTCATCCTCAATGAATGCTTTTTGGGCCATTTTGGTTTTTGATGTGCCTTCTGGAATGTTACATATGTTTTTTTTTTTTTTTTTGGTTTTAGTGCCTTCTGGAATGTTACATAATTTTTTTCTTTAGACATTATTGCCAGAGTTCCTATCTTCATCCCAGTGCAGGTGAAATCAAAGATAATTCCAATCTACAGCTTCTGCAATAGCCATCCCTGTACTGCTTGCAGAACTTGCCTGGACACATGTGAACTCACCTAAATGCATTGTGAACTATCTGTTGGTGCAGCGACTTGTCGTAGTGTTGGGGTATATTTGCTGATGATGTCATCGGTGGTACAATTTTTCCAAAAGGAGCCGTCAATTGGCTTGGTGTATCTTCCTCCCTTCTGCGTGTCATGATCGTCCAGCTAAAATTTGGGGGGGCCAACAGAGGTGAGGCAAAGAACCTCACCCACCCCCGCTGGTACAAAGACCTCTCCACAGGTGTGGCTCTATACTGGACGGGTAGTCAGTGACGGGTAAGATCCAATTGCAATGGTACCAACTTAACGGGTAAAGACCATATGTACTATTGGACAACCTAAGGCAGGCACGGTCCCTAAGCCACATGCGTGTTGTTTAAACAGAGAGGGGAAGATGTTGAGAGCCACAGCCGAAGGGGCCCCAGCAAAATTCCTGCTGCCAGCAAACTTCCAGCTGCCGGCTGATGATTGGCTCACAGCGGCCCCAGCAACAACTAGCTGATTGGCTCCTCTGCGGTGATGCTCAATGGGCTGTTTCCCTGCCCTTTCAGACCACAAAACTGCTCATTGGGGGACTTTTTTTGACCTTGCCCACATGACCCAGCCAATCGGCCTCAAGAGCAGGAGGATTGTGGGAGGCGGAGAGAGGCTCATGTGGGAGGGAGAGGTTTTGGGAAGCCAGTGGTGGCAGTTGGGGCTCTGAAGGTTTTTCCTGAGAGGCTGTTTTGTTTGGCGTGTGTGGTTCTAAAAATAAAGTTCGTTTCTTTTGGCAAGTGGCTCCTGATTGTGCCCAGCAAGACTGCGGCATTATCCTAATATTTCTACAATAACTGACCCAGTTTAACATCAATGCAAGTAGATTCCTGTGGGAGAGGACATGATGTGTATTTTGACGTTCATTTTTATGTAACAGTGGTACATTACTATTTCTTCAGTTTATGCACATCATAGGATATATATTTGATCCACAAGTTCACAAATATATAGGCATTTGTTTCACTTTCAATCACTTTCTGCTTCAAAACACATGTATTCCTCCAGGTTTCTTGACTGGTCTTTTCATGAGACTTCTTTCCAAACACATTATTTCCGATTTCCATAATCACTTTTGAAGCAAAACTCACACATTCTTCATGAAAAACCATAATGCTGATATAACCATTAGATATATTACTGGTTGGAATGAAGGATTGTATATCAATGTAAGATTTTCTGTATATTTTCAGATATCAATTCAATCCATTATTTAAAGTTAGAACCAGTTATAATATTTATTTACAGTATGGTCTATTCATGCATTATTTCTATAATTATAGACACAGTGTACACCATTTTTACCTCCAAAAATAATTTATACGTCTTCAAAATATTGCTCCCAGAAATGGTGGAAGAAATACTCATGTCACCTGATCTACATATACATTTTACCACAGTAGTATTCTGCACACAGAAAGAAGAGGTCAAACTTATGTTTGTACCAAAGCCTAAATGAAAAGTGAGCATGGATTACGGAAAACATCCATGTCCATGTTGCCTAATGCTCTCAAAAGTTCATCCTATTGGTGACTACATGTTTGTTTCTTCCTAAGATTATATATTCAAACTCAAGCCTGTTGAAAATGTATAATTCTATCACTCACTTTATACTTTGCCTGATATCCTAATGTCAATTGATATCTGCATTCCTACTTTTTTCCCCAGTTCATCCTTTTGACAGACTCTCCACATGTGCTGACAATTACATTCACTCTATCCGAAACCCTACAGCTAAAGATCTTTTTATCCAAATCCTATACTCACTCTTCTTTCAAAACCTACCAACTATCTTACTAATCCTACAAATTATCCCTTTTTGACTGGATGTTCTCTTCAACATTCAATAAACCAAGGTACAAGTAATTATGCCATTGTATATCGATTTATCTGAGACATCTGTGCAGAATATAATTCAAAGCTAAGAATCCCAGCTAAGGGTCCAATGCAATTCTGGGCTTCAAATATTACCTAGATGTCTGTTTTCATACTTATAATTCACTTATATTCTTATAAATATCGCACGTTCCCAATACCATAATTCATCCCGCAGAATGATTCCTAACCCAAATGGAACATGTTATTAACCCTGACCATACACTGTTCTCTCAATCTAACTTTACTGAAGAGCAGGGACAGAGTTGGTCTTTCAATACAGAAATTAGGGGATCTTCCACTTGCTGAGAACCTCCAAGGTCATTAAAGAAATGATCCCAGGATTAAATGTAGGCAGCTATGAATGACGTCAGAGAGCAAAAGTCATCTTCCATGACAAACAACCTGGTTAGCATGAAGGGATGTGTCTGAATCAACATTTCTTTTCTTAATGTATAGAAGATGGACCAAACCACGCCTATCTGGAGAGCTTTTTTTGGGTGCCTATGGTTGATATACCATGCAAAATTGTGAAAGTTTCACTGGAAGTAGGGGCAGCCTCCAACTCATTGGACTCTTGGAAGCAACTGTTAGGACAAATTGGTTGCCAAGGCAGTAACCTGATTCAGTTCCTGAAGGAAGTGACCTACGTCACTTCCTTGGTGAAGGAATTCTCTGAACTTGGGATCCATGAAGACAGGCACCCAGAGCCAGTCCCAGTCCCAGTCCCAGTGGGCTCACTTGTTCGGTTTTACCAAGGACAGGGTCAGTCTTTCTTGGTACCTACCTATGTGAGGATAGCCAAAGGCCAGGAGAGCTCTGAAGAGGGACCTTTTCTGAGAAAGCAGGTAGTGGCTCACCGCTGCCTCCTGACAACTTCACAGAGTTGGCCAAGGAGACCAGATCTGAGTCAGGACAGGACATTTCGGGAGAACATTGTATGGCCCACCAGTCAGAGGACACTCTGGATACTCACAGACCTACTTGGGGGAAGGAGGTGCCTTTGTGGGAGTGGTTGTGGTTTTGTGGTTTTGTCACATGTTCTGAGAATAGGTAGAAAATGCGGTTTGTTTGGTTTGGATTGCACTGTTTCTAGTAAGTCGTTTGACATGTGAGTGTTTCTATGTCTGTGTATCCCACTGTGTCTGTGGTTGTAGACATTAGAAAAGAGAATGAATTAATGGATGTGTCCTGTCTAGTAGAAAGCTTCCTGGCATTCATCCTGCCCAATTGATGAATGGACCGCAGCTTGCCTTCTGGATGGGCAAAACCTACTATCTTCCTAAGATCCTGTTTTCTTCCTGAATTCTGGCCACTCTCCAGAATAGGCTCATGGTTTTGTGTCCAAGATATATACAACCTCCAAGCTCTGTGACATGACCATGTACTTGATAGCTAAAGTGAATGGGGAGCATCTCAGAAAACTCAGATATCAGTGTGACCAGGAAAGTCTCAGTGGAGAAACCCTGCTTTGGGTCTTTTGCTTACCTGTTTTTCTGTTGCCCTAAATGTCAGGAAGGTTTTTGCTTCTGGCCACCCCTTTGTGAAGCCTGAAGAAAACAGTTTTCAAATGAAAATGAATGGGCATCACCTGTTGCTCTTTGCTTAATTGCTTTGTAAAAGGATGTGTCTGAATCAGCCTCTTGGTTCTGTGTGAGGTTGTGGCTTAGATTCTCAGCACCTGATGCATCTAAAGATAGATTCCATGTGTGCACTCAAAACAGAAATGGCAAATGAGTCTCTTGCCTTCCTCTATTAGATTCCTGACCTTCATCAAGTAAGAATCAGGATCCTTTAGTTCAAATGAGTTCTTTGAACCCCTGCAGAAGTGCTTGGGTTTGCTGATGACTCCAAATCACATAAAGAATCTATACCTGACAGTCAGTAGGCCTCAAATTGGAAAAGCAGAACAGTATTAACTACATCCCTATTTGATCAGTTCTGGTTCACAGGAAGGGTGTGTAGGCCACCCTGACTTTCGGCAAATTAGGGGCAAGGGAGCTTATTTTGGACGGTGTCTTGGTCTGCGCCCCTCATGGAAACCTCCAGCGAGAGGTTATGATGAGTGTCTATATGGAAAAACATGAGGGCCATGTGGGAGTGTTTTGGTTTCAATTGTGGTCATTTGTGTGGCAGTTGGAAAAGATGACTGTGTCCACCTGGGTTTCAACTCTTGTGGGATTCCCCTTGGAGACTGAGTTCTGGAACTGACCTTAGAGAAGTATTGCCATGAATTGTGTTGGGATTTTCGGAGGCCACACATGAGAGTCACCCTTGGAAACTGAGATCTAGGCCCAGGGTGGCTTTCCACAGAGCACTGGGAATCTCAGCGAGGATATCACTTGATTATATTCTGAAAAACTTGGAAGCAATAGTTGAGAGTCAAAACACACATGGACCTCACATTGTAGACCTCAATGTGGCTGGCTTTATGTGACATTGGGCCACTCTTTCGGAGGACTTGCCTGTGAGAGTTCTCTAGAGCTTCCATTGAAATGAGCTTCCTCAACATTTAATGGTTCCTGAATGAATTGAAACCCACAGTACCTCCAACTTCATCCTTGAAAAATGGCTAGAAAATACCATGAAATTTTTGAAATTTCCATGACCAGCTGGCACTGGAAATCCATTTGATGTCCTGGTGCTTATCATGAGTATACAAGACAGTGTCTGGTTTGACTGAGTTTCATGATAATGGTGTAGAAAAGAGATGCCAGTAAGTTGGAGCCTGCTGAGTAGTGGGCCAAGAGCAGTAGAGTGTAGGTGTGTGAAAAAAACATCTGTGGTGCGGCCACGTGGATCTGCCATTGGCTTAGAAATGGTTTGTGACTGACATGTGCAGCTAGCAGACCTTTGGATGTAAAGGCATCTTGTTGAATGGAGAGGTTTCAGGGCAATGTTCAGAATCATATTGCTATGGTCAAGGGGGCAACTATGTGTGATAGAAGCCTACTTGGTACATTCTCCTGCCGATCCTGACCACAACATGTGACAGAACTCCCTGCAGCACTGTATCACAGTTAAACTCCTTTATTTCGTAAAGTAAATACCAAACTTTCAGTGCAGCATCAAATAACATGACGAAATGTGAAGGATGATCAAATGGCTTCACAGTCCACACGGGGAGACACATAGACCCCAGTAGCCCCAGTTTGCCTACAAAGAGAGAATTCAGCACTGCTGCCTCGTGTTTATAGGAAAATAAAAAACCATGTTCTTCAGGTCACATAGATGCAGACTCAGCTTTGATGGTCTCACTACAAAGGAAGCTAAAGCTCCTGACAACAACATATATTTCAAGTGCCCAACCTCAGAGGCATTTTCTCAAGAAGTCTTAAGGCCGACACAGCTCCATGTTTGTGGTATTTACCCTGTCCCTTACTTTTGGAAACTCCTCTACCACCTTCAAGGTTGTGAACTCCTGAGCATTTTCCATTCCAGATATTTATTATGAACTCAAACAACAACAAGTGCTGGTGAGGATGTGGAGAAAAGGGTAAACTTGTACATTGCTGGTGGGACTGCAAATTGGTGCAGCCAAATTGGAAAGCAGTATGGAGATTTCTTGTAGAACTGGGAATGGAACCACCATTTGACCAAGGTATTCCCCTTCTCAGTCTATTCCCTAAAGACCTAAAAAAAATGCTACAGGGACACTGATACATTGATGTTCATAGCAGCACAATTTACAATAGCAAGACTGTGGAACCAACCTAGATGCACTTCGATAGATGAATGGATAAAAAATGTGGCATTTATACACAATGGAATATTACTCTGCATTAAAAAATGACAAAATGATATAACTTGCAGAGAAATGGATGGCATTAGAGCAGATTATGCTAAGTGAAGCTAGCCAATCCGTAAAACCAAATGCCAAATGTCTTTATTGATATAAAGAGAGTAACTAAGAACAGAGTAGGGACGAATAGAATTAGAAGAAAATTAACATTAAACAGGGATGAGAGGAGGAAGGGAAAGGGAGAGAGAAGGGAAATTGCATGGAAATAAAAGGAGACCCTCAGGGTTATATAAATTACATACAAGAGGAGGTGAGGGAAAGGAAAAAATTATACAAGGGGGAGAAATGAATTACAGTAAAGAGGTAGAGAGAGAAGAGGGGAGGGGAGGTAAGGGGAGGGGGATAGTAGAGGTTAGGAAAGGCAGCAGAATACGACAGACACTAGTATGGCAATATGTAAATCAATGGATGTGTAACTGATGTGATTCTGCAATCTGTTTACGGGGTAAAAATGGGAGTTCATTACCTACTTGAAACACAGTGTGGAATATGATATATCAAGAACTATGTAATGTTTTGAACAAGCATAAATAAAAATTAAAAAAAAAAGAAAACTAACTTTGGTGAATGGTGCAAAGAAATCCTAATATTTCTACAGTAACTGACACAGTTTAACATCAATGCGAGTAGATTCCTGTGGGACATGATGTGTATTTTGATGTTCATTTTTATTAAACACTGGTACATTACTATTTCTTCAGTTTATTCACATCATATTATAATATTTCATCCACAAGTAAGCAAATTTATCGTCATTTTTTTCAATTTCAATCACTTCCTTCTTCAGAACTCATGAATTCCTCGGTGTTCCTTGACTGGCCTTTTCATGAGACTTCTTTCCAAACACATTATTTTCGATTTCCATAATCACTTTTGAAGCAAAACTCACACAAACTTCATGATAAACCGTAACCTAATATTAACATTAGGTGTATAACTGGTTGTCATGAATGATTGCATATCAATATAAGATTTCTTATATATTTTCAGATATCAATTCAATCCATTACTTAAAGTGGAACAAGTTATATTATTTATTGAAATTAAGGTCTATTCATGCATTATCTGTATATTCATAGAAACAGGGTACACCTCTTTTTACCCCCAATGCTAATTTATACGTCTTCAAAATACTGCTCCTAGAAATGGTGGAAGAAATAATCATGTCATCTGATCTACATACACATTTTATCACAGTAATATTCTGGAAACAAAATGCAAAGGTCCCACTTAGGATTGTACCAAAGTCTAAATGGAAAGTGAACATGGATTACTAACAACATCCATGTCCATGTTGCCTAATGCTCTCAAATGTCAATCCTATTGGTGACCTACATATTTGTTTCTTCCTAAGATTAGATATTCAATCTCAACCCTGTTGAAAATGTCTTATCCTATCACTCACTTTATACTTTGCCTGATTTCCTAATGTCTCTATTGATATCTGCTTTTCTACAAATTTTCCCCATTTCATCATTGTGTCTGATTTCTTCATATGTACTGACATTTATATTCACTCACTGCCCGAAAAAAAATTGCTAAAAAACTTTTGTTACATATCCTATACTAACTCTACTTGCTAAACATAATGACTATCTTCTTAATCCTACCGACAATCCCTTTTGACTTGGATGTTCTCTTCAGCATTCAATCATCCAAGGTTCAAGTTCCTCTGCCATTGTATATCCATTTATTTGAGACATATGTGCACAATTCAAAGCTAAATATCCCAATCAACTGCCCAAAGCCCTTCTGGGATTCAAATCTTACTTTAATTTCTGTTTTCATACATATATTTAACCTCGATATTCTTATAAATATCACAGGTTCCCAATACCATTATTCATCCAGCAGAATGATTCCTAACCCAAATCGAACATGAAATTAACCCTAACCTTACACTGTTCACTCAATCTAACTTTACAGAAGAGCAGAGACAGATTGTTCTTACAATACAGGAATGTAGGGGATGCTCCACCTGTTAAGAACCTCAAAGGTCCATGCAGAAATGATCCCTGGAGAAGATGTAGGCAGCAATGAAGGACCTGAGAGACAAAAAGTCATTTTCCATGGCAAACAACCTGGTCAGGATGAAGGGTTGTGTCTGAATCAGCCTCTCTCTTCTTAATGTAGAGAAGATGGACCAAACCAGGCTTGTGTGGAGAGCTGTTCCCGGGTGCCTAAGGTTGATATACCATTCTAAGTTGTGAAAGTGTCAAAGGAAGTAGGGGCAGCCTCCATCTCATGGGACCCTTGGAAGCAACTGTTAGACAAAGTGGTTGCCAAGGCAGTGACCTCATTCAGTTCTTGAAGGAAGTGACCTACCTCACTTCCTTGTTGATGGAACTTTCTGAACTTGGGACTAAGGAAACCAAGCACCAGAGCCAGTCCCAGTCCCAGTCCAAGTGGTCTCATTTGTTTGGAATCACCAAGGACAGAGTCAGTCTTCTTGGTACTGACTGATGTGAGGATGGCCAAATGCCAGGAAAGATCTGAACATGGGCCTTTCCTGACTAAGTATGTAGTGGCTCACCCCTGGCTCCTGACTGCTTCACAGAGTTGGACAAGGAGACCAGATCTGAGACAGGACAGACCATTAAAGGGGAACATAGTATGGCAAACCTGTCAGAGGACACTCCGGATAATCACAGCCCTACTTTGGGGAAGGAGGTGTCTTTTTGAGTGTGGGTGTGTGGTTTTGTCTCTGTTCTGAGAATAGGTAGAAAAGGAGGTTTCTTTGGTTTGGAGTGAACTGTTTCTAGTAAGTCGTTTTACATGGTGAGTGTTTCTATTTCTGTGTATCCCACTGTGTCCGTGGTTGTATACATTATAAAAGAGAATGCATCAATGCATGTGTCCTCTTTAGTAGAAAGCTTTCCAGTATTCATCCTGCCCATTTAATGAATGGAGCGTGGTTTCCATATCGATAGGAAACACCTACTACCTTTTTAAGTCCCTGTTTTCTTTCTGAATTCTGACAACTCTTAAGAATAGGCTCTTGGTTTTGTGTCCAAGATATGTACCACCTCCAATCTCTGTCACATGGCCATGTACTGGATATCTGAAGGGAATGGCCAACATCTCAGAAAACTCAGATATCAGTGTGACCAGTAAAGTCTCAGTGGAGAAACCCTGCTTTGGCTCTTTTGCTAACCTATTGTTCTGTTGCCCTGAATCTCAGGATGTCTTTGCCTCTGGCCACCCCTTTGGGAAGCCTGAGGAAAACATTTTTTCAAAAGGAAATGAAGGGCATCACCTGTGGCTCTTTGCTTAATTGCTTTGAAAAAAGATGTGTCTGAATCAGCCTCTTGGCCCTGTGTGAGGCTGTGGCTTAGATTCTCAGCACCTGATGGATCAAAAGAAAGGTCCCATGTGTGCATCCAAAACCAAAATGGCAAATATTCACTCATTGTGAATGAATTCTTTTACCTTCCTCTGTTAGGATCCTGAATTCCATCAAGGGAGAATAGGAATCCTTTGGGCCAAATGAGTTCTTCAAATCTCTGCAGAGGGGCTTGTGTTTTCTCATGACTCAAATTCACATAAAGAATCTAAACCACAGAGTCAGAAGGCCTCAAATTGAAAAAGCTGAGCAGTATTAATGTCAGGCCTATTTGATCACTCCTGGTTTACAGGAAGTGTGTCCAGGCCACCTTGATGTTAGACAAATGAGGGGAACAGGACCTTAATTTGGACACTGACTTGGGCTGTGGACCTCATTGAAAACTCCAGCCAGACGTTATAAGGAGTGTCTATATGGAAGAAGATGAGGACCATGTGGGAGTGTTTTGGTTTTAATTGTGGTCATTTGTGTGGCGGTTGGAAGAGATGACTGTTCCACTGGGCTTGAACTCTGGTGTGATTCCCCTTAGAGACTGAGTTCTTTAACTGACCTCAGAGAAGTATTGCCATGAATTGTGTTGGGATTTTAGGAGGCCACACATGAGAGTCGCCCTTGGAACCTGAGATCTAGGCCCAGGTTGGATTTCCACAGAACACTGGGAATTTCAGCCCGGATATTACATACAATTTTTCTTAAAGACTTGGCAGCCATATTTGAGTTTAAAACACACATGGACCTCACATTGTAGATCTCAATGGGCCTGGCTTCATGTGACATTTTGGCCACCCTTAGGGAAACCATGCCTGTGAGAGTGCTCCAGTGCTTTCATTGAAATTAGCTTCTTCACCATTTAATGGTTCCTGAATTAATTGAAGCCCTCAGAGCCGCAAACTTCATCCGTGAAAAATGGCTAGAAAATTACCATGAAATTTTTGATATTTTCATGTTCAGCTGGCACTGAAAAAACTTTGGATGTCCTGTTTCTGATCCTGAGTATACCAGACACTGCCTTGATTGACTTTGTTTCATGAAAATGGTGTAGAACAGATATGCCAGTAAGTTGGAGCCTGGTGAGTAGTTGGCCTAGAGCAGTGGTATGCAATTGTCTGATAAAACATCTGTGTTGCGTCCATGTGGATCAGCCATTGGCTTCCAAATGGCTTGTGACTGACATGGTGCAGCCAGCAGACCCATATATGTAAAGGCATCTTATTGCTATTCTCAAGGGGGCAATCTACGTGGGATAGAACCTGGGTTGGTGCATTCTCCTGAAGACCCTGACTCACCATACCTTAAAGAACTCCCTCCACCACTCTGTCCCATTTTAACTCCTTGTATTTCTTGAAGTAAATACCAAACTCCCAGTGGAGCAGCGAGAAACACCACGAAAAGTGGAGGATGACCAATTGGCTTCACAGTCCACACTGAAAGACACTTAGACCCCAGTGTCCATAGTTTACCTACAAAGAGAGAATTCAGCACCGCTGCCTCATGTTCATTGGATAATAAGAAACCATGTCCTCCAAGTAACATAGATGCAGACCCAGCTTTGATGGTCTCTCTACAAAGGAACTAAATCTCCTCAGAACATCAAATATTTCAAGTGCCCACCCTTAGAGGCAGTTTCTCAAAAAGCATTTAGGCCAGCAGAGCTGCATGTTTGTGGAATGTTTACCCTGTCCCTTACTTTTAGAATCTTCTCTACCACCTCCAAAGTTGTAAACTCCTGAGAATACTCCATTCCAGATATATTCACAGATTTTCTAGCTCTTATCCTCTAATTGTGTCTTACTTGAGAAGAATGTAATGTCAAGGCATTGTTCTGGATGAAAGTGGGAAGATTTTTGTGTAGCACATATTTGCATACACATTGGATTCAATTTCCTATTTTCCATTAGAAATGCTGAATCCCTGAAACTAACATATACCCTATTAGACTCTGACTACTAATCCTAATATGATGGAGAAAAATAACACAAACAGAATAGAAATACAAGCAGTTTAGAGGAGGTATGTTTTATAGTTGGAGTTGCCTTTTGCATGGTATAGTGTAGCAGTTATAAATCTAGTCAATTATTTGTTGAAATAGTTCTCCATGCGATTTTTAAGTTAACAAATAAGTGAATTCCTGTCCCCCTTTCTCTGTAGCCTATTCAGCACACGTATTTTTATATCCACATATAGAATCCTACCTGGTACCACACGTACATTCTTGTGAGGTGGCTGACGTGGCAGATACAAATTGGAAGAAGAGATCACTCCTCCTAAACGCTGCTTGAACTGATAATTCAAATGTGAGTGAGCTTCCTAGTTGAACAACATTATACATAAATCCATGTTCAGTAAAATGAATAAATTTGGATCTGTGAATGATATACATTTCATGGTGAATTTCGTTTGGCATATATATTGCAATTTTTAATGTCTCTCTCTTTGTCTGTATATAAATATATATATATATATATATATATATATATATATATATATATATATATATACATGCTCAAGATTTTTCAAAACATGAAATATGTGTCTTATTACACACTTCCTAAATTCATTCATATTTATGTTGTGGATTTATAATCAACTTTTCACAAGATTATTCTCAGAAATATTCATCCACCTGAAATACGTATTTGTTTCTTTGTACTGTTTCCATCCCAGATATGCATTCACGGATTTTCAAACTCTTCTACTCTAATTGTGTCTTACTTGGGGTGAAGGTAATGTAAAGGCATTTTTCTGGATGAGAGTGGGAAGATAATTGTGTAGCATATATTTTATACACGTTGGATTCATTTTCCTATATTCCATTGAAAATACTGAATCCCTGACAATAACGCATACCCTACTATACTTTGTCTACTAATCCAAATATGATGGAGAAAAAAAACCCAAACAGAATAGAAATACAAGCAGTTCAGAGGAGGCATGGGGTATAGTTGGACTTGCCATTTGCATGATAAATGGTAGGTGTTATAAATCTAGTCAATTTTTAATTGAAATAGTTCTCCATGTGTTGTTAAAGTTAACAAATATGTAAATTCCTCTCTGCCTTTCTCTGTAGCCTATTCAGCACATGAATTTTTATATGCTTATATAGAACACCTGGTATCACACGTTCATTTTTGTGAGGTGACTGACTTGGCAGATACAACTTGTGAGAAGAGATCACTCCTCTAAACGCTGTTGGAACTGAAAATTCAAACTATGGGTGAGCTTTCTAGTAGAACAACATTATACATAAATTCTTGTTCAGTAAAATAAATATTTTTGCATCTGTGGATGCTATATATTTTATGATGAACTTCGATTGGCATATATATTCCTACATTTTAATGTCTGTGTGTGTGTTTTGTGTGTGTGTGTGTGTGAGTGTATATATATATATATACATATATATAATTATATGTGTATATATATACACATATATATAATTATGAATATATATATATATATATATACACTGACTTGATTTTTAAAATATGAAATATATGTATCTTAAATACACTCCCTAAGTTCATTCATGTTCAAAAATGTGGATTTATAATAAACTTTTCACAAAATTATTCTCAGAAATATTCATCCACCTGAAATACACATTTGTTTCATAGTTCTGAAAACTAACTTCAGTAAATGGTGCTTACAAATCCTAATATTTGTACATTAGCTGACCCAGATTAACATCAATCAAGTAGATTCGTATGGGACATGATGTGTATTCTGACGTTTATTTTCATTCAACACTGGTACATTACTATTGCTTCAGTTTTTACAAATCATAGGAAATATATATTTCATCCACAAGTTCACAAATTTATACGCATTTGTTTCACAATCACTTCCTGCTTCATAAAACATGTATTCCTCCAGGTTTTTTGACTGGTCTTTTCATGAGACTTCTTTCCAAACACATTATTTTCGATTTCCATAATCACTTTTGAAGCAAAACTCACACACCCTTCATGATAAACCATAAACTTAATGTGGCCATTAGATATTTCACTGGTTGGAATGAATGTTTGTATGTCAATATAAGATTTCCTGTATTTTTTCAGATATAATTTCAATCCATTATTTAAAGTCAGAACCAGATATATTATTTATTCACAGTATGGTCTATTCATGCATTATCTCTATATGCACAGACATAGGGTACACCTCTTTTTACCCCCATTACTAATTTATACGTCTTGAATATGTTGCTGCCAGAAATGGTGGAAGAAATAGTCATGTCACCTGATCTAAATGTACGTTTTATCACAGTAATATTCTGAACAAAAAAAGCAAAGGTCACACTTAAGATTGTAGCAAAGACTAAATGAAAAGTGAGCATGGATTACTAAACATCCATGTCCAGGTTGCCTAATGCTGTCAAATGTCAATCCTATTGGTCACTACATATTTGTTTCTTTCTTAGATTATATATTCAAACTCAACCCTGTTGAAAATATCTAATCCTATCACTCACTTTATACTTTGCCTGATTTCGTAATGTCTCTATTGATATCAGCTTTCCTAACTATTTTCCCCAGTTCATCATTGTGACAGTCTCTTCACTTGTGCTGACATTAACATTCACTGTCTACCGGAAACCCTATTGCTAAACAACATTTGGTCCAAATCCTATACTCACTCTTCTTTCTAAACCTACTGAGAATCTTCCGAATCCTACCGACTATCCCTTTTGACTGGAAGTTCTCTTCTACATTTAATCATCCATGGTACAAGGACCTAAGCCATTGTATATCGATTTACCTGACACATGAGTGCAGAACATAATTCAAAGCTACGTATCCCAATCAAGGGCCCAATGCCCTTTTGGGCTTCATATCTTAGCTAGATTTCTGTTTTCATACTTATATTTCACCTATATATTCTTGTAAATATCGCAGTTTCCTAATACCATTATTCATCGCGCAGAAAGATTCCTAATCCAAATCGAACATGTTAGTTAACCTAACCATACACTGTTCAGTCAATTTAACTTTACAGAAGAGCAGGGATAGAGTTGGTCTTACAATACAGGAATATAGGGGATCTTCCACATGCTGAGAAACTCAAAGGTCCATGCAGAAATGATTCCTGGAGAAGTTGTAAGCAGCTATGGAGGACCTAAGAGACCAAAAGTCATCCTCCATGGCAAACAACCTGGTCAGGATGAAGGGTTGTGTCTGAATCAGCTTCTCTCTTCTTAATGTAGAGAAGATGGACCAAACCAGGCCTCTGTGGAGAGCTGTTCCCAGGTGCCAATGGTTGATATACCAATCTAACTTGTGAAAGTGTCACAGGAAGTAGGGGCAGCCTCCATCTCATGGGACCCTTGAAAGCAATTGTTAGGACAAAGTGGTTGCCACGGCAGTAACCTCATTCAGTTCCTGAATGAAGTGACCTACCCCTCTTCCTTGATGACGGATTTCTCTGAACTTAAGATCCAGGAAGCCAGGCACCCAGAGTCAGTCCCAGTTTCTTTCCCAGTGGGCTCAGTTGTTTGGAATAACCAAGGAGAGAGTAAGTCTTCCTTGGTACCTACTGATGTGAGGATTGCCAAATGCCAGGAGAGCTCTGAAAAGGGGAATTTCCTGAGAAAGCAGGTAGTGGCTCACCACTGGCTCCTGAAAACTTCACAGTGTTGGCCAAGGATACCCGATCTGAGAAGGACAGGCCATTTCAAGGAAACATAGTATGGCCCATCAGTCAGAGTACATTCCAATTAGTCACAGACCTACTTGAATAAAGGAGGTGTCGTTGTGGGTGTGGTTGTGATTTTGTGGTTTAGTCTCATGTTCTGAGAATAGGTAAGAAAGGCGGTTTGTTTGTTTTGGAGTGGACTGTTTATAGTAAGTCATTTGACAAGGCGATTGTTTGTATGCCTGTGTATCCCACTGTGTCCGTGGTTGTAGACATTATAAAAGATAATACATCAATGGATGTGTCCTGTCTAGTAGAAAGCTTGCCAACATTCATCCTGCCCAATTTATGAGTGGACTGCAGGTTGCTTTAGGGACGGGCAACACCTACTATCTTCCGGAGTTCCTGTTTTCTTCCTGAATTCTGGCCACTCTTCAGAGCAGGCTCATGGTTTTCTGTCCAAGATATGTACCACCTCCAAGCTCTGTGACATTGCCATATAATGGATAGCTGAAGGGAATAGCAAGCATCTCAGAAAACTCAGATATCAGTGTGACAAAGAATGTCTCAGTAGAAAAACCCTGCTTTGGGCCTTTTGCTTACCTATTTTTCTGTTGCTCTGAGTGTCAGGAAGGTCTTTGCCTCAGGCCACACCTTTGTGAACCCTGAAGAAAACAGTTTTCAAATGGAAATGAATGGGCATCACCTGTGGCTCTTTGCTTAATTGCTTTGGAAAAGGATGTGTCTGAATCAGCCTCTTGGCCCTGTGTGAGGCAGTGGCTTAGATTCTTAGCACCTGATGGATCAAAAGAAAGATCCCATGTGTCCATCCAAAACCAAAATGGCAAATATTCACTGATTGTGAATGAATTCTTTTACCTTCCTCTGTTAGGATCCTGAATTCCATCAAGGGAGAATAGGAATCCTTTGGGCCAAATGAGTTCTTCAAATCTCTGCAGAGGGGCTTGTGTTTTCTCATGACTCAAATTCACATAAAGAATCTAAACCACAGAGTCAGAAGGCCTCAAATTGAAAAAGCTGAGCAGTATTAATGTCAGGCCTATTTGATCACTCCTGGTTTACAGGAAGTGTGTCCAGGCCACCTTGGTGTTAGACAAATGAGGGGAACAGGACCTTAATTTGGACACTGACTTGGGCTGTGGACCTCATTGAAAACTCCAGCCAGACGTTATAAGGAGTGTCTATATGGAAGAAGATGAGGACCATGTGGGAGTGTTTTGGTTTTAATTGTGGTCATTTGTGTGGCGGTTGGAAGAGATGACTGTTCCACTGGGCTTGAACTCTGGTGTGATTCCCCTTAGAGACTGAGTTCTTTAACTGACCTCAGAGAAGTATTGCCATGAATTGTGTTGGGATTTTAGGAGGCCACACATGAGAGTCGCCCTTGGAACCTGAGATCTAGGCCCAGGTTGGATTTCCACAGAACACTGGGAATTTCAGCCCGGATATTACATACAATTTTTCTTAAAGACTTGGCAGCCATATTTGAGTTTAAAACACACATGGACCTCACATTGTAGATCTCAATGGGCCTGGCTTCATGTGACATTTTGGCCACCCTTAGGGAAACCATGCCTGTGAGAGTGCTCCAGTGCTTTCATTGAAATTAGCTTCTTCACCATTTAATGGTTCCTGAATTAATTGAAGCCCTCAGAGCCGCAAACTTCATCCGTGAAAAATGGCTAGACAATTACCATGAAATTTTTGATATTTTCATGTTCAGCTGGCACTGAAAAAACTTTGGATGTCCTGTTTCTGATCCTGAGTATACCAGACACTGCCTTGATTGTCTTTGTTTCATGAAAATGGTGTAGAACAGATATGCCAGTAAGTTGGAGCCTGGTGAGTAGTTGGCCTAGAGCAGTGGTATGCAATTGTGTGATAAAACATCTGTGTTGTGGCCATGTGGATCAGCCATTGGCTTCCAAATGGCTTGTGACTGACATGGTGCAGCCAGCAGACCCATATATGTAAAGGCATCTTGTTATATGGAGAGGATTCACTGCAATGTTCAGAATCATATTGCTATTCTCAAGGGGGCAATCTACGTGGGATAGAACCTTGGTTGGTGCATTCTCCTGAAGACCCTGACTCACCACACCTTAAAGAACTCCCTCCACCACTCTGTCCCATTTTAACTCCTTGTATTTCTTGAAGCAAATACCAAACTCCCAGTGGAGCAGCGAGAAACACCAAGAAAAGTGGAGGATGACCAATTGGCTTCACAGTCCACACTGAAAGACACTTAGACCCCAGTGTCCATAGTTTACCTACAAAGAGAGAATTCAGCACCGCTGCCTCATGTTCATTGGATAATAAGAAACCATGTCCTCCAAGTAACATAGATGCAGACCCAGCTTTGATGGTCTCTCTACAAATGAACTAAATCTCCTCAGAACATCAAATATTTCAAGTGCCCACCCTTAGAAGCAGTTTCTCAAAAAGTATGTAGGCCAGCAGAGCTGCATGTTTGTGGAATGTTTACCCTTTCCCTTACTTTTAGAATCTTCTCTACCACCTCCAAAGTTGTAAACTCCTGAGTATTCTCCATTCCAGATATATATTCACAGATTTTCTAACTCTTATCCTCTAATTGTGTCTTACTTGAGGAGAGTGTAATGTCAAGGCATTGTTCTGGATGAAAGTGGGAAGAATGTTGTGTAGCACATATTTGCATACACATTGGATTCAATTTCCTATTTTCCATTAGAAATGCTGAATCCCTGAAACTAACATATACCCTATTAGACTCTGACTACTAATCCTAATATGATGGAGAAAAATAACACAAACAGAATAGAAATACAGGCAGTTTAGAGGAGGTATGTTTTATAGTTGGAGTTGCCTTTTGCATGGTATAGTGTAGCAGTTATAAATCTAGTCAATTATTTGTTGAAATAGTTCTCCATGCGTTTTTAAAGTTAACAAATAATGAATTCCTGTCCCCCTTTCTCTGTAGCCTATTCAGCACACGTATTTTTATATCCACATGTAGAATCCTACCTGGTACCACACGTACATTCTTGTGAGGTGGCTGATTTGGCAGATACAAATTGGAAGAAGAGATCACTCCTCCTAAATGCTGAATGAACATTTAATTTAAATGTGAGTGAGCTTCCTAGTTGAACAACATTATACATAAATCAATGTTCAGTAAAATGAATATATTTGGATCTGTGGATGATATACATTTCATGGTGAATTTCGTTTGGCATATATATTGCAATTTTTAATGTCTCTCTCTGTTTGTGTATATAAATATGTATATATATATATAGATACACTCTCAAGATTTTTCAAAACATGAAATATGTGTCTTATTACACACTTCCTAAATTCATTCATATTTATGTTGTGGATTTATAATCAACTTTTCACAAGATTATTCTCAGAAATATTCATCCACCTGAAATACTTATTTGTTTCTTAGTACTGTTTCCACCCCAGATATGCATTCACGGATTTTCAAACTCTTCTACTCTAATTGTGTCTTACTTGGGGTGAAGGTAATGTAAAGGCATTGTTCTGGATGAGAGTGGGAAGATAATTGTGTAGCATATATTTTATACACATTGGATTCATTTTCCTATATTCCATTGAATATACTGAATCCCTGACAATAACCCATACCCTACTATACTCTGTCTACTAATCCAAACATGATGGAGAAAAACAACCCAAACATAATAGAAATACAAGCAGTTTAGAGGAGGCATGGGGTAGAGTTGGACTTGCCATTTGCATGATAAAGGGTAGGTGTTATAAATCTAGTCAATTTTTAATTGAAATAGTTCTCCATGTGTTGTTAAAGTTAACAAATATGTAAATTCCTCTCCCTTTCTCTGTAGCCTATTCAGCACATTTATTTTTATATGCTTATATAGAATTCTACCTGGTATCACACGTTCATTTTTGTGAGGTGACTGACTTGGCAGATACAACTTGTGAGAAGAGATCACTCCTCTAAACGCTGTTGGAACTGAAAATTCAAACTATGGGTGAGCTTTCTAGTAGAACAACATTATACATAAATCCTTGTTCAGTAAAATAAATATTTTTGCATCTGTGGATGCTATATATTTTATGATGAACTTCGATTGGCATATATACAACTACATTTAAATGTCTGTGTGTGTGTTTTGTGTGTGTGTGTGTGTGTGTGTGTGTGTGTGTGTATATATATATATAGACACATATATATGTATATACACATATATATAATTATGAATATATATATATATATATATATACACACTGTCCTGATTTTTAAAATATGAAATATATGTTTCTTAAATACACTCCCTAAGTTCATCCATGTTCAAAAATGTGGATTTATAATAAACTTTTCACAAAATTATTCTCAGAAATATTCATCCACCTGAAATACACATTTGTTTCATAGTTCTGAAAACTAACTTCAGTAAATGGTGCTTACAAATCCTAATATTTGTACAGTAACTGACCCAGATTAACATCAATCAAGTAGATTCGTATGGGACATGATGTGTATTCTGACGTTTATTTTCATTCAACACTGGTACATTACTATTTCTTCAGTTTTTACAAATCATAGGAAATATATACTTCATCCACAAGTTCACAAATTTATACGCATTTGTTTCACAATCACTTCCTGCTTCATGAAACATGTATTCCTCCAGGTTTCTTGACTGGTCTTTTCATGAGACTTCTTTCCAAACACATTATTTTCGATTTCCATAATCACTTTTGAAGCAAAACTCACACACCCTTCATGATAAACCATAACCTTAATGTGGCCATTAGATATTTCACTGGTTGGAATGAATGTTTGTATGTCAATATAAGATTTCCTGTATTTTTTCAGATATAATTTCAATCCATTATTTAAAGTCAGAACCAGATATATTATTTATTCACAGTATGGTCTATTCATGCATTATCTCTATATGCACAGACATAGGGTACACCTCTTTTTACCCCCATTACTAATTTATACGTCTTGAAAATGTTGCTGCTAGAAATGGTGGAAGAAAGAGTCATGTCACCTGATCTACATGTAGGTTTTATCACAGTAATATTCTGGCCAAAAAAAGCAAAGGTCACACTTAAGATTGTAGCAAAGACTAAATGAAAAGTGAGCATGGATTACTAAACATCCATGTCCAGGTTGCCTAATGCTGTCAAATGTCAATCCTATTGGTCACTACATATTTGTTTCTTTCTTAGATTATATATTCAAACTCAACCCTGTTGAAAATATCTAATCCTATCACTCACTTTATACTTTGCCTGATTTCGTAATGTCTCTATTGATATCAGCTTTCCTAACTATTTTCCCCAGTTCATCATTGTGACATTCTCTTCACTTGTGCTGACATTAACATTCACAGTCTACCGGAAACCCTATTGCTAAACAACATTTGGTCCAAATCCTATACTCACTCTTCTTTCTAAACCTACTGAGAATCTTCCGAATCCTACCGACTATCCCTTTTGACTGGAAGTTCTCTTCTACATTTAATCATCCATGGTACAAGGACCTAAGCCATTGTATATCGATTTACCTGACACATGAGTGCAGAACATAATTCAAAGCTACGTATCCCAATCAAGGGCCCAATGCCCTTTTGGGCTTCATATCTTAGCTAGATTTCTGTTTTCATACTTATATTTCACCTATATATTCTTGTAAATATCACAGTTTCCCAATACCATTATTCATCGCGCAGAAAGATTCCTAATCCAAATCGAACCTGTTAGTTAACCTAACCATACACTGTTCAGTCAATTTAACTTTACAGAAGAGCAGGGATAGAGTTGGTCTTACAATACAGGAATATAGGGGATCTTCCACATGCTGAGAAACTCAAAGGTCCATGCAGAAATGATTCCTGGAGAAGTTGTAAGCAGCTATGGAGGACCTAAGAGACCAAAAGTCATCCTCCATGGCAAACAACCTGTCAGGATGAAGGGTTGTGTCTGAATCAGCTTCTCTCTTCTTAATGTAGAGAAGATGGACCAAACCAGGCCTGTGTGGAGAGCTGTTCCCAGGTGCCAATGGTTGATATACCAATCTAACTTGTGAAAGTGTCACAGGAAGTAGGGGCAGCCTCCATCTCATGGGACCCTTGAAAGCAATTGTTAGGACAAAGTGGTTGCCACGGCAGTAACCTCATTCAGTTCCTGAATGAAGTGACCTACCTCTCTTCCTTGATGACGGATCTCTCTGAACTTGGGATCCAGGAAGCCAGGCACCCAGAGTCAGTCCCAGTTTCTTTCCCAGTGGGCTCAGTTGTTTGGAATAACCAAGGACAGAGTAAGTCTTCCTTGGTACCTACTGATGTGAGGATTGCCAAATGCCAGGAGAGTTCTGAAAAGGGCAATTTCCTTAGAAAGCAGGTAGTGGCTCACCACTGGCTCCTGAAAACTTCACAGTGTTGGCCAAGGATACCCGATCTGAGAAGGACAGGCCATTTCAAGGAAACATAGTATGGCCCATCAGTCAGAGTACATTCCAATTAGTCACAGTCCTACTTGAATAAAGGAGGTGTCGTTGTGGGTGTGGTTGTGATTTTGTGGTTTAGTCTCATGTTCTGAGAATAGGTAAGAAAGGCGGTTTGTTTGTTTTGGAGTGGACTGATTATAGTAAGTCATTTGACAAGGCGATTGTTGGTATGCCTGTGTATCCCACTGTGTCCGTGGTTGTAGACATTATAAACGATAATGCATCAATGGATGTGTCCTGTCTAGTAGAAAGTTTGCCAACATTCATCCTGTCCAATTTATGAGTGGACTGCAGGTTGCTTTAGGGACGGGCAACACCCACTATCTTCTGAAGTTCCTGTTTTCTTCCTGAATTCTGGCCACTCTCCAGAGTAGGCTCATGGTTTTCTGTCCAAGATATGTACCACCTCCAAGCTCTGTGACATGTCCATGTACTGGATAGCTGAAGGGAATAGCAAGCATCTCAGAAAACTCAGATAACAGTGTGACAAAGAAAGTCTCAGTAGAGAAACCCTGCTTTGGGCCTTTTGCTTACCTATTTTTCTGTTGCTCTGAGTGTCAGGAAGGTCTTTGCCTCAGTCCACCAATTTGTGAAGCCTTAAGAAAACAGTTTTCAAATGGAAATGAATGGTCATCACCTGTGTATCTTTGCTTAATTGCTTTGGAAAGGGATGTGTCTGAATCAGCCACTTGGCCCTGTGTGAGGCAGTGGCTTAGATTCTCAGCACCTGTTGGAACTAAAGAAAGATTCCATGTGTGCTTTCAAAACCAAAATGGCAAAAAGATCAGTCACTGTGTATGGAGTATCTTGCCTTACTCTGATAGGTTTCTGATCTCCATCAAGGGAGAATATGGATCCTTTGAGTCAAATGAGTTCTTCAAAGCCCTGGAGAGGCTAGCCCATATGAGCTTGGGTTTTTTCATTATTCCAAATCACATAAAGAATCTATACCTGACAGTCAGTAGGCCTCAAATTGGAGAAGCAGAGCAGTATTAAGCCCAGGCTTATTTTATCACTCCTGGTTCACAGGAATGTTGTCCAGGCCTAGCTGACTTTAAGCAAATAAGGGACAAGGGAGCTTGTTTTGGATACCGTCTTGTGCTGCACCCCTCATGGAAACCTCCAGCCAGAGGTTATAATGAGTGTCTATATGGAAGAAGGTGAGGACCATGTGGGAGTGTTTTGGTTTTAATTGTGTTCATTTGTGTAGCAGTTGGAAGAAATGACTGGATCCACCAGGGCTGGAACTTTGGTATGATTCCCCTTAGAGACTGAGTTCTGAAACTGACCTCAGAGAAGTATTGTCATGAATTGTGTTGCGATTTTAGAATGCCACGCATGAGAGTCGCCCTTGGAAACTGAAATCTAGGCCAAGGGTGGCTTTCGACTGATCACTGGGAATCTCAGCCAGGATATCACATGATTTTATTATGAAAGACTTGACAGGCATAGTTGAGAGTCAAAACACACATGGACCTCACATTGTAGACCTCAATGGGCTGGGCTTCATGTGACCGTTTGGCTACTCTTTGGGAAGCCTTGCCTTTGAGAGTTCTCCAGAGCATTCATTGAAATGAGGTTCCTCAACATTAAATGGTTCCTGAATGAATTGAAACCCACAGTTTCTCCAACTTCATCCTTGAAAAGTGGCTAGATAAACACCCTGAAATTTTTAAAACTCCCATGACCAGGTGGCACTGGAGAACCTTTGGATCTCCTGTTGCTGATCATGAGTGTACCAGACAGTGCCTTGATTGACTGGGTTTCATGAAAATGGTGAAGAACAGAGATGCCAGTAATTTGCACTGCTGAATAGTGGGCCCAGAGCAGTGGTGTGCAGGTGTGTGATAAAATATCTGAGGTGGGGCCATGTGGATTACCAATTGACTTCCAAATGCCTTTTGGCTGCCATGGTGCATCCAGCAGAACCTTACATGTTAAGGCATCTTATTATATGGAGAGGTTTCAAGGCAATGTTCAGAATCAGGTGGGTATGGTCAAGGAAAAAGCTATGTGAAATAGAAGCCTGGTTGGTGCATTCTCCTGCAGTTTCTGACCCACCACACATGACAGAACTCCCTCCAGCACTGTGTCGCAGTTGAACTCCTTGTATTTCGTGAAGCAAATACCAAACTCCCAGTGCAGCACCAAGAAACACCACAAAAATGGAGGATGATCAAATGGCTTCACAGTCCACACAGGGAGACACTTAGCCCCCAATGGCCACAGTTTACCTACCAAGAGATAATTCAGCACTGCTGCCTCATGTTCATTGGAAAATAAGAAACCATGCTCTCCATTCACATAGATGCAGACCCAGCTTTGATGGTCTCACTAGAAAAGAAGCTAAACCTTCTGACAACAAAATATATTTAAAGTAGAGGCAGTTTCTCAAGAAGTCTTTAGGCCAGCAGAGCTCTATGTTTGTGGAGTGTTTACCTCTTAGACCAGGATGTAAGAAAAGAACACTGACTCCAATTAAAATCAAATTAAAGTAAGCTTATTATTTCCACTGGCTGGGCTGCCACTCCCTCCCAAAATTGCGAGAACAAGAGAGCAACCCCACCTTTACTACAGCCCAGGTTTGTAGCCCAGAAAGTTACACAAAAATGGGGTAACAGATAATAGAACTCTGACAAGCATCACACTAATGGGAGTTTACATTTTTTTTTTTTTGCTAGCCCCAACATCAAAATTTATGAGGACCATTAGAGCCTCAGAGAGGGTCATTGTCTGGCCACAAAAGGCCAATATTTATGAGGTGTGACAAAGTTTCAGAGAGGGCTGCTATCTGGTCAGAGAGCCATGCACGGGTGAGTTCAAGGCACGGGCAGTCATTCCAAGCAGGTTCAGAATTTGCAGTAATTTACAGTAAAGCCAAAATGATTTTTTCATGGCTTTGTTGCAATATGGCTCCCAATTTTAATAAAAGGTAAGGTTGGGTGTATCATTCCCCCCTTTTCTTATGTGTCCCTTTGTAATCCTTGATAGGTTAGTGGAAAAGCACTGAGGAAATTTTAATCCCTCAGTTAACAGTCACCAAATTTTTAGAACTCACCGAAAACCAGTCTCCCTGATATTACCTGACTTAATTAATTACTTATATTGATAGTCTATTTATTTTTGGCTCCATTGGTGTAAGTAGAGAGTCGTCTCTCATTTTGGCTTTTTCTCAGCTGAGAAAGGGTGACATGAGTGTGCATGGCGTGAGGGACATGAGTTGCCTTTTTGAAGTCAGTTCTTTTTGAAGTCTTGTTGAGGAAGAACAGGTTGTAAAGTCATCTGGGGATGGGTTCTTCTATGAGAGAAACAAAAAACATGAGTATTGAATAAATGTTGCAGTAGCTTTATCATGTCACTGTATGAAGTACCCTCACCAGTCTTTAATATCCCCAATTATCAGGACTGTGAACTTAATATTTAACTTTTAGTGATACAGTTGTCCCTCCCCATAATATACAGTTTAATAATTTAATGTCATCTGATTTTGCAGAATCCTTTCACTAGTATGACCTCTGTGTTTAATAGAGAAACATTTAATTCTGTTACTCAGGGCTGGATAATTGTACTAGCAAACACCAAGCCTACCTGTGTAGGTTAGGAATATCTGTAGGCCTTAAACTAAAAACTTCTGCCTCTGGAAGCTCCTCTTGATAGTCTATTTTTATAGTTATCAGGCATTCCTCTCTGAGAATCCTTCTTTGTAGCCAACAGTTTTACTTATTTTGGGAGGCTAACATAAAGTGTATACCTTAAAATATTATTATTATTATTATTATTATTATTATTATTATTATTATTTAAAATGCCCAGGATTGGCTGTATTTTGGTTTTAACTGTCTTTGCTAAGTGTTTAAGATGAAGCAGTCAAACTGACTTTTGTTTCTATCTATTGTTAGCAGTCAGCTGAGCTTTTATGGGAGTCAATTTTTGGGATACTTGAGAGCAGCTTCTCAGTTCTGCTAGTGCAATTTGAGCTATGTGGGTCCAGGTCTTGCTTGACCATGTGGCTTCCCTCAGAAGCATCAGGGATGTCTCCCTTTCCTGATGACTCACCTCTTTGTAGTAAATGCACTGATTGGCTTTCTGTTCTCCAGTGGTCTCATTAATCTCTCTGATCGGGAGGTTATGTGGCCCAGAGTTGCAAAGCTCATAGAGAAATCCCTTGTTCCCTGGATTCAGACTGACTCAGAGGGCAAGAGTCAAATATCGTTTTGTTTGGACCTTTTTATTTAACTTTAATTTTCAATCCTAATCTGAAACAACCAGCAAATGAATTTTAACAGCCATATATTAAGAGTACTGTGCTTTAATGTCTATAAGTTTATAATTATTTATATATTATTAATTGGGATCTTATTATTCTGTCTGTCTTGTGGTTGATGACTTATTATCTTAAATTAACCCATGTTGTGTTCTTAAAGCAACACTTCTGTAAAACACCAACAGGAAATCTTTAGATCACTTATAAGGAAATTAAAAAATAAAATTTTTTTAACAAGAGTAAAAATACTTAGTTCATGTAATAGCTACCCTGAATTTTTTGGGTGAGTTATATATTATATCATCTTTTTGAGATCCTAGTAATCTTGACAGAAAAAAAAAATTTGAACATAACTTTAAATGAAATAAAATCTGACCTACTGCTTTCGTAGTCATTCTCACATGTAGTAAGATGGGACACAGAGTCTTATCTCAGGTAAGCAGGGCTCCTTATAAACCTTAAATGCTTTAGTTCTAAGGCTGATCTTTGTTTTTTAAATATCATTTTACAAAGTTTACATAAATTTTTTGAGGTCACATGAACATTAGCTCACACCATATGATATCACATTTAAAACATGAATTAAAGTATGGCTGAAAGATTTTAACCTTTACATAGATTAGGGTCTCATTAACTTAAAAATACATTTAAATTGTTCCACAATGTAAAAAGTAACATAAAACTTTACATATATTATTGATAACAGGTAAATAAATCCCCAATATATATTTTATTTACCATACAACTTCAGAACACCTGCTTGATATAATGCTCTTTTAAAGTTTCTACCTTATAGAGTTTTATAACTGGAAGATATGAGCACATTAATAGCATCACAATTACATTGATGTTTCTACATTAACCAAGTTTAGCTTTTAAAGAAATGGCAGTACAGAGCTCTAAAATAACAGTTCTTAATTAAACAGTTGTTTAATTTTTATGGTTGCCTGCTCTAGAAAATTTAAATCTTAATAAACTAAATGTTATGGGTAAACTTATGTTTAAGAAATTTTTGTCTCTTTAACACATGACTGATTTTTACAATCTTATACAGACTTTAGTACAAACTTATACAGACCTTAGTATATCAATCAGATATCAAACAAAAGTACTCATGAATGAGTAATCCCATATCAAATTTACTTTACTTATTTATCAAAATATTAGACAAATGTTTTGAACAGTGTAAGCCATTTTTTTGATTGAAAGAAAAGTCCTGGAACATAGGCATATTAGACCTTTTGTAGACATTAATACTTTATTAGATTTTTGAACACCTAGAAAAACTTGTAAGCTTAAATTTAAAGAAATTTATATTTATCAGTTTACCCAATTTAAATTGAAACATTTAAATCACGTGAATTAAAGATCTTTGGATCCACTTTTTAAAATTGTTTTTATGAGTGCTTTGTAATATGAGTGCTCCTTATATATGTTAATTTGTGTATCATATATATGATATACGGACATATGTATACATATATAGACATACAACACATAACAAATTGTGCACACATAATAAAAGTGAAGGCCTTGTAGCTTTTCACAGGTGAAATCTCCACTGCAATGATTTAAAAATTCCACAGTTGGTCAAAGATATTACTGATCAGAAAAACATTAACCTAGGTCTGTAGTAGCAAAATCATGAGCTCAAAAAATAAATAAAGAATCTCAGAAAAAAAAATATGAGACCTAGAAAAAATGACTGGCCAGTAATAAGTAAATACCATACATTTTACTTTTTTTTCCTTAGGCCTCAAATAAGTCTCCTACTAAGCTTACGGGCTTCTTTCATTTGCATTTCAAAATAATCCCTGGCTGAGGTCTGGAAGAAGCAGGAAAAAATGGCTATTCTGAGCAGAAACCTTAGGCCTAAGGTATTTTAACCATTATTTTCAGGTTAGGATGTTGAAAATTATGATACAAGTTTAAGATACAATTCACAAAATTTTATATCTTCACAAGTTGTTTTGTCAACAGATATCATACTATGATTTAGTATCCTTGTCCAAATTAATGCACTGGTACACACAGTGACATTTTCCCAGGCTACCTAATTTAAAATTGGTGAAAAAAAGTCTGAATGATTGGGAAGTTACTTGCCAACTTGGAAGTAGAGTTCTTTAGTTTTCCATCCTAAGTATTTATGTTCTCTGGCATGAATTATCTGAAACCATAAACTAAACAATTACCTAAACCCGACTTTTAACTGCAAGATTGTGAAATGCTTCAAAAACCCATTCAGATACCAGATTGGTACAATGAAACATCATCATTTAGACACAAATTCAGCTAAGATCATTTCCAAGAAACAATTTATAATATTAACACATTATTGCACATGTCTTAAAGGGCCAGAAAAAAGGCACAAGACAGGCAGAAATGAACTCCAGACAACGGCTGACAGACAGAACCCTTTAAAACAGAGCAAATAAGAGAAAAATCTCCTTCCCCAGTGGCACCACAGATGTCCCCAAAAGGGGACCAAATGTTTTCACAGAGGAGCAACCTGAAATGTAAAATAAAGTGTCTCCATGGTGACTTTACTGCATTTAGTGTCCCCTTTTTGTTTTTCTCTTTTTTTAAGAAGACAGAGGCTGCATTATCCTTACAGTGCAGGGAACGAAGGAGGGAATTCCCTGAAGAAACAGGGCTTTGGCAGATGCTGGGAGATACTCAGTTCTTCATTCCCCAGCAGGCATTGCCATCTGCACTGGGTGTGCTCCAGGCAGCCAGCTAGGGGCTTCTCTCATTCTGCTTAACAAATGGTGGTAAAGTTCATCACAGTTCCTTAAAACACAGTCCAAAGAGGTGTCAGGCTTACTTGCTTTGTTACCCATTTTCACGTTCAATATCCTTAAGATTTTATCACAGAAATCACAAAACAAAATGCACAAAAACAAAAAAACATATAGAATACAGAACAAAACACACACAAAAAAAAAAAAAAAAAAAAAACAGAATCCCGGTGCCAAAACAGAAAAACAGAGGAGCAATTCAACGTCTTGCTAAAGCTCTGGGGTAGGAGCACGTGCGTGTCCCTCGGCACCTCTCTAACCTTGAAAGGAATTCCCTACAGAACGGAACAGAGGACAGAACGATTCTCATTACTGTCCTGGACAGGAGTGTATGTGAGCCTCCCCAGGACACCTCTCTGTCATTAGAAGAGATCTCCCTTAACCAGATATAAGATGTTATCAAGGTGCCACTAACCTATGGAGGCCTCCTCCACCAGGTGCTTGCTAATAGTTTCAGTGCGGTGGTTCACTGCAGTGCTCCCCAGACCGACGGCTCACTCCAAGGCCTTGGAACATCTCAAGTTGTGCACCCCCTAGAGTGGCTCCCCAGCCCGTAGCCCTGGAGGGAAGGCCAGCTTCAGAATTTTCAGCAGTCTGGCCTTGTGATCTGGTCGGGCAGGGTCATCTCACTGGGGAACTCCAAAATGTTGGACTAGGATGCAAGAAAAGACCACTGACTCCAATTAAAATCAAATTAAGGCAAGCTTATTATTAAAACCGGCCAGGCTGCCTCTCCCTCCAAAAATGGAGGGAACAAGACAGCAACACCACCTTTCCTACAGCCCAGCTATATAGCCCAGAAAGTTACACAAAAAGGGGGTTACAGATAACAGAACTTTGAAAGCATCACACTAATGGTAGTTTACATTTTTTTTGCTGGCCCCAACATCAGAAATTATGAGGACCATTAGAGACTCAGAGAGGGTCGTTGTCTGGCCTGGGAAGGCCAATATTTATTAGGTGTCACTAATGTTTCAGAGAGCACTGTTATCTGGTCAGAGAGCCAGGCATGGATGAGTTCAAGGCACGGGCACGCATTCCAAGCAGGTTCAGAATTTGCAGTAATTTATAGTAAAGCCCAAATTATCTTTTCACGGCTTTCTGGCAAGATGGCTCCCAATTCTAATAAAAGATCAGGTTGGGTCTATCAAGCCTGTCCTTTACTTTTGGAAACTCCTCTACAACCTGCAAGGTTGTGAACTCCTGACCATTTTACATTCCAGATATGTATTCACAGATTTTCTAACTCTTGTCCTCCAACTGTGTTTTACTTGGGGTGAAGGTAATATCAAGGCATTGTTCTGGATGAGAGTGGGAAGATTTTTGTGTAGCACATATTTGCATACACATTTAGGAGATCACTCCTCCTAAACACTGTTGGAACAGAAAATTCAATCTATGGGGGAGCTTCCTAGCTGAACAACATTATACATAAATTCAAGTTCATTAAATAAATAGTTTTGGATCAGTGGATGATATATATTTCAAGATGGATTTAAATTGGCATATATATTGCTACATTTTAATGTCCATGTGACTTTTGTGTTCATAATTTTTTGTGATTTATGTGGATTTATAATCAAATTTTCACAAGATTGTTCTCAGAAATATTCATCCAACTTAAATACATACTTTTTTCCTAGTACTGAAAAGTAACTTCAGTGAATGGTGCATAAAAATCCTAATATTTCTACAGTAACTGACCCAGATTAACATCAATGCAAGTAGATTCCTATGGGACATGATGTGTATTTTGATGTTCATTTTTATTCATCACCGGTACATTACTATTTCTGCAGTTTATGCACATTATATATAGTATGATATATAATGTTCAATCACTTCCTGCTTGAGAACACATGTATTCTTACAGGTTTCTTGACTATTCTTTTCATGAGACTTCTTTCCAAACACATTATTTTTGATTTCCATAATCACTTTTGAAACAAAACTCACACACCTTTCAGGATAAACCACAACCATAATATTACCATTAGATGTATAACTGGTTGCAGTGTATGATTGTATATCAATGTGAGATTTCTTTTATATTTTCAGATATCAATTCAATCCATTATTTAAAGTGGAACCAGTTATATTATTTATTCACATGATGGTCAATTGATGCATTATCAATATATTCTATGACACAGTTTATACCCCTTTGTACCCCCAATACTAATTTATATTTCTTCAAAATAGTGCTCCCAGAAATGGTGGAAGGAATACTCATGTCACCTGATCTACATATACATTTTATCACAATAATATTCTGGACACAAAATGCAAAGGTCACACTTATGATTTTACCAAAGCCTAAATAAAAAGTGAGCATGGATTAATAAAAATATCCATGTCCTGGTTACCTAATGCTCTCAAAAGTCAATCCAATTTGTGACAACATATTAGTTTCTGCCTAAGATTATATATTCAGACTCAAACCGTTGAAAATGTCTAAACAAATTACACACTTTATACTTTTACTGACTTCCTAATGTCTCTATTTATATCTGCTTTCCTACATATTTTCCCCAATTCGTCATTGTGCTGACATTTACATTCACTCTCTACCCGAAACCTTATTTGTAAAGAACTTTTGGTACAAATGCTATACTAACTCTTCTTTCTAAATCTACTGACTATCTTGCTAATCCTACAGACTATCCCTTTTTTATTGGATATTCTGTATGTTATTCAATCATCCAGTGTATAAGATCCTATTTCATTGTATATCGATTTATCTGAGACATCTGTGCAGAATATAATTCAAAGCAAAGTATGCTACTCAAGGGCCCAATGTCCTACTTGGCTTCAAGTCTTCCCTAGATTTCTGTTTCCATACTTATATTTCACCTATATATTCTTGTAAATATCTCAGGTTCCCAATACCATTATTCATCCAGCAGAATGATTCCTAACCCAAATAGAACATGATATTAACACTAACCATACACTGTTCCCTCAATCTAACTTTACAGCAGTGCAGGGATAGAGTTGGTCTTACAATACAGGAATATAGGGGATCTTCCACCTGCTGAGAATCTCAAAGATCCATGCAGAAATTATCCCTGAAGAAGATATAGAATGCTATGAAGGACCTGAGAGACCAAAAGTCATTTTCCATGGCAAATAACCTTGTCAGGATGAAGAGATGTGTCTGAATAAGCCTCTCGCATTTTAATGTAGACAAAATGGACAAAACCAAGCCTGTGTGGAGATCTCTCCCCGAGTACCTATGGTTGATATATCATTCTAACTTGTGAAAGTGTCACAGGAAGTAGGGGCAGCCTCCATCTCATGGGACCCTAGGAAGAAACTGTTAGGACAAAGTGTTTGCCAAGGCTGTGAGCTCATTCAGTTCATGAAGGAAGTGACCTACCTCACTTCTTTGGGATGGAACTCTCTGAACTTGGGATCCCGGAAACCAGGCACCCAGGGCCAGGCCCAGTAACAGTCACAGAGATCTCACTTGTTTGGATTTATCATGGAAAGAGTCAGTCTTTCTTGGTACCTACAGATGTGAAGATGGCCAAATGCCAGAAAAAATCTGAAGAGGTGTCTTTCCTGAGAAAGCAGGTAGTGGCGGCTCAAAGCTGGCTCCTGACAACTTCACAGAGTGGGCCAAGGAGTCCAGATTTGAGAACAGACAGGCCATTTCGGGTGAACAAAGAATGGCTCACCAGGCAGAGGACACTCCGGTTAGTAACAGACCTTCTTGGGGGAAGGAGGTGCATTTGTGGGAATGAGTGTGGGTTTGTGGTTTTGTCTCATGTTCTGAGAATACGTAGGAAAGTTGGTTTGTTTGTTTTGGAGTGGACTGTTTCTATTAAGTCATTTGACAAGGCAAGTGTTTCTATGTCTGTGTATCCCACTTTGTCCGTGGGTGTAGACATTACAAAAGAAAATGCAACAATGGATGTGTCCTGTCTAGGAGAAAGCTTCCCAACATTCACGCTGCCCAATTTATAAAAGGACAGTGGATTGCCTAATTTGTGGGCAAGACCTGCAATCTTCCTAAGTTCCTGTTTTCTTCCTGAATTCTGGCCACTCTCCAGAATAGGCTCATGATTTTGTGACCAAGATAGGTACCACCTCCAAGCTCTGTGACTTGGCCATGTACTGGATAGCTGAAGGGAATGGCGAGAATCTCAGAAAACTCAGATATCAGTGTTACCAGGAAAAGTCTCAGTGGAGAAACCCTGCTTTGGGACTTTTGCTTACCTATTGTTCTATAGCACTAAATGTCAGGAAGGTCTTTGCCAAGGCCACCCCGTTGTGAAGCCTGAATAAAACAGTTCTCTAATGCAAATGAATGGGCATCACCTGTCCCTCTTTGAGTAATTGATTTCGAAAGGGATGTGTCTGAATCAGCCTGTTGGCCCTGTGTGAGGCTGTGGCTTAGATTCTCAGCACCTGATGGATCTAAAGAAAGATGCCATGTGTGCATCCAAAACCAAAATGGCCAAAAGAGCATTCATTATGGATGAAGTCTCTCGCCTTCCTCTGTAAGTTTCCTGACCTCCATAAGGTGAGAATAGGAATCTTTGGGTCAAATGAGTTCTTCAAAGCCCTTCAGAGTCTAGCCCATTGGTGCTTGGGTTTTCTCATGACCCCAATCCACATGAAGAATCTAAACCCCACAGTCAGTAGGCCTCAAATTGGAGAAGTGGAACAGTAATAATGGTAGGCCTATTTGATCACTCCTGGTTCACAGGAAGGGTTTCCAGGCCACCCTGACTTTAGGCAAATGACGGGCAAGGGAGCTTATTTTGGACACTGTCTTGTCCAGCACCCCTCATAGAAACCTCCAGCTAGAGGTTATGATGAGTGTCTATGTGGAAAAGATGAGGGCCATATGGGAGTGTTTTCGTTTAAATTTTGGTCATTTGTGTGGCGATTGGAAGAAATCACTGGGTCTACCTGGGCTTGAACTCTGGTGTGAATCCACATAGAGACTGAGTTCTGGAACTGACCTCAGAGAAGAATTGCCATGAGTTTTGTTGGGATTTTAGGAGGCCACGCATGAAAGTAGCCCTTATAAACTTAGATCAAGGCCACAGAGCACTGGGAATCTCAGCCAAGATAATCCATGATTTTCTTCTTAAAGTCTTGGCAGCCATAGTTGAGAGTTAAAACACACATGTACCTCACATTGTAGACTTCAATTGGACTGGCTTCATGTGACCTTTTGTCCACTCTTTGGGAGGCCTTGCCTATGAGAGTTCTCCAGAGTTTCATTGAAATGAGCTTCCTCAACATTGAATGGTTTTTGAAACCCAACGTTCCTCCAACTTCATCCTCGAAAAATGGCTAGATAAACACCATGAAATTTTTGAAATTCCCATTACCAGGTGGCACTGGAGAATCTTTGGATGTCCTATTGCTGATCATGAGTGTATCAGACAGTGCCTTGACTGACTGGGTTTCATGAATATTGTGTAGAACAGAGATGCCAGTAATTTGGAACCTGCAAATTAGTGGGCCTAGAGCAGTGGTGTGAAGATGTGTGATAAAATATGTGTGGTGGGGCTATGTGGATCTGCCATTTGCTTCCAAATGGCTTGTGACTGACATGGTACAGCCAGGAGAACCTTCCATGTAAAGGCATCTTTTTATATAGGGAGATTTCAAGGCAATGTTCAGAATCAGGTTGCTATGGACAAAGGGGCAACCCATGTGGGATAAAATCCTGGTTGGTGCATTCACATGCAGACCGTGAGCTCCACATGTGACAGAACTCCCTCCAGCACTGTGTCCCAGTTGATCTCCTTGTATTTCATGAAGAAAATACCAAAGTCCCAGTGCAGCAGCAAGAACCACCACGAAAAGTGGAGGAGGACCAAATGGCTTCACAGTTCACACGGTGAGTCACTTAGCTCCCAGTGGCCATAGTTTAACTACAAAGAGAGTATTCGCACTGCTGCCTCATGTTCATTGGAAAATTAGAAACAATGTCCTCCAGGTCACATAGATGCAGACCCAGCTTTGATGGTCTCACTAGAAAGTAAGCTAAAGCTACTGACAACAACATATATTTCAAGTGCCCAACCTCAGAGGCAGTTTATCAAGAAGTCTTTAGGCCAGCAGAGCTCCATGTTTGTGGAGTGTTTACCATGTGCCTTACTTTTGGAAACTGCTCTACCACTTCCAAGGTTGTGAACTCCTGAGTATATTCCATTCCACATATGCATTCACAGATTTTCTAACTTTTCTCCTCTAATTGTGTCTTACTTGGGACGAAGTTAATGTCAAGGCATTGTTGTGGATGAGAGTGGGAAGATTTTTGTGTAGCACATATATGCATACACATTAGATTCATTTTCCAATTTTCCATTCAAAATACTTAATCCCTGACACTAACTCATAAACTACTAGACTCTGACTGCTAATCCTAATATGATGGAGAAAACTAACCCAAACAGAATAGAAATACAAGCAGTTCAAAAAAGGCATGGTGTATAGTTGGACTTGCCATTTGCATTATGAAGGGTAGGTGTTATAAATCTAGTTAATTTTTAATTGAAATAGTTCTCCTTGTGTTTTTAAAGTTAATAAATATATAAATTCCTGTCTCCCTTTCTCTGTAGCCTATTCAGAACATGTAATTTTATATGCACATATAGAATCCTACCTGGTATCACATGTACATTCTTGTGAGGTGGCTGACTTGGCAGATACAAATTATGAGAAGAAATCACTCCTCCTAAACCCTGTTGGATCTTAAAATTCAACCTATGGGTGAGCTTCCTAGTTGAACAACATTAAACATAAATCCATGTTCAGTAAAAGAAATATTTTTGCATCTGTTGATGATATATATTTCATGATAAATTTCGATTGGCATATATATTGGTAATTTAATGTCTCTGAGTGTGTTTTTTTGTATATATATATATATATTCTCCAGATTTTTCAAAATATGAAATATATGTGTCTTATATACACTCCCTAAATTCATTCATGTTCATGTATATGGATTTATAATCAAGTATTCACAAGATTATTCTCAGAAATATTCATCCACATGAAATACATATTTGTTTCCAGTACTGAAAACTAACTTCAGTTAATGTTGCATACAAATACTAATATTTGTACAGTAACTGACCCAGTTTAACATCAATGCATGTAGATTACTATGGGACATGATGTGTATTTGGACGTTCATTTTTATTCAACACTGGTACATTATTATTTCTTCAATTTATGCACATCATAGGATATATATTTCATCCACAAATTAGCAAACTTATAGGCATTTGTTTCACTTTCAATAACTCCCTGCTTCAGAACACATGGATTCCTCCAGGTTTTTTGTCTGGTCTTTTCATGAGACTTCTTTCCAAACACATTATTTTCAACTTTCATAATCAGTTTTGAAGCAAAACTCACACACTTTTCATGACAAACCATAATCCTAATATAACGTTTAGATGTATAACTGGTTGGAATGAATGTATGTGTATCAATATAAGATTTCCTGTATATTTTCAGATATCAATTGAATCCATTATTAAATTTGGAACCCATTTTATTATTTATTCACAGTATTGCCTATTCATGCATTATCTCTATATTCATATCACAGGGTACACCTATTTGTACCCCCAATATTAATTTGTACATTTGGACACAGAAGCAATGGTCACACTTATTATTTTACCAATGTAAATGTCAGGCGAGCATCGGAGGAAGAGACTACAAGGGACTGTCTAATGCAACAGCCAAAAGTTTATGGGGGTCCAGCATGCTGGGGCTCAGAGCTCCCTTGAATAGAGGAGAGAGCCCTGAGAACAGCTTAAGCAGAGCTTATATACTTTCCTTGGAGAGGGCAGGGAGGGAAGATTATTGATGGGTCAGGGCGAGTGGGTAGTTTGCGTGCAAATGGGTGAGGGAGTACATTCTGCAGTTTTGCAGTTGGTACAGCACATTCAGGGAACAAGATTAGCAAACAGTTCTCAAGATATCAACAGTGTTTTGTTAAGCATACCGTAAAACTGGAAGTGACAATTACCTATTTTATTTACCTTTCATTCCCCACTTTCTTTTGGTTACATTAAATCATAATAGTGATCATTGGGGATGTCACATTTTATGTCTGCTAGTGTGGTATATTGATTTCTGATTACCATAAGTTTAACTTGTCCAATTTGAGCTTGGAGAAAGGAAATTACACGGTTGAGCAAACAGGGTCCTACAGTTAGCAATAATGTGAGGATTATTAAGGGACCGGCCAGGGCTGATAAAAGCGTAGTTAACCAGGGGGACTCTGTGAACCAAGACTCAAACCACCCTTTTTGGGCCTCTCTCTATTGTTGATGCTCTTCAATGCTTCTTCTCAATTTAATCATAGATTCTTTTACAACTCCAGTATGGTAGGCATAATAACAACATTCTTCCCTCAATGCAGGACAAAGGCCCCTTCTCTCATGAAGAGGAGGTCGAACCCTCGCCTGTTCTGTAAAACAACTTCAGAGAGAGAGGTTAAAGATTCTTGTAAAGCTGTGATGGTGGTTTTTTAATATCTTTAAGTTTTGGTGTATTGCTGCTTCTAATTGGGTCATTTGTTGTGTCCCATGGATTAGGGCAGTGGTACCTGTGCCCACCTCTGCAGCAACTACTATTCCTCATAGGATGGCTAAAGTGCAAGATACAGGTTGCCAGCAGAACCGGGTTGTATGCCCCCCTATTTGAAATTTAAATGATCCTGCCTCATGATAGAGCACTCGGGGAAACATCTGCACCATTACATAATTAATCACATCTGTTGATAATTCTATGAATAAACAATGTTTAAGTATATAGAATTATACTGTTGTAGGTATGGACAAGGCAAGGCACCTAAGATAGCACCGAAGACAGGGAAACAGTCCTATTTGGTTGCAACCGGATATAGAGGGCATTGCTTCTATTGTAATCAATTAATCCCCTGAATCCCAAGTTTAGGTAGTTTCAGAATTTTGTACCCAACATGTAAGAGAAAAGACTCAGAAATTTACAGTCTGCAGAAGTTCACAAAAAGCAGTTTTTGGTTCTGTTTTTATTTTCCTCTTCTCTGGGAAAGATAACTTTTTAAGGACATCTGGGAGGGGGAGAGCTTTTTTCTTCTCTTTTATTTTCTCCCTGCCAGCTGTTACCATGGAGCCCAGTTGGTAACTTCTTTATCTTGGAAATATAGCCATCTCTGGAAGCCTGAGCTCAAGGCCAGAGGCCTTGTTCACATATTTTGTGAAAAACTAGTAAGGGGGTGTCTAGCTTAGAAGTGCTGATTTTTCCAGCCAGTGGCCAAGTATAACAGAGCAACACGAAAAGAGGAAGTTTATGTACACTGAACTCTTTTATAGGGACTTTGTTGCTGAAAGTCCTAAAGTCAGCCACGATGAAGACTTCTGGAGAAGGCCATTTCAGATTTTTCTGTGGGCCTGGTACAGAGGGGAAGACGGGGAAGGTGGGGGGTGAGAGCAGTTCTGTGGTTCTGAGAATGAGGAAAAAGAGATATAAAAGAATAATGGGAAAAGGGTTTGGAATTTTCCTGGCAACAAAACGTGAGCAGTAGAACAGGTAGAGCAGATGGGAAGACAGGAGTGAGTATCCCAAAAAGCCTGTGAGGGACATTAAATTCTTAGTAACCTGTTTTTAGTGATGACAAAGCAACTTTAAAGGCCATTTTCATTACAACTTGGATAGGCGTCTGAGGGCACTCCTCAGCTGGTTTGAGCTTTGGGTTAGCTGGTAAGAGGACCTGGTGGGACCCGGTGTGGGCACTGACAGGAGAAGAGAGGAGTGAGTGGGTGGAAGGGTACCTCAGTACCTGCTACCTCAGCAAGGGGGCAATGGTCTCAGAACCAGCGGAGGTTTGGGTTTTTGATCTAGTAATTGGAGGGGAGAAATCAGGTTTTTGATGTGAGAGTGACAGCAGAGAGTCTGGAGCAGAAGGATCTATTGGAGAAACATAGTTCATGATGTGAGCAAAGGAGGGAAAAGGCATACACATAGGGGAATTTTCTTCCATCCTTTTGAGCACTTGCCGAAGTTGAAAAAGTCACACAGAATTTGAGGATCTAGACACCCCTCTGCGGGCCATCGGTTTTGGTTGTCTAATTGGTAATATGGCCAATGCTGTGAACTGAATTTGATGAGGAGTTTGGGTTCCACCAGGCAGCCCCTGTATGCTCACATCCCCATGACTTACGGAAGAAGACGGCTTTTCCCCCACACAGCCGTGGTTGTTTGTGGCTTTGATAGTCCACCGGGCAAACATAGTAATCTAGGCTAGCCAACCTGCATCAGACTTGCATGTCCCTACATCCATAATGTTTGTTTCCATTATCTATGGTACGGAAGAAATTTAATGAAATTTTAATGGGATCCTCTTCATCAGAGATATCCCAATTGGAAAGACGTATACTCAGCTGACAAATATCTGGGTGGAGAGATGGCCACCAGGTCCCTAAGGGGGCTGTATGCAAGACAGACCATACTTCTTGTCTAATAGGATTTGTGATCAGCCATCGCTGCTGAATGGGCTGATGATGGTTAGGACTAGTGGTGGCCAAGGGGAGAGTCTATAGCCTTATCCACATGGACAATATGCAATTTGAAAGGGTTACCAGTCTTTTCCACTTTCAAGCCAGAGTCTGGACAGGGCGCAGGCTTGAGATGAGAATTAGGATCCAGGAAGTGATTCCATCTACCTTTACCACTGTAGGTTTTATAAGTAGCACCTGGTATGGTCCTGTCCATCGGGGTTCCAGGGATGACACCTGAAGTCATCTTATGTAGACGAAGTCTCTTATTTGATATCGATGTGGAGTCTCCTCTTCACCAGGTTGGTAGGCAGTGGCCAGCTGGTTTGACAGGTATCGCTGAGTTCTTTCAAGAGCTTTAAGTTTGTCAAGCAAGGGGGTGTGGAAGGAATCGGTAGGTCTTAGAGTTGGGGTTAGGTCCTTACTGGAGGAGGGGCCCCATAGAGAATTTCATAGGAGGTGAGGTTACTCAAAGAAACAGAGGGAGTATTTCTTGCATGAAACAGTGCATAAGGCAGGAGCATAGTCCAACCTTTGATGCCCTCTCTAAGCTTAATTTCGTTAAGGTCTCTTTAATGGTTCTATTAATTTTTTTTAACCTGTCCTGAGCTCTGGGGTCTATAAGCACAATGAAACTTCCAATTTATTCCCAGGGTCCTGGCTAACACCTTACTTACCTGGGTCATGAACGCCGGTCCATTATCAGACAATATACCCTTAGGTAGGCCGTATCATGGAAAAATATCTTTCAGGATTTTTTACCACCATTTGTGCCTTTTTTTGTGTGGAAGGCTTCAATCCATCCTGAAAATATATCTACAAACACTAGGAGATATTGAAGTCCATACCTCGCTGGCTTAATTTCAGTAAAGTCCACTTCCCAGAATTGTCCTGGTCTGGTTGTTCATAGGTGCTATTTTGCAGGAAGCTTGGAAGGGTAAGCATTAACCTATTGACAGAACGGACAGGGTTTTGTTACCCGTTCAGTTATGTCCTTTCGCTGTGAGTCGGTTAGTGGAAAACTCTGTTCTTGATCCTTCAGTTTCTTTGAACCAAGGTGTGTGAATTGATGTACATTTTTAACGTAGTGTAGGGATTTCTGAAATTGCAGGCTTGGCTCAGTGAACTTGAGGAGTTCAGTGCCAGTGTTGTTAGATGTTATCAAAAGCTTGCTGGTGCTCAGGGGTCCATTGGAATTGGGCATCTCCCTTTAACAGCGGGTATAAAGGAGAAGTTAAGGACGCAAACACAGGAATCCATAACCTGCAAAACCCAGTAGTCCCAAGAAACTCTCTGTGTTGTCTGCTGCTGGGGGGGGGGGTGTATCTGCACAACCATTTGTTTTCTGGGCTCAGTGAGCCATCGTTTACCACCCCTAAGGGAATAGCCCAGGAAGACTACTTCTTGCTGGCAAATTTGGGGTTTTTTGGAAGAAGCTCTATACCCGAGTTGAGCAAGCTTATATAATAGTGCTTGGTTCCCAGACTCACAGTTTTCCTTGGTGTTGGCTGCAGTAGCAGGTCATCCACGTATTGAAGCTGGGTGACTTCAGGGTGCATAGGTCTGAAGTTGTTGACATCTCTGTGGAGGGCTTCATCAAAGAGAGTGGGGGAGTTTTTGAACCCCTGTGGGAGTCTAGTCCATGTTAGTTTACCATACGTTCCGGTTTCTGGGTCTACCCACTCAAAAGCAAACAGCAACTGACTGTCTTTATGCAGAGGCATGCAATAGATAGCATCTTTATTTCCATACCATTTCTACTCAGGGTTCAGAGTGATAAGCAGATTGTATGAATTATTTACCATGGGGTGAATTTCCTGCACTCTGTTGTTGATCTCTCTTAGGTCTTGTATGGGGGATAGTCCCCAGTTCCTGGATTTTTTACCGGTAGCAGGGGAGTGTTCCAGGCCGATTGTCAGGGCCTTAGGACCCTAAGGCCAGATATTTCTGAATATGGGGCCTTATCCCATCTTTACCTTTTTTGCTCAGAGGATGTTGTTTGACATTGATTGTGGAGGCTGAGGTTTTTAACTCCACTGTTCTTGGAGGTTGTTTCATGGCTAGGCCTAACCCAACAATTTTGCCCAGGCATCTGGGTAATCTGTTATCCATTTCTGGGGTAGCTTGCCTGTTTGATCAGTCTCGGGGTGTGTGAAAAGTGGATGTTCATCTTCGACTGACATTTATAAAGCCATGACTATAGGAGTTTTTAATGAAGGATTTAGAAATTTCATTTTGGGGCCTTCGGGGTTAAAAGTTGTTTTGGCCCGGAGCTTACTGAGCAGATCTCTGCCCATCAGTGGGGCCAGGCATTCTGGGATTACTAGGAAGGAATGTTGGATTTTGTCTTTCCCCATGTCCATGGTCCTCTTAGTTGTCTAAGTCTGATATTTACTGCTGTTAGCCCTTTGAACTAGAGATCTTTTATTTGATAGAGGGCCCAGTGGGGCCTTAAGGGCTGAGTATACTGCTGCTGTATCCACTTCAAAGTTTATGGGGTCCCCTTCACTTCAAAAGTTACCCTGAGCTCGGGGAAGGGATCTGAGCCCCGACATTCTTAGTCAACCTCCAGAGTCAGAAAGGCTGTCTGGCGTGGCTTTCTCTTTCTAGGGCACTCTTTGGCTCAGTGTCCTTTTTCTTTACAGTAGGCACATTGATCTGAGGCCAACGGTGGCCTCTGGAGGGGACCCAGGTATCACTTCTTGTCTCCCTGTTTCTTAATTTCTGGCCTATTTATTGTTGTGACCAGGACATTAGTTAATACCTTAATCTGTCTTTTTCATCTCTCATCCTCCCTTTGCTCCCTTTCGTTCTCTCTTTTTCTCTCTTATAGGATACTTTCTCGGCTACTCTGACTAAATCTCTCAAAGTCATATCTTGTAATCCATCTAAGTATTGTAACTTTCTTTTAATATCCAGATCAGCTTGCCCAATGAAGGCCATCATGGCATATGCCTTTTGATCCTCTGCCTGAAGATCGAAAGGAGTATATCTCCTATATGCCTCCATAATTCTCTCTAGAAACATAGAGGGATGTTCATCAGGCCCTTGAATAATCTCTCTTACCTTGGCCAAATTATTTGGTTGCCTAGCGGCCGGTTGGAAACCCACTATTAGGGCCCGGCAATAAGTGGACAGATGCTCCCTACCTTCAAAGGTGTCGGGGTCCCAGTTGGGTAAGTTCAAGGGGAAGCCGGCTTTGATTATGTTGGGAAGTTGTGTTGGTCACCCATCTGGTCCGAGGCTATTTTTTTTTCTAGCTTCCAGGAAGTTTCTCTCTCATTCCTCTGTCATGAAGAGAATCCCTAGGATTTGTTGGCAGTCATCCCAAGTAGGCAGGTTTGAAAACGCCAGGGAGTTCTTTGAGTTCTTTTTGCCAGGCCAGCTTCCTCCAGGGAAGGAGGGGCTGTGTGTGTGACAAGGGGGAGTCATTTGGTGGGCGCTGGGCTGGCCTAGCTTCCTCCAGTGGCGGAGAGGCTGAGTCAGCAGCAGGGGAATCACTTAGAGGTTGTTGGGGGTTGGTGGACGAGGGCAGCGGATAAGAAGGCGAGGAGAGTCCAGTAGAGTCTTGAGACTCAGGGAGAAGAGAGGGTGGAGGAGGAGGAGCAGAGGGTTTGAGAGATAGAATCATGGTGGAAGGAGTAGGAGCGGGGGCAGAGACAAGGAAAAGCTTCACCCATGGAGGAGGAGATTTGCAGAGGTCCTGCAAAGTTGAGATATATGGCTGTTGATCTGGATGTCCATGTGGCCCCGGTTGAAATACAAAATCTCTGACTTTTCGAATTAGTGGGACGTAGATGTTTCTAGGGGCTATCCAACTCCAAAGGTGGGTCATTCTGAGGCACAGAGGGTCTGCCAGGTCCAGCGATTTACTGAAAAAGAAAGATTCTGGGCCCTTAAGCGGACTTTGTTCCAGTGATCAAGGGTCAGGAAGAGAGGTGTTGAAGTTCTCTGTCCCAAAATGAGAGATACACAAACAGTGAAAGCAACGACACACTACACTGACAAGACAAGACAATAAAGTCAGGCATTGGACGTCCAATACTGAGGCCAGGCCTGAGTAGCCCGCAAAACCTGATGGGCTGGCAATACCGAATCCGAAGCAAAATATCACTGAGTCAAGGAGACTATTGTTCCTCGATTTCCTGAGTCCTCTGGGGCATCCCCCAGGGACGTGGCCTGTGGCTCTGTGACACGTATGTCAGCCTCTGTCAGAGAGAGCTCACGCTCATCACCCATAGCCATTTTGCCAAGCCCTAACCTGAAACCTAAAACCAAAAAGAGTTGCCTTACTTACCCTGAAAGGAGCCCCTTGGGGATCTTTCATCCGCCGCTGTCGGATCTTGCTGGTGCCTCCAGATGTAAAGGTCGGGCAAGCATCGGAGGAAGCGACCACCAAGAGAATGTCTCCTTCAACAGTAAATGGTTTATTATGGGTCCAGCATTCTGGGGCTCAGAGCTCACTTGAATAGAGCAGAGAGCAATGAGAACAGCTTAAGCAGAGCTTATATGCTTTCCTTGGAGAGGGCAGGGAGGGAAGTTTATTGATTGGTCAGGGCAAGTGGGTGGTTTGCGTGCAAACGGGTGAGGGTATACATTTGCAGTTTGGCAGTTGGGGACAGCACATTCTGGAAACAAGATTAGCAAACAGTCCTCAAGACTTCAACAGTGTTTTGTTAAGCATACAGAAAAACAGTAAGTAACAAGTACCTATTTTATTAACCTTTCACCAAAGCCTAATGGAAAGTGAGCATGGATTACTAAACACATCCATGTCCAGGTTGCCTAATGCTCTCAAATCAATCCTATTGGTGACTACATATTTGTTTCTTCTTAAGATAATATATTCAACCTCAACCCTCTTGAAAATGACTAATCCTATCAGTCACTTTATATTTTGTCTGATTTCCTAATGTCTATTGATATCTGCTTTCCTACATATTTTCCCCAGTTCATCATTGTGACTGACTCTTCACATGTGCTGACATTTACATTCACTCTCTATCCGAAACCCTATTGCTAAAGAACTTTTGGTCCAAATCCTATATTACTCTTTTTTCTAACATACCGACTATCTTCCTAATCCTAAAGACTATCCCTTTTTGACTGGATGATCACTTCGACAATCAATCATCCAAGGTACAAGGTCCTATGCCATTGTATATTGATTTATCTGAGACATCTTTGCAGAACATAATTCAAAGCTAAGTATCCCAATCAACAGCCCAATGCCCTTCCTGGATTCAAATCTTATCTAGATTTCTGTTTTCAAACTTATATTTCACCAATATATTCTTGTAAATATCGCAAGTTCCCAATACCATTATTCATTAAGCAGAATGATTCCTAATTCAAATCAAACATGTTATTAAGCCTAACCATACATTGTTCCCTCAAACTAACTTTACAGAAGAGCCGAGACAGAGTTTGTCTTACAATACAGTAATGTAGGGGCTCTTCCACCTGCTGAGAACATCAAAGGACCATGCAGAAATTATACCCTTAAGAAGTTGCAGGCAGCTATGAAGGACCTAAGAGGGAAAAAGTCATATTCCATGGCAAACAACCGGGTCAGTATGAAGAGATGTGTTTGAATCAGCCTCTCCTTTCTTAATGTAGAGAACTGATCAAACCATGCCTGTGTGGAGAGCTGTTTCCAGGTGCCTATGGTTGATATACCATTCTAACTTGTGAAAGTGTCAAAGGATGTAGGGGCAGCCTCCATTTCATGGGACCTTTCGAAGCAACTGTTAGGACAAAGTGGTGGCCAATGTAGTGACCTCATTCAGTTCCTGAAGGAAGTGACCTCACCTCTCTTGCTTGGTCATCAAAAAATCTGAAATTGTGATGCAGGAAGCCAGGCACCCAGAGCCAGTCCCAGTCCCAGTCCCAGTGGTCTCACTTGTTTGGATTTACCAAGGACAGAGTCAGTCTTCCTTGGTACCGACTGATATGAGCATTGTCAAATGGCAGAAGATCTCTGAAGAGGGGCCTTTCCTGAGAAAGCAGGTATTGGTTCACCACTGGCTCCTGACAACTTCACAGAGTTGGCAAAGGAGACCAGATCTGAGAAAGGGCAGGCCATTTCAGGGGAACATAGTATGGCCCACCAGTTAGAGGACACTCCGGATAGTCACAGACCTACTTGGGTTAAGGAGGTGCCTTTGTGGGTGTGGAGTGAGTTTGTGGTTTTCTCTCATGTTCTGGGAATAGGTAGGAAAGGCTGTTTGTTTGGGTTGGAGTGGCCTGTTTCTAGTAAGTCGTTTGACAAGGCTAGTGTTTCTAAGTCCTGAGTATCCCACTGTGTCCGTGGTTGTAGACATTAGAAAAGAGAAGGCATCAAAGGATGTGTCCTGTCTAGTAGAAAACTTCCCAGCATTCATCCTGCCTAATTAAAGAATGGACTGTGGTTTGCCTTATGGATGGGCAACACCTACTAAATTCCTAAGTTCCTGTTTTCTTCCTGAATTCTGGCCACTCTCCAGAATAGGCTCATGGTTTTGTTTCCAAGATATGTACCACCTCCAAGCTCTGAGACATGTCTATATACTTGATAGCTGTAGAGAATGGGAACATCTTAGAAAACTCAGATATCAGTGTGACCAGTAAATTTTCAGTGGAGAAATCCTGCTTTGGTTCATTTGCTTACCTATGGTTCTTTTGTCCTGAATGTCGGGAAGGTCTTTGCCTCAGGCCACCCCTTTGTGAAGCCTGAAGAAAACAATTTTCAAATGGAAATGAATGGGCATCACCTGTGGTTCTTTGCTTAATTGCTTGTAAAAGGATGTGTCTAAATCAGCCTCTTGGCCCTGTATGAGGTTGTGGCTTAGATTCTCAGCACATGATGGATCTAAGGATAGATTCCATGTGTGCAATCAAAACCAAAATGGCCAAAAATCTGTCATTGTTGATCAGTCTCTTGCCTTCCTCTGTTAGGATTCTGACCTCTGTCAAGTGAGAATAGGGATCCTTTAAGTCAAATGAGTTCTTTGAAGAACTGCAGAGGTGCTTGTGTTTTCTTGTGACTCCAAATCACTTAAAGAATCTATCCCTGAGAGTCAGTAGGACTCAAATTGAAGAAGCAGAGCAGTATTCATGGCAGGCCTATTGGATCACTCCAGGTTCACAGGAAGGGTGACGATGCCACCCTGACTTTAGGCAAATGAGGGGCAAGGAAGATTATTTTGGACACTCTCTTGGGATGCGTCCCACATGAAAAACTCTAGCCAGAGGTAATGATGAGTGTCTATATGGAAGAAGGTAAGGACCATGTGGGAATGTTTTGGTTTTAAGTGTAGTCATTCATGTGGCAGTTGGAAGAGATGACTGGATCCACCTGGGCTTGAACTCTGGTGTCATTCCCCTTAAACACTGAGTTCTGGATCAATCATCAAAGAAGTATTGCCATGAATTGTGTTGGGAATTTAGGAGGCCACGCATGAGAGTCTCCATTGGAAACTGAGATCTAGTCCTAGGGTGGCTTTCCACAGAGCACTGGGAATCTCAGCCAGGATATCACATTATTTTATTCTGAAAGACTTGGAAGCCATATTTGCTAGTCAAAACACACATGGACCTCAATTGTAGACCTCGATGGGCCTGGATTCATGTGACCTTTAGGCCACTCTTTGGGAAGCCTTGCCTGTGAGAGTTCTCCAAAGCTTTCATTGAAATGAGCTTCCTCACCATTGAATGATTCCTGAATGATTTGAAAGCCATAGTGCTTCCAACTTCATAATTGAAAATTTGCTAGATAAATACCATGAAATTTTTGAAATTCCAATGACCAGGTGGCAATGAAGAACCTTTGGATGTCCTGTTGCTGATCACGAGTGTACCAGACAGTGCCTTGATTGACTGGTTTTGATGAAAATGGTGTAAAACAGAGATCTCAGTAATTTGGATCCTGCTGATTAGTGGGCCTAGAGCAGTAGTGAGCAAATGTGTGATAAAACATCTGAGGTGGGGCCATGTGGATCTGCCATTGGCTTCCAAATGGCTTGTGACTGACATGGTGCAGCGAGCAGACCCTTATATGTAAAGGCAACTTGTTATATGGAGAGGTTTCAGGGCAATGTTCAGAATCAGGTTGCTATGGTCAAGGGGGCATCCTATGTGGTATACAAGCCCTGTTGGTGCATTCTCCTGCAGACCCTGATCCACCACACGTGACAGAACTCGCTGCAGCTCTGTGTCCCAGTTGAACACCTTGTATTTCGTGAAGCAAATACCAAACTCCGAGTGCAGCAGGAAGAAATATTATGAAAAGTGGAGGATGATGAAATGGCTTCGCAGTCCACATGGGGAGACACTTAGCCCCCAGTGGCCACAGATTACCTACAAAGCAAGAATTCAGCACTGCTGCTTCATGTTTATTGGAAAATTATAAACCATGTCCTCCAGATCACAGAGATGAAGACCCAGCTTTGATGGTCTCACTAGAAAGGAAGCTAAAGCTCCTGACAGCAACATATATTTCAAGTGCCCAACCTAAAGGCAGTTTCTCCAGACGTCTTTAGGCAGGCAAATCTCCATGTTTGTAGAGTTTTTACACTGTCCCTTACTTTTGGAAACTCCTCTACAATCTCCAAGGTTGTGAACCCTAAGCATTTTCAATTTCAGATATGTATTCAAAGAATTTCTAACTCTTCTCCTCTAATTGTGTCTTACTTGGGGTGAAGGTAATGTCAAGGCATTGTTCTGAATGAGAGTGGGAAAATTTTTTTGTAGTACACATTTGCATACACATTGATCCATTTTCCAATTTTCCATTCGAAATACTGAATCCCTGACACTAACTCATACCCTACTAGAGTCTGACTACTAATCCTAATATGATGGAGAAAAATACCCCAAAAGAATGAAAATACAAGCAGTTCAGAGGAAGCATGGTGTATAGTTGGACTTCCCTCTTGCATGATAAAGGGTCGGTTTTATAAATCTACTCAATTTTTAATTGAAATAGTCCTCCATGTGTTTTTTTTAAAGAGAGAGTGAGAGAGGAGAGAGAGAATTCTATAATATTTATTTTTTAGTTATCGGCGGACACAACATCTTTGTTTTCACGTGGTGCTGAGAATCGAACCCATGCCGCACGCATGCCAGGCGAGCACGCTACCACTTGAGCCACATCCGCAGCTCTCTCCATGCGTTTTTAAAGTTAAAAAATATGTGAATTCCTGTCTCCCTTTCTCTGTAGCCTACTCAGCACTTGTACTTTTTATATGCACATATAGATTCCTACTTGGTATCACACATATATTTTTATGAGTTGGCTGACTTGGCAGAAACAAATTGTAAGAAGAGATCAGTGCTCCTAAACGCTGTTGGAACTGAAAATTCAAACTATGGGTGAGCTTCCTATTAGAACAATATTATACATAAACCCATGTTTAGTAAAATAAATATTTTTGCTTCTGTGGATGATATATATTACATGATGAATTACGATTGGCATATATATATATTGATACTTTTTAATGAATTTTTGTGGTTTTTTTTGTATATATATATATATATATATATATATATATATATATATATATACACTCTACAGATTTTATAAAATATGAAATATATGTGTCTTATATACACTCCATAAATTCATTCATGTTCATGTATGTGGATTTATAATCAACATTTCACAAGATTATTCTCAGAAATAATCATCTACCTGAAATACATATTTGTTTCCCAGTGCTGAAAACTAACTTCAATCAATGGTGCTTACAAATCCTAATATTTCTGCAGTAACTGACCCAGTTTAACATCAATGCAAATAGATTCCTAGGGGACATGATGTCTATTTTGACGTTCATTTTAATTCAACACTGGTACATTACTATTTCTTCAGTTTTTGCACATCATAGGATATATATTTCATTCACAAGTTCACAAAATTATAGGAATTTGTTTCACTTTTAATCACTTTCTGCTTCAGAACACATGTATTCCTCCATGTTACTTGACTGGTCTTTTCATGAGACTTCTTTCCAAACACATTATTTTCGATTTCCATAATCAATTTTGAAGCTAAACCCACACACTCTTCAAGATAAACCATAACATTAATATTACCATTAGATGTATAAGTGGTTGGAATAAATGTGTGTATATCAATATAAGATTTCCTGTACATTTTCACATTTCAATTCAATCCATTATTAAAGTTGGAACCAGGTATGTTATTTATTCACAGTATGGTCTATTAATGCATTATCTCTATATTCATAGACACAGTGTACACCTCTTTGTTCCCCCAATACTAATTTATACCTCTTCAAAACATTGCTGCCAGAAATGGTAGAAGAAATATTCATGTCACCTTATCTATCTATATATGTGTGTGTGTGTGTGTGTGTGTGTGTATATATATATATATATATATATATATATATATATATATATATATATATATATATTTCTTTTTTTATCACAGTAATATTCTGGACACAAAAAACAAAGGTCACACTCATGATTGTATCAAAGCCTAAATGGAAAGTGAGCATGAATTACTAAAAACAACCATGTCCAGGTTGCCTAATGCTCTCAAATGTAAATCCTATTGGTGACTACATATTTGTTTCTTTCTAAGATTATATATTCAACTTCAAGGCTGTTGAAAATGTCTAATTCTATCACTCAGTTTATACTTTGCCTGATTTCCTTATATCTCTATTGATATCTGCTTTCCTACATATATTCCGCAGTTCATCATTGTGTCTGACACTTCACATATGCTGACATTTACATTCAATGTCTACCCGAGACCCTATTGCTAAAGAAATTTTGGTCTAAATCCTATACTCACTTTTATTTCTAAACCTACTGACTATCTTCCTAATCTTACTGATTATTGCTTTTTGACTCGATGTTCTCTTCGACAATTAATCATCCAAGGTATAAGGTCCTAAACCATTGTATTTCAATTTATCGGAGACATATATGCAGAACATAATTCAAACCTAAGAATCCCACTCAAGGACCCAATGCCCTTCTGACTTCGAATCTTACCTAGATTTCTGTTTTCATACTTACATTTCACCTATATATTCTTGTAAATATCACAGGTTCCCAATACCATTATTCATGCGGCAGAGAGATTCCTAACCCAAATCAAACATGTTATTAACCCTAAACATACACTCTTCCCTCAATCTAACTTTACAAAAGAGGAGGGACAGAGTTAGTCTTACAATACAGGAATGTAGGGGATCTTCCACCTTCTGAGAACATCAAAGGTCCATGCAGAAATGATCCCTGGAGAAGATGTAGGCAGCTATGAAGGACCTGATAGAGGAAAAGTCATCTTTTATGGTAAACAACCTGATCATGATGAATGGATGTGTCTGAATCAACCTCTATCTTCTAAATGTAGAGAAGATGGACCAAATCAGGCCTGTGTGGAGAGCTCTTCCCAGGTGCCAATGGTTGATATACCATTCTAACTTGTGAAAGTGTGACAGAAAGTAGGGACAGACTCCATCTCATGGGACCCTTAGAAGTAACTGTTAGGACAAAGAGGTTGCCAAGGCAGTGACCTCATTCAGTTCCTGAAGGAAGTAACCTCACTGCACTTCCTTGGTGATGGAACTCTCTGAACTTGGGATCCAGGAAGAGAGGCACCCAGAGCCAGTTGCAGTCCCAGTCCCTGTGGTCTCACTTGTTTCAATTTACCAAGGACAGAGTCAGTCTTTCTTAGTACCAACAGATGTGAGGATGGCCAAATGCCAGGAAAGCTCTGAAGAAAGGCCTTTCCTGAGAAAGCAGGTATTGGTTCACCGCTGGCTCCTGACAACTGCACAGAGTTGGCCAAGGAGACCAGATTTGAGATACAACAGGCCATTTTTGGCGAATATAGTATGGCCCACCATTCAGAGGACACTCCACAAAGGAGGTGCCTTTGTGGGTGTAGGTGTGTGTATGGTTTTTTTCTCAGGTTCTGAGAAGATGTAAGAAAGGCTGTTTGTTTGAATTGGCGTGGACTGTTTCTAGTAAGTCCTTTGACAAGGCGAGTGCTTCTATGTCTGTGTATCCCACTCTGTCCGTGGTTGTAGACATTAGAAAAGAAAATGCATCAATGGATGTGTCCTGTCTAGGAGAAAGCTTCGCAACATTCATCCTGCCCGATTTATTAATGGACTGCGGCTTTCCTTATTGAAGGGCAAAACCTGCTATCTTCCAAAGTTTCTGTTTACATCCTGAATTCTGGACACTCTCCAGAATTGCCTCATTGTTTTGTGACCAAAATATGTACTACCTCAAAGCTATGTGATATGGCTATGTACTGGATAGCTGAAGGGAAAGGCGAGCATCTAGGAAAACTCAGATATCAGTGTGACCAGGAAAGTCTCAGTGGAGAAACCCTGCTTTGTGCGTTTTGTTTACCTATTGTTCTGTTGCCCTGAATTTCAGGAAGGTTTTTGCCTCAGACCACTCCTTTGTGAATATGAATTCAATCCATTATTTAAAGTGGAACCAGCTATACTATTTATTCACAGTATGGTCTATTCATGAATTATCTGTATATACATAGACACAGGGTACAGCTTTTTGTACAACCAATACTTATGTATATGTCTTCAAAATATTACTCACAGAAATGGTGAAAGAAATACTGATGTCACCTAATCTACATATACATTTTATCACAGTAATATTCTGGACACAAAATGCAAAGTTCACACTTATTATTGTACTAAAGCCTAAATGGAAAGTGAACATGGATTACTTCCATGTTCAGGTTGCCTAATGCTCTCAAATATCAATCCTATTGGTGACTACATATTTGTTTCTTCCTAAGATTATATATTCAAAATCAACCCTGTTGAAAATATCTAATCATATCACTCACTTTATACTTTGCCTGATTTTGTAATATCTCTTTTTTTAATGTTAGGATGAGCCAATTTAGTACTTTTTAAAATTTTTATTTTTTTCATCTTTCATAAATTTGATTCAAGTGAGTTATGCATTTCCATTTTTACCCCAAATACAGATTGCAGAATCACATCAGTTACACATTCACAATGTTTACATAATGCCATATTAGTGACTGTTGTATTCTGCTGACTTTCCTATCCCCTACTATCCCCCCTCCCCTCCCCTTTCATTTTCCCTCTCTACCTCATCTGTTATTGTTCCGTTCTCTCCCTTCCCCCCCCTTTCCCCTCACAACCTTGTATATGTGATTTCGTATAACCATGAGGGTTTCCTTCCGTTTCCATGCAATTTCCCTTCTCTCTCCCTTTCCCTCCCATCACTTGTCTCAGTTTAATGTTAATATTTTCCTCATGCTCTTTCTCTCTGTTCAGTTCTTACTTGCTCTCCTTAAATCAAAGAAGACATTTGGCATTTGTTTTTTAAGGATTGGCTAGCTTCACTTAGCATAATCTGCTCTAATGCCATCCATTTCCCTGCAAATTCCATGATTTTGTCATTTTTTAGTGCTGCATAATACTCCATTGTGTATAGATGCCACATTTTTTTTATCCATTCATCTATTGAAGGGCATCTAGGTTGGTTCCACAGTCTGTCTTTTGTGAATTGTGCTGCTATGATCATTGATGTGGCAGTATCCCTATAGCATTCTCTTTTATGGTCCTCAGGGAATAGTCCAAGGAGGGCGATAGCTGGGTCAAATGGTGGTTCCATTCCCAGCTTTTCCAGGAATCTCCATACTGCTTTCCATAATGGCCGCACCATTTTGCAGTCCCACCAGCAATGTACAAGTGTACCCTTTTCCCCACATCCTTGCCACCACTTATTATTGTTTGACATCCTAATGGCTGCCAATCTTACTGGAGTGAGATGGTATCTTAGGGTGGTTTTGATTTGCATTTCTCTGACTGCTAGAGAAGGTGAGAATTTTTTCATGTACTTATTAATTGATTGTATGTCTTCTTCTGAGAAGTGTCTGTTCAGGTCCTTGGCCCACTTGTTGATTTTGTAATATCTCTATTGATATCTGCTTTCCTACATATTTTCCCCTGTTCATCATTGTGACTGACCCTTCAAGTGGGCTGATATTTACTTTCACACTTTAACCCAAACCCTATTGCTAAAGAACTTTTGTTCCAAATCCTATACTCACTCTTTGTTAACCTACCGAATATCTATCTAATCCTACCGACTATCCCTTTTTGACTGGATGTTCTCTTCGAATTTTAATCATCCAAGGTACAAGGTCCTATGCCATTGCATATCGATTTATCTGACATATCTGTGCACAACATAAATCAAAGCTAAGTATCCCAATGAAGGGCCCATTGCCTCTCTGGGCTTCAAAATTACCTAGACATCCTTTTTTCATTTATATATTTCACCTCTATATTTTTAAAAATATCCCAGGTTCCCAGTACCATTATACATCCAGCAGAATGATTTCTAACATCAAACATTTTATTAACCCTAACAATACACTGTTCCCTCAATGTAAATTTAATGAAGAGCAGGGACAGAGTTGGTCTTACAATACAGGAATGTAGGGGATCTTTCACCTGTTTAGAACCACAAGTTCAATACAGAAATGATCCCTGGAGAATATGTAGTCAGCTATGGAGGACCTGAGAAAGCAAAAGTAATCTTCCATGGCAAAATACCTGGTCAGGATGACGGGATGTGTCTGAATCAGAACCTCTCTTCTCAATGTAGAGGAGATGGACCAAACCAGGCCTGTGTGGAGAGCTATTACCGGGTTCCTATGGTTGATATACCATTCTAACTTGTGAATGTTTCACAGGAAGTAGGGGAAGCCTCCATTTAATGAGACACTTGGAAGCAACTGTTAGGATAAAGTGGTTGCCAAGGCAGTGACCTAATTCAGTTCCTGAAGGAAGTGACCTCACCTTACTCCCTTGGTGATGGAACTCTCTGAACTTGGGATCCTGGAAGCCAGGCACACAGAGCCAGTCCCAGTACCAGTCCCAGTGGGTTCACTTGTTTGGAATTACCAAGGACAGAGTCAGTCTTTCTTTGTACCTACTGATGTTAGAATGGCCAAAAGCCAGGACAGCTCTGAAGAGGGGCCTTTCCTGAAAAAGCAGGTAGTGGCCCACTGCTGGCTCCTGACAACTTCATAGAGTTGGCCAAGGAGACCATATTTGAGACAGGACAGGACATTTCGGGGGAACATTGTGTGGCCCACCAGTCAGAGGACACTCCATAGAGTCACAGACCTACTTAGGGTAAGGAGGTGCCTTTGTGGGTGTGGTTGTGAGTTTGTGATTTTGTCTCATGTTGTGAGAATAGGAAGGAAAGGTGGTTTGTATGGTTTGAAGTGAACTGTTTCTTGTAAGTCGTTTGAAAAGGCGAGTGATTCTATGTCTGTGTATCCCATGGTGTCCGTGGTTGTAGACATTAGAAAAGAGAGTGCATCAATGGATGTTTCCTGTCTAGTAGAAAGCTTCCCATTTCATCCTGCCCAATTTATGAATGGATTGCGGCTTTACTTAAAGATGGGCATAACCTACTACATTCCTAATTTCCAGGTTTCTTCATGAATTCTGTTCACTCTGCAGGATAGGCTCATGGTTTTGTGTCTAACATATGTACCACCTCCAAGCTCTGTGACATGGTCATGTACTGGATAGCTGAAGGGAATGGCGAGCATCTCAAAAAACTCAGATATCAGTGTGACCAGGAAATTCTCAGTGGAAAAACCCTGCTTTGGGCATTTTGCTTATATATTGTTCTGTTGAACTGAATGTCAGGAAGTTCTTGCTCTGGCCACCCCTTTGTGAAGCCTGAAGTAAAGAGTTTTCAAATGGAAATGAATGGGCATCACCTGTGGCTCTTTGCTTAATTGCTTTGGAAAGGGATGTGTCTGAATTAGCATCTTGGCCCTGTGTGAGTTTGTGGCTTAGATTCTCAGCACCAGATGGATCTAAAGAAAGATCCCATGTGTGCATCTAAAACCAAAATGGCAAATAGACCAGTCATTGTGGATAAAGTCTCGCTTTCCTCTGTGAGGTTCCTGACCTCTATCAAGTGAGAATAGGGATCCTTTGTGTCAATTGAGTTCTTCAAAGCCCTGCAGAGGTGCTTGGGTTTTCTCATGACTCTAATTCACATAAACAATCTATACCTCTAACTCAGTAGGCCTCAAATTGAAGAAGCGCTGCAGTATTAACGGCATGCCTATTTGATCACTCCTGGTTCACAGGAAGTATGTCCAGGCCACCCTGACTTTAGGCAAATGAGGGGCAAGGGAGCTTATTTTGGACACTGTCTTGGACTGCGCCCCTCATGGAAACATCCAGCCAGAGGTTATGATGAGTATCTATATGGAAACAGATGAGGGCCATGTGGGAGTGTTTTGGTTTTAATTGTGGTCATTGTGTGGCAGTTAAAGGAGATGCCTGGGTCCACATGGGCTTGAACTCTGGTGTGATTACACTTAGAGAGTGCATTCTGGATCTGATCTCAGAGAACTTGTGCCATGTATTGTGTTGGGATTCTAGGAGGGCACGCATGAGAGTCTCCCTTGGAAACTGAGATCTAGGCCCAGGGTGGCTTTCCACAGAGCACTGGGAATCTCAGCCAGGATATCACATGATTTTTTTTTTCTGAAAGACTTGGCAGGCACGGGTGACAGTCAAAACACACATGGACCTCACATTGTAGACCTCAGTGGGTCTGATTTTATGTGACATTTTGGCCACTCCCTGGGAAGCCTTGTCTGTAACAGTTCTACAGAGCTTTCATTGAAATGAGGTTTCTCATCATTTAATGGTTCCTGTACGAATTGAAATCCACAGTGCCTCCAACTTCATCCGTGAAAAATGGCTAGATAAATACAATAAAATTATTGAAATTTCCATGACCAGGTGGCACTGTAGAAAATTTGGAAAACCGGTTGCTGATCATGAGTATACCAGACAGCACCTTGATTGACTAGGTTTCATCAAAATGGTGTAGAACAGAGATGCCAGTAAATTGGAGCCTGCTGAGTAGTGGGCCTAGAGCAGTGGAGGGGGGGTGTGTGATGAAACATCTGTGGTGGGGCCATGTTGATCTTCCATTGGCTCCGAAATGCCTTGTGACTGACATGGTACAACCACCAGACCCTTATATGTAACGGCATCTTGTTATATAGAGAGGTTTCAGGGAAATGTTGAGAATTATGTTGCTATGGTCAAGGGGAAAAGCTTTGTGAAATAGAAGCATTGTTGGTATATTCTCTTGCAGACCCTTACCCACCACACGTGACAGAACTCCCTCAAGCACTGTGTCCCAGGTGATCTTTTTTTACTTCATAAGCAAATACCAAACTCCCAGTGCAGCAGCAAGAAACACCAGGAAAAGTAGAGGATGACCAAATGGCTTCACAGTCCACACGCAGAGACACTTAGGCCCCAGTGGACACAGTTTACCTACATAGAGAGAATTCAGCACTGCTGCCTCATGTTCATTGGAAAATATGAAACCATGTCCTCCAGGTCGCATAGATGCACACCCAGCTTTGATGGTCTCAGTACAAAGAAAGCTCCTTACGAAAACATATATTTCAAGTGCCCAACCTCAGAGGCAGTTTCTCAAGAAGTCTTTAGGGCAGCAGAGCTCCATGTTTGTGGAGTGCTTACCCTGTCCCATACTTTTGAAAACTCCTCTACGACCTCCAAGGTTGTGAACTCATGAGAATATTCATTTCCAGATATGTATTCACAGAATTTTTAACTCTTCTCCTCTAATTGTGTCTTACTTGGGACGAGGGTAATGTCTAGGCATTGTTCTGAATGAGAGTGGGAAGATTTTTATGCAGCATATATTTGAAATACTAAATCCCTGACACTAACCCATTTCCTACTAGACTCTGACTACTAATCCTAATATGATGGAGAAACATAACCCAAACAGAATAGAAATACAAGCATTTCAGAGGAGGCAGGGTGTATAGTTGGACATGCCTTTTGAAATATATAGGGTAGGAGTTATAAATCTAGTCAATTTTTAATTGAAATAGTTCTACATGTGTTTTTAAAGTTAACAAATATATGAATTACTGTCTTCCTTTCTCAGTAGCCTATTCAGCACATGTGTTTTAATATGCACATATAGAATCCTACCTGGTGTCACACGTACATTCTCGTGAGGTGGCTGACATGGCACATACAAATTGTGAGAAGTGATCACTCCTCCTAAACAATGTTGGAACTGAAAATTCAACCCATGGGTGAGCTTCCTATTTGAACAAACTTATATAAAAATCCATATTCATTAAAATGAATATTTTCGGATATGATGATGATATATATTTCATGATGAATTTCAATTGGCATATATATTGCTATTTTTAATATATATATATATATATATATATATATATATATATATATATATATATATAACATGTGTCTTATTATGCACTCCCTAAATTCATTCATATTGATGTATTTGGATTTTTAATCAACTTTTCACAAGATTATTCTCAGTAATATTCATCCACCTGAAATACATATTTGTTTCCTAGTACTGAAAACTAACTTCTTTGAATGGTGCAAACATATCCTAACATTTCTACAGTAACTGACCCTGTTTAACATCAATTCAAGTAGATTACTATGGGACATGATGTGTATTTTGATGTTCAATTTTATTCAACACTTCTACATTACTATTTATTCACTTTATGCACATCATAGGATATATATTTCATCCACAAGTTAGCAAATTCATACGCATTTGTCTGACTTTCATTCACTTCGTGCTTCAGAACACATGTATTCATCCATGTTTCTTGACTGATCTTTTCATGAGACTTCTTTCCAAACACATCATTTTCGATTTCCATAATCACTTTTGAAACACTTCAAAAGTTACCTTGAGCTTGGGGAGGGAATCTGAGCCCCGACTTTCTTAATCATCCTTCAGAGTCAGAATGGCTGGCTGGTGTGGCTGTCGCTTTTTAGGGCAATTTTGGCCCAGTGTCCTTTTTTCTTTAGAGTAGGCACATTGATCTGAGGCCAGGGTGGCCTCTGGCATGGGCCAATGTTATCCCTTCTTGTCTACCTGTTTCTTAATTTCTGGCCTATTTGTTTTTGTGACCAGGACCTTAGTCAACGCCTTAGTCTGCCTTTTGTTTCTTTTATCCTCCCCTTGCTCCCTTCTCTTCCTCAGTTTCTCTCTTATAGTATACGTTCTTGGCTTCTCTGACTAAATCTCTGAAAGTCATATCTTGTAATCAATCTAGCTTTGTAACTTTGTTTTAATATCCAAGCCAGTTTGCCCAATAAAATCCATCGTGACAGATGCCTTTGATTCTCTTCCTGAGGATCAAAAGAAGTATATCTCCAATATGCCTCCATAATTCTCTCTAGAAACATAGTGGGAGAATCATCAGGCCCTTGAATAATCTCTCTTACCTTGGCCAAATTACTTTGTCGCTAGCGGCTGCTTGGAGACACACTATTAGAGCCCGGTGATAAGGGGACAGATGCTCGCTACCTTCAAAGATTTTGGGGTCTCAGTTGGGTGGGTTCAAGGGAAAGCCGCCTTTGATTATCTTGGGAAGTTGTGTCAGACGCAGATCTTGTTTGAGGGATTTTTTTTCTAGCTTCCTGGAGGATTCACTGTTGTTCCTCTGTCATGAAGAGAATCCCTAGGAGTTTTTGGCAGTCATCCGAAGTAGGCTGGTGTGAAAACATCAATGACTCAACCAGACCTGAGAGCCTGGTGGGGTCCTCAGAAAAAGGGGGATTATAATTTTTTTAAGTTATATAGGTCTGACGAGGAGAAAGGCTAATACTGGTAGGCTTGCATTTTTTCCCCGTGGCCATCGTCAATCATTGGCCCATAGGGATGGAGGGGGAGCATCCCAAGAGTTCCAGGGTTTTCAATCATTCACCGCCAGCGAGTTCCTTTAGATGGTACAGCTTCCTCCAAGGGAAGAGGTGCTGTGTGTGCCGCAAAGGAATTATCTGGAGGGCGCTGGGCCGGCATAGCTTCCTCCAATGGAGGAGAGGCTGAGTCAGCAGCAGGGGAATCACTTAGAGGGTGTTGGATTTTGGGGGACAAGGGCAGGGGATAAGGAGGGGAAGGAGACTCCAGTAGAGTGAAATCTGGTGACTCAGGGAGAACAGAGGGTGTAGGAGGAGGAGGATCAGAGGATTTGAGAGTTCCTGGGGGAAGGAGTCAGAGTGGGGGCAGTGACAAGGAAAGGCTTCACCCATGGAGGAGGAGATATGCAGAGTTCCCGCCGAGTTAAGATATATGACTGTTGATCCAGATGGCTATGTAGCACCGGCTGAAAGACAATATCTCTGACTTTTTTAAATTAGTGGGAAGTAGAAAGATCCTTCTAGGGGTAATCCAAATCCAAAGGTGGGCCATTCTGAAGCACAGAGAGTCTGCCACATCCGGCGCTTTACTGAAAAACAAAGATTCTGAGCCCTTAAGTGGACTTTGGTCCAGTGATCAAGTATCAGGGACAGAGGCATTGAAGTGCTCTGTCCCATAATGAAAGATACAGAAACAGTTAAAGCAATGAAACATGACACAGACAAGACAAGGCAATGAAGACAGGCAATGGACGTCCAACACTGAGACCAGGACTGAGGAGCCGGCAAAACCCGATTGACTGGCAATACCGAATCCGAAAAAAAATATCAATGAGTCCAGGAGACTATCTCGTCCCCATAAATATACGGGAAGATGATCCAATACATATGGCTGTAGAGTTCCTTCACATCCTTCAGGATCCTTCCAATCTAATACCATTGCACTTCTATGGGGATTATACGCTACTCCTAGGCCTCGAAGCGTTTGAGTGGCTTGTTGTAATGGCCAATGTTTTGGCCATTCTTGACGAGAGATGATGCTAAGGTCTGCGTCTGTATCCAGTAGCCCATTAAATTCATGCCCTTGAATATTTAGTTTAAGCATGGGGCCAGAATCTAAATTTAAAGAAAGCATAGCCCAATCTACACCTGTGGAGCCTAATCACTTGGAACCTCTTTCTACAGTACGACTGGAAAATTTTTCACGTAGGCTGGGTATTATTAGTAACTGTGCTATTCTATCTCCTGGTGAAATTACTAATATACCCTTTGGAGAACTGGCTATAATTTTTATTTCACCTTCATAGTTGTGATCAATTACCCCAGGACTTATCATAAGTCCTTTTAGAGTAGAAGAGCTGCGTCCCAATAATAAGCCTACTGTTCCTTTGGGAAGAGGTCCTTTTACCCCTGTGGAAATGAATTGAACTCCCATCTCTGCAGTTAGTACTGCTCTGGCAGAGTCACAGATGTCTAACCCTGCGCTCCCTCTGGTTTTTCTGATGAGGGATCTGATGGACAATGTGTCCTGGGCACTACCCTGATGTGGTTGATGGGTTTCTCCAGTGCTGCGTATATTTGTGGTTTTGGGCCCCGGAGAATTGAGCCCCCTTGTCCATTTTTTTGGCAAAGGAGCTCCATGTTTTTGTCCACGATATTGTGGATAAACACCTGGTCCTTGTTCGTTTTTTGATAATGGTGTACCCTCTATGGTGGTTTGAGAACAGCATTCATTAGCCCAAAGTCTCCCTCTATGGCATCGTGGACAAATACCTGGTATTCTACTCCTTTGATACCTAGTTTTGTTAAACCCTCCTCCTATGGGACAATTCCTTTTAAAATGTCCTGTTTTTTCACAATTGTAGCATGTTCTTGGCCTGGCATCTAAAGCCTGTTTTACTGCAGCTGCCACAATTTGCCCTTGTTCATTAATGTCTCTGGCATCTAAAGCCTGTTTTACTGCAGCTTCCACGACTTGCTCTTGTTCTTTAATGTCTCTACACAATTTAATATATGTGTTTAAATCTTCATGTTTCCATGGTCTAATGATATCTTTGCACCAACGATTCGCTTGCTCATAAGCCAGTTGTTTTAGTAATGGCATTGCTTGTTGTGTATTTCCAAAAACTCTGGTAGCTGTTTGAATAAGCCTATCTACAAATTCAGCATAAGGTTCATTAGGTCCTTGTATTACCTTAGATAACTGACCTTGTAAACCTCCATTTCCTTGAAAAGTCTTCCATGCCTTAATTGCATCTATAGCAATCTGTGCATATACACCAGGATCATATGCACATTGCTGCTGCTGATCCTCATAAGGTCCCTTTCCTAACAATATATCTAGATTTCTCTGAGGATAACTAGCTGCTGCATTTTGCCTAGCCGTCTCCTTGCAAAATTCCTCATTGGCAATCTTCCATAACAGGTATTTCCTCCATTTAGCACAGCTTTACACATATTAGCCTAATCTGCTGGCTTCATGTTCATGTTGTTAATGGATTTGATAATGCTTACAGTGAAGGGTGCTTGAGGACCATAGGTTGTTACAGACTCTGTTAGCTGCTTCACTGTTTTGAAATTTAAAGCATGGTAATCTCACTGCCCTCCTGCCTCAAATACTGGGCATGTTAATATTTGAGATCTTGTCTCAGGATTCCAACTATCAACTGTGGGGGTTGGGGGCCTCCCAGCATATGGAGGTGGCCTTGTTAGTTGGACACTTACTTCCTCTGGTGATAGAAAGGTGTTAGTAGCAGTCTCCTGTAGAGGTTGTGCTGTTGGTTGGACACTTACACCCTCTGGTGATAGAAAGGTGTTAGTAGTAGTCTCCTGTTGTAACTTTCCCCCTGATGGCTTTTTCTGTTTTACACTTTCTTCCTCTGTCTGACTGGCTTGAAAGGCCTTCTCTTTTACTTGATTTTTTTCCTCTGTCTGACTAGTTCGAGAGACCTTTACTTTTACTTGAATTTTTTCCTCTATCTGACTAACTTGAGAGACCTTCTATTTTACTTGAATCAATATGTCTTCTCCTTCCTCTACCATTGTCTGAACTGAAGGCTTTCCACTAAGCAAACAAGGTACAAACGTCCACAATAGCAATGTGCCAACTGGCAGAGTCCCTGGGCTTTTCTTTCCTATTCTTTTTAAATCTTCACCATGATGGTTCCATTGTGATATATTTAACAACTCCTCCTGAAAAAGCCATGGGCTACATTTTTGTATTGTATCAACGTATGCCCTGACTTTTCTTGATTTTACTGAGATGCCTCCTTCCTCTAACAATTTACTGAACACTCTTTCAGTTTTTTTTTTTTTTTTACTAATTTCTGATCCCGTATTTCTACTATAATACAACCCAACAAGATGACACCAAACAAAACAGCTCCTCAGGAAAAGCCGTCAGAGCCCAACTGCCACCACAGGCTTCCCACAAGCCTCTCCCTCAAACACAAGTCTCCTCCTCTTGAGGCTGATTGGCTGGGTCACGTGGGCGAAGCCAAAAAGTCCCCCAATGAACAGTTCCATGGTCTGAAAGGGCAGGGAACCAGCCCAATGTGCATCACCACAGAGGAGCCAATCAGCTAGATGTTGCTGGGGCCGCTGTGAGCCAATCATCCGCTGGCAGTCTGAAAGGTCGGGGAAACCGCTCATTGAGCATCTCAATGAGCATCACCACAGACAAGCAAATCAGCTAGATGATGCTGGGGCCGCTGTGAGCCAATCATCAGCCGGCAAATGGAAGTTTGCTGGCAGCTGCAAGTTTGCTGGGGCTCCTTTGGCTGTGGCTCTCAACAGATTATTCTCAGAAATATTCAACCACCTGACATACATATTTGTTTCCTAGTACTGAAAACTAACTTCAGTGAATGGTCCTTATATATCCTAATATTTCTATAGTAACTGACCAAGTTTAACATCAATGCAGTTAGATTCCTATGGGACATGATATGTATTTTTAAGTTCATTTTTATTCCACACTGGTACATTACTATTTCTTCAGTTTATGGACATCATAGCATATGTCCTTTCATCCACAAATTCACAAATTTATAGGCATGTGGTTCACTATCAATCACTTCCTCTTTCAGAAAACATGTATTCCTCTATGATTCTTTAGTGGTCTTTTCACTAGACTTCTTTCTAAAAACATTATTTTCGATTCTATACTCATTTTTGAAGCAAAACTCACACACTCTTCATGATAAACCGTAACCCTAATATTACCATTAGATGTATAACTGGTTGGAATGAATGTATATATATCAATATAAGATTTACTATATATTTTCAAATATAATTTCAATGCATTATTTAAAGTTGGAACCAGTTATATAATTTATTCACAATATCGTCTATTCATGCATCATCTCTTATTCATCAACACAGGGTAGGCCTATTTTATCCGCAATACTAATTTATAAGTTTTCAAAATATTGCTCCTCATATTGGTGGAAGAAATACTCATGTCATCTGATCTACATATATATTTTACCACAGTAATATTCTTGAAACAAAATGCAAAGGTCACACTTATGATTGTACTAAAGCCTAAATTTAAAGTGAGCATGGATTACTAAAAACCTCCATGTCTAGGTTCCCTAATGCGCTCAAATGTCAATCCTATTGGTGACTAAATAATTGTTTCTTCCTAAGATTATATATTCAACCTCAACCCTGTTGAAAATATCTAATTCTATCACTCACTTTATACGTTGCCTGATTTCCTAATGTCTCTATTGATACATATTTACTCTCTTTCCTACATATTTTCCCCAGTTCATCATTGTGACTGACTCTTCACATGTGCTGACATTTACATTCACTCTCTAACTGAAACCCTATTGCTAAAGAACTTTTGGTCCAACTCCTAGACTCACTCTTCTTCCTAATCCTACAGACAATCTTCCTAATCCTATGGACTATCCCTTTTAAACTGGATGATCTCTTCTAAATTCAGTCATCTGAGGTACAGCAACCTATGCCATTGTAAATAAATTTATCTGAGACCTCGGTGCAGAACATAATTCAAGCTTAGTATGCCAATCAATCGCCAAATGCCCTTCTGGGCTTCAAATCTTACCTAGATTTCTTTTTTCGTACTTATATTTCACGTCTATATTCTTATAAGTATCAGAGGTTCCCAAACCATTATTCATCCAGCAGAATGATTCCTAACCAAAATCGAACATGCTATTAACCCTAAACATACAATGTTCCGTCAATCTAACTTTACAGAAGAGGAGGGACCGAGTTGGTCTTACAATACAGGAAGGTAGGGGATCTTCCACCTGCTGAGAACCTCAAAAGTCCATGCAGAAATGATCGATGGAGAAGATTTAGGCAGCTATTTAGGACCTGAGAGAGGAAAAGTCATCTTCCATGGCAAACAACCTAGTCAGGATGAAGGGATGTTTCTGAATCAGCCTCTCTCTTCTTAATGTAGAGAAGTCGGATCAAACCAGGCCTTTGTGGAGAGCTGTTCCCAGGTGCCTATGGTTTCTATACCATTCTAATTTGTGAATGTGTCACAAGAAGTAGGGGCCGCCTCCATCTTATGAGAACCTAGGAAGCAACTGTTAGGACATATTGGTGGCCAAGTCAGTGACCTCATTCAGTTCCTGAAGGAAGTGACCTCACCTACTTCCTTGGTGATGGAATTCTCTGAATTTGGGATCCAGGAAGCCAGGCACCCAAAGCCATTACCCGTCCAAGTCCCAGTGGTCTCACTTGTTTGGATTTACCAAGGATAGAATCAGTCTTTCTAGGTACCTCTTCATGTGACGGTGGCCAAATTCCAAGAAAGCTCTGAAGAGGGGCCTTTCCTGACAAGACTGGAATTGGCTCACCACTGCCTCCTGACAACTTCACAGAGTTGGTGAATGACACCAGATCTGAGACAGGAAAGGCCATTTCAGAGGAACATCGTATGGCCTACCAGTCAGAGGACATTCAGAAGAGTCACAGACCTACTTGGGGGAAGGAGGTGCCTGGGTGTGTGGATGTCAGTTTGTGGTTTTGTCTCATGTTCTGAGAATAGGTAGAAAAAACGTGATTTATTTCTTTTGGAATGGACTGTTTCTAATAAGTCATTTGACATGGTGAGTGTTTCTATTTCTGTGTATGCCACTGTGTCCGTGGTTGTAGACATTAGAAAAGAGAATGCATCAATGAATATGTCCTGTGTAGTAGAATGCCTCCCAGCAATCAACTTGTCCAATTTATGAAAGGACTGCGGCTTGCCTTACCAATGGGAAACACCTACAACCTTCCTAAGTTCCTGTTTTCTTCCAGAATTCTGGCCACTAGCCAGAATATGCTCATTGTTTTTTATCCATGATATGTACCACCTCCAATCACTGTGACATGACCATGTACTGAATAGCTGAAGGAATTGGCATGGCGAGCATCTCAAGAAACTCAGATATCAGTGTGGCTAGGAAACTCTCAGTGGAGATACCCTGCTTTGGGCCTTTTGCTTACATTTTGTTCTGTTGCCCTGAATGTCAGGAAGGTATTTGCCTCTGGCCACCCCTTTGTGAAGACTGAAAAAAACAGTTATCAAATGGAAATGAATGAGGATCACCTGTGGCTCTTGGCATAATTGCTTTGGAAAGGGAGGTGTCTGAATCAGCCACTTGGCCCTGTGTGAGGCTCCAGCTTAGATTCTCAGCACCTGATGGATCTAAAGAAAGATCCCATGTGTGCATCCAAAACCAAAATGGCAAAAAGATCAGTCATTGTGGATGAAGTCTCTAGCCTTCTTCTGTGATGTTCCTGACTCCATCAAGTGAGAATAGGGATCCTTTGGGTCAAATGAGTTATTCAAAACCCTGCAGAAGTGCTTGGGTTTTCTCATGACTCCAAACCACATAAAGAATCTATACCTGACATTCAGTAGGCCTCAAAATGGAGAAGCAGAGCAGTATTAACGGCAGGTCTTTTTAATCACTCCTGGTTCACAGGAATGGTGTCCAGGCCACCCTGACTTTAGGCAAATGAGGGCCAAAGGTGCTCATTTTGGTCACTGTCTTGGGCTGCGCCCCTCATGGAAAAATTCAGCCAGAGGTTATGATGAGTGTCTATATGGAGAACATGAGGGCCTTGTGGGAGTGTTTAGGTTTTAATTTTGGTCATTTGTGTGGCGGTTGGAAGAAATGAATGGGTCCAACTGGTCTTGAACTCTGGTGTGAGTTCAAGGGGACTTAGAGACTGAGTTCTGGAACTGAACTCAGAGAAGTATTGCCATGAATTGTGTTGGGATTTTCGCAGGCCACACATGAGAGTCCCCCTTATAAACTGAGATCTAGGTCCAGGGTGGCTTTCCACAGAGCACTGAGAATCACAGCCTGGATATCACATGATTTTTTCTAAAACACATGGCAGGCATACTTGAGCGTCAAAACACACATGGACCTCACATTGTAGACCTCAATAGTCCTGGATTTCGGTGACCTTTTGGCCACTCCTTGGGAAGACTTGCCTGTGAGAGTTTTCCAGAGGTTTCATTGAAATGAGCTTCCTCACCATTTAATGTTTCCTGAAAAAATTGAAACCCACAGTGCCTCCAACCTCATGCTTGAATAATGGCTAGATAAATACCATGAAATTCTTAAAATTCCCTTGACCAGGTTGCACAGGAGAACCTTTGGATATACTGTTGCTGACGATGAGTGTATCAGACAGTTTCTTGATTGACTGGGTTTCATGAAAATGGTGTAGAACAGAGATGCCAGTAAGTTCAAGCCTGCTGATTAGTGGGCCTACAGCAGAGATGTGCAGTTTTGTGATAAAACTTCTGTCGTGGGGCCTTGTGGATCTGCCTTTGACTTCCATATGGCTTGTGGCTGACATGGTGCATCCAGCAGACCCTTATATGTAAAGGCATCTTTTTATAAGTAGAGGTTTAAGGGAAATCTTAACAATCAGGTTATTATGGTCAAGGGGGCAAACTGTGTGAGATAGAAACCTGGTTGGTGCATTCTCCTGCTGACCCTGACCCACCACACATGACAGAACTCCCTCCAGCACTGTGTTCCAGTTGAGCTCCTTGTATTCCATGAAGCAAATATTAAATTCCCAGTGCAGCACCAAGAATCACGACGAAATTTGGAGGATGACCAAATGGATACACAGCCAACATGTGGATACACTTAGCCCCCCGTGGCCACAGTTTACCTACAAAGACAGAATTCAGCACTGCTGCCTCATGTTCATTGGAAAATAAGAAACCATATCCACAAGGTCACAGAGATGAAGACCCAGCTTTGATGGTCTCCCTAGAAAGGAAGCTAAAGCTCCTGACAACAACATATGTTTTAAGTGCCCAACCTCAGAGACAGTTTCTCAAGAAGTTTTTAGGCAGGCAGAGGTCCATGTTTGTGGAGTGTTTACCCTGTCCCTTACTTTTGGAAACTCCTCTACCACTTCCAAGGTTGTGAACTCCTGATCGTATTCCATTCCAGATATGTAGTCATGGATTTTCTAACTCTTCTCCTCTAATTGTGTGTTACTTGGGGCGTAGGTGATATCTAGGTGTTGTTCTTGATGAGAGTGGGAAGATTTTTGTGTACCACATATTTGCATACACATTGGATTCATTTTTCTATTTTCCATTCAATATACTGATTCCCTGACACTAACTCACACCCTACTAGACTCTGATTACTAATCCTAATATAATGGAGGAAAGTAACCGAAACATTATAGAAACACAAGCAGTTCAGAGGAGGCATGGTGTATAGTTGGACTTGTTATTTGCATGATAAATGGTAGGTGTTAAAAATATAGTCAATTGTTAATTGAAATAGTTCTCCATTCTTTTTAATGTTAACTTATTTCTGAATTTCTGTCTCCATTTCTCTGGAGCCTATTCAGCACATGTATTTTTATATGCACATATAGAATCCTACCTGGTATCACACGTACATTTTTGTGAGGTGGCTAACTTTGCAGATACAAATTGTGAGAAGAGATCACTACTCCTAAACGCTTTTGGATCTTAAAATTCCACCTATGGGTGAGGTTCCTAGTTGAACAACATTATACATAAATCCATGTTCACTAAAATGAATACTTTTTAATCTGTGGATGATATATATTTCAAGATAAATTTTGATACCCATATATATTTATATATTGCTACTTTTTAATGTATCTGTGATATATATATATATTTTACACCCTCCTGATTTTTCAAAATATGAAATATATGTGTCTTATATACACTCCCTAAATTCATTCATGTCATGAATGTGGATTTATAATAAAATGTTCACAAGATTATGCTCAGATATATTCATCCACCTGAAATATATATTTGATTCCTAGTACTGAAAACTAACTTTAGTAAATGGTCCTTTCAAATCCTAATGTTTCTACAGTAACTGACCCAGTTTAACATCAATGCAAGTAGATTTCTATGGGACATGATATGTATTTTGACATTCATTTTCTTTCAACACTGGTACATTACTATTTTTTTCAGTTTTTGCACATCATAGGATATATATTTCATCCACAAGTTAGGAAATTTATACGTTTTTTTATACTTACAATCACTTCCTGCTTCAGAACACATGTATTCCTCTAGGTTTCTTGATTCGTCTTTTCATGAGACTTCTTTCCAAACACATAATTTTCCATTTCCATAATCACTTTTGAAGCTAAACTCACACACCTTTCATGATAAAACGTAACCCTAATATTACCATTAGATGCATAACTCGTTGGAATGAATGATTGTATATCAATATAAGATTTCTTATATATTTTCAGATATCAATTCAATCCATGATTTAAAGTGGAAACAGTTATATTATTTATTCACAGTATTGTCAATTCATGCATTACTTCTATATTCATAGACACAGGGTACAACTCTGTGTACCCCCAACACTAATTTATACGTCTTCAAAATATTGCTCCCAGAAATGTTAGAAAAAATACTCATGTCACCTGATCTACATATACATTTTATCACTGTAATATTCTGATCACAAAATGCAAAGGTCAAACTTATGATTGTAGCAAATCCTAAATGGAAAGTGATCCTGTATTACTAAAAACATCCATGTCCAGGTTGCCTAATGCTCTCAAATGTCAATCATATTGCTGACTACATATTTGTTTCTTCCTAAGAGAATACATTGAAACTCAACCTTGTTGTTAATGTCTAATCCTATCATTCACTTTATACTTTGCCTGATTTCATAATGTGTGTATTGATATCTGGTTTCCTACATATTTTCTCCAGTTCATCATTGTGACTGACTCTTCACATGTGCTGACATTTACATTCACTCTCTAACCGAAACCCTATTGCTAAGGAACTTTTGTTCCAAATCCTATACACAGTCTTCTTCCTAAACCTACCAACTATATTCCTAATCCTACCGACTATCCCTTTTTGAATGGATGTTCTCTTCTACATTTAATTATCCAAGTAAAGGTCGGATGAGGTCGAAAGAAGAGACCACCAAGAGACTATCTCATGCAACAGCGCAGTGTTTATTGGGGGTCCAGCATGCTGATGCTCAGAGCTCACTTGAATAGAGTAGAGAGCCCTTAGAACAGCTTAAGCAGAGCTTATACACTTTCCTTGGTGACGGCAGGGAGGGAAGTTTATTGATAGGTCAGGGCGAGTGGTCAGTTTGCATGCAACCCAGTGAGGGAGCACATTCTGCAGTTAGTCAGTTGGGGACAGCACATTCTGGGAACAAGATTAGCAAACATTTCTCAAGATTTCAACAGTGTTTTGTTAAGCATACAGGAAAAAAGGAAGTGAAAAGTGCCTATTCAATTAACCTTTCATTCCCCACTTCTTCTTCTGGCTACTTTTAATCATAAAAGTGATCATTGCGGGGTGTCACATTCTATGTTTGCTAGTGGGGTATTACCATAAGTTTAACTCATCCAATTTGAGCTTGGAAAAAAGAAATTACACGGTTGAGCAAACAGGGTTTTATAGTTAGCAATAATATGAGGATTATTATTGAACTGTCCAGGGTTGATAAATGCGTAGTTAACCAGGGGGACTGTGTGAACCAAGACTCAAACCACACTTTTTGGGCCTCTCTCTCTCATTGACACTCTTCGAGGCATCTATTTAATTTACTCCTAGATTTTTTTACAACTCCAGTATGGTCGGCAAAAACACAACATTCTCCATCAATGCAGAACAAAGGCCCCCTTCTTTCATGAAGAGGAGGTTCAACCCTCGCCTTTTCTGTAAAATAACTTCAGAGAGAGAGGTTAAAGATTCCTGCAAAGCCAAGATGGAGGATTCTAATATCTTTAAGTTTTGGTCTATTGCTGCTTCTAATTGTGTCATTTGTTGTATCCCATGGACCAAGGCAGTGGTTCTTGTGCTCACGCCTGCAGCAACTCCTATTCCTAATAGGATGGCTAAAGTGATGGATATATGTTCTCAGTGGAACCGAGTTTTATGCCCCCCTATTTGAACTTCAAATGAACCTGCATTATGATAAAGCACTGTGGGAAACATCTGCACCTTTACACATTTAATCACATCGTCTTGACAATTTCTTGAAAACATAAACAATGTTTAAGTCTATAGAATTATACTGTTGTAGAGACGGACAAGGCACGGCACCTAAGATACTACCAAAAACAGGGAAACTTTCCATTTTATTAGCAACCGGATTCAGAGGGCATTACTTCTGTTATAATCAATTAATTCCCTGAAACTCACGTTTAGGTAGTTTCAGAATTTTGTACCCAACATATAAGGGAAGGGGCGCAGAAGTTCACAGCCTGCAGAAGTTCACAAAAAGCAGATTTTTTTCTGTTTTATTCCTCTGTTCTGGGCAAGTTAACTTTTCAAGGACACCTGGGTGAAGGAGAGCTTTTTTTTCCCTTTATTTTTCCCCCTTCCAGCTGTTACCATGGAGCCCAGTTGGTAACTTCTTTATCTTTGAAATGTAGCCATCTCTGTGAAGCCCCAGATCAATGCCAAAGGCCTTGTTCACATATTTTGTGAAAAACTAGTAAGGGGGTGTCTAACTTAGGAGTGCTGATATTTTTAGCCAGTGACCAAGTACAACAGGGCAACATGGAAAGAGGAAGTTTATCTACTTTGAAGTCTTTCATGGGGACTCTTTTCCTGAAAGTCCTAAAGTCAGCCATGCTGAAGACTTCCGTAGAAGGTCAATTAATGTTTTTCTGTGGGCCTGGAACAGAGGGGGGAGATGGGGAAGGCATGGCTGTGAGCAGCTCCGTGGATCTGAGAATGAGGTAGCAGAGATGTGAAAGAATACTGGCAAAGGTGTTTGTGATTTTCCTAGCAACAAAAAGGTGAGCAGTAGAACAGGTAGAACAGAGGAGAAGATAGGAGTTAGTATCCCTAAAAGCCTGTGAGGGACTTTAAATTCTTAGTAACCTGTTTTCACTAATGACAAAGAAACTTTAAAGGCCATTTTCACTACATCTTGGATAGGGGTCTGAGGGTTCTCCTCAGCTGGTTTGAGCTTTGGGTTAGCTGTTAAGAGGAACTGGTGGGACCCGTTGTGGGCACTGACTGGAGAAGAGAGGAGTGATTCGGTGGAGGGTTACCTCAGTACCTGCTACCTCAGAAAGGGGGAAATGGTCTGAGATCCGGCGGAGGTTTGGGTTTTTGATCTAGTAATTGGAGGGGAGAAATCATGTTGCTGAGGTGAGAGTGACAGCAGAGAGTCTGGAGCGGAAGGCTGAGTGTGAGGACCTATTGGAGAAGCATAGTTCAGGATGTGAGCGAAGGAGGGAAAAGACCTCCACATAGGGAAATCTCCTTTCACCCTTTTGAGGACATTCAGAAGTTAAAAAGGTCATGCAGAATTTGAGGATCTAGAGACCCCTCTAGGGGCCAACAGTTTGGGTGATCTAATTGGTAATAGGGCCAATGCTGTGTACAGAATTTGATGAGGAGTTTGGGTTCCATCATGCACTGCCTGTATGATCACATCCCTAGACATACAGAAGAAGTCGGCATTCCCCCCACACAACCGTGACTGTTTGTGGCTTTGGTAGTCCACCGGGCAAACATAGTAATCTAGGCTAGCCAACCTGCATCTGGCTCGCGTGTCCCTACATCCATAATGATTGTTTCCATTATCAATGGTGCAGAATGGATTTAATGGAAATTTAGTGGGATCCTCTTCATCAGGTATATCCCAATAGGAAAGACCTATAGCCAGCTGACAAATGTCTGGGTGGATAGATGTCCACCAAGTCCCTAAGTGGGCTGCATGCGAGATAGATCATACTTCTTTACCAGTAGGATTTGTGATCAGCCATCGCTGCTGAACGGGTTTAATAGGTTTAGGACTACTGGTGGTCAAGGGAAGAGTCTATAGCCTTAGACACAGGGTAAATACACAATTTGAAAGTTTTACCAATCTTTTCCATTTTCCAGCCAGAGTCTGGCAGGGCGCAGGCTTGAGATGAGAGGTATGGATCCAGGAAGTGATTCTGTCTTCCTTTACCGCTGTAGGTGTTATAAGTAGCACCTTGTATCGTCATTTCCAGTGGGGTTTCAGGGATGACACCTGATGTCGACTTATGTAGATGAAGTCTCTTACTTGATATTGATGTAGAGTCCATTCGTCCCCAGGTTGATAGGCATTGGCCATCTGTTTTCACAGGTATCCCTGAGTTCTTTCAAGAGCTTTAATTCAGTCAAGCAATGGGGTGTGGAAGGAATCGTTAGGTCTTAGAGTTGGGGTTAGGTCCCTTACTGAAGGAGGGGAACCATGGACAATTTCATAGGGGGTAAGGTTACACAAAGAAACAGAGGGAGTGTTTCTTCCATGAAATAGTGCATAAGGAAGGAGCATAGTACAATCTATTATGCAGGTTTCTAAGCTTAATTTCGTTATGGTCTCTTTAATGGTTCTATTCATTCTTTCTACCTGTCCTGAACTCGGTGGTTTATAAGCACAATGTAACTTTTAATTAATCCCCAGGGTCTTGCCTAACCCCTGACTTACTTGGGCTACAAACGCCAGTCCATTATCAGACCTTATTACTTTAGGCAGGCCGTATCTTGTAAAAATATCTTTCAGGATCTTCTTGACAACCATTTGCGCTGTTTCGTTTTTTTTCTTTTTTCCTGGAAAAGGCTTCAATCCATCCTCAAAATATATCTACAAAGACTAGGCGATATTTAATTTCAAACCTTGCTGGCTTAATTTTAGTAAAGTCCACTTCCCAGAATTGTCCTGGTCTGGTTCCTCGTAGGTGCTTTTTTGCAGGAAGCTTGGAAGGGTAAGCATTAACCATGACAGACCTGACAGGCTTTTGTTACCCATTCAGTTATTTCCTTTTGCTTTGAGTCGGTTAGTAAAAAACTCTGTTCTTCATCCTTCAGGAATGAATGCAATTTCTTTGAACCAAGGTGAGTGAGTTGATATACATTTTCTACTGACATATTTAGAGCCGTGACTATAGGAGTTTTTATTGAAGGATTTAGAAATTCCACTTGTGGGCCTTCAGGGTTAAAAGTTATTTTGGCCCGGAGCTTGGTGAGCAGATCTCTGCCCATCAATGGGGCCGGGCATTCTGGGATTACTAAGAACGAGTGATGGATTTTTCCTTTCCCCTGGTCCATGGTCCTCTTAGTTGTCCAAACCCGATATTTTCTGCCATTAGCCCCTTGAATTAGAGACCTTTTTATTTGATAGAGAGACCAATGGGGCCATAAGGGCAGAGTATATTGCCCCTGTATCCACTTCAAAGTTTGCTAGGGTCCCCTCCACTTCAAAATTTACCCTGAGCTCTCGGAGGGGATCTGAGACCCAACATTCTTAGTCATCCTCCAGAGTCAGAATGGCTGGCTAGAGTGGCTGTCTCTTTCAATGGCACTCTTTGAAGCAGTGTCCTTTTTCTTTACAGTAGGCACATTAAATTGAGGCCAGGGGTGGCCTCTAGTCTGGGCCCCGGTATCCCTTCCTGTCTCCATGTTTCTTATTTCTGGCCTATTTGTTGTTGTGACCAGGACCTTAGTCAATGCCTTAGTCTGTCTTTTGTTTCTTTTATCCTTCCTTTGCTCCCTACTCTTCCTCACTTTCTTTCTTATAGTATACCTTCTCGGCTACTCTGACTAAATCTCTCAAAGTCATATCTTGTAATCCATCTAAGCATTGTAACTTTCTTTTAATATCCAGGGCAGCTTGCCCATAAAGGCCATCTTGACAGATGACTTTTGATCCTCTGCCTGAGGATCGAAAGGGTATATCTCCTATATGCCTCCATAATTCTCTCTAAAAACATAGAGGGAGATTCATCAGGCCCTTGAATAATCTCTCTTAACTTGGCAAAATTTGTAAGTCGCCTAGCGGACACTAAGATACCCACAATTAGAGCCCAGTGATAAGTGGACAGATGCTCCCTACCTTCAAAGGTGTTGGGGTCCCAGTTTCGTCGATTCAAGGGAAAGCCGGGTTAAATATGTTGGGAAGTTTTGTCGGTTACACATCTGGTCAGAGGATATTTTTCTCTAGCATCCAGGAGGATTCTCTTTTGTTTCTCTGTCATGAAGAGACAACCCTAGGTGTTGTTGGCAGTCATCCCAAGTAGGCTGGTGTGAAAACATCAATGACTCAACCACACCTAGGAGCCGGTTGGGGTCCTCGGTAAAACGGGGATTTTTATTTTTCCAGTTATATTGGTCTGAAGAGGAGAAAGGTAAATACTGGTAGGCTTGCATTTTTCCCCCAAGGCCGTTGTCAATCATTGGCCCCTAGGGATGGAGGGGGAGCATCATTCGAGTTCCAGGTTTTTCAATCATTCACCGCTGGTGAGTACCTTTAGCCGGGCTAGCTTCCTCCAGAAGAGGAGGGGCTGTGTGTGCCGCGGGGAAATTATCTGGAGGGCGCTGGGCTGGCTTAGCTTTCTCCAATGGTGGAGAGGTTGAGTGAGCAGCAGGGGAATCACTTAGAGGGTGTTGGTCTTTGGGGGACTTGGGCAGGAGATAAGGAGGGGGACGAGAGTCCAGTCCAGTAGAGTCAAATCTTGTGTCTCAGGGAGAACAGAGGTTGGAGGAGGAGGAGGAGCAGAGGGTTTGAGAGATCATGGGGGAAGCAGTAGGAGTGGGGGTAGGGGCAAGGAAATGCTTCACCCATGAAGGAGATTTGCAGAGGTCCTGCCAAGTTAAGATATATGGCTGTTGATCCAGATGGCTATGTGGCCCTGGCTGAAAGACAATATCGTCTGACTTTTTAAATTAGTGGGAAGTAGAAAGATCCTTCTAGGGGCCATCCGAATACAAAGGTGGGTCATTCTGAGGCACAGAGAGTCTGCCAGGTCCAGAATTTTACTGAAAAAGAAAGATTCTGAGCCCTTAAGGGTACTTTGGTCCAGTGATCGAGGGTTAGGGACACAGGCATTGAAGTGCTCTGTCCCATAATGAAAGATACACAAACAGTAAAAGCAACGACACACGACACAGACAAGACAAGAAAATAAAGACAGACAATGGAACTTCGAACACTGAGACCAGGACTAAGTATCTGGCCCAACCCGATGGGCTGGCGATACTGAATCTGAAACAAAATATCACTGAATTGAGGAGACTATTGCTCCTCGATTTCCCAAATACTCTGGAGCATCCCCCAGGGATGCGGCCTGTGGCTCTGTGACACGTATGTCAGCCACCGTCGGAGAGAGCTCACACTCTTCATTGACAGCCATTTTGCGAAGCCCTAACCTGAAACCTGAAACCAGAAAGAGGCACCATACATACCCCAAGAGGAGCCTGTTGGGGTCTCTCGTTCGCCGCTGCCGGATCTCAGTGGAACCTCCATATGTAAAGGTCAGGCGAGCATCGGGTGAAGAGCCCACCAAGAGACTGTCTCATGCAAAAGCAAAGGGTTTATTGGGGATTCAGCATGTTGGGGCTCAGAGCTCACTTGAATAGAGCAGAGAGCCCTGAGAACAGCTTAAGCAGAGCTTATATACTTTCCTTGGAGAGGGCAGAGAGGGAACTTTGTTGTTTGGTCTGGGCGAGTGAGCAGTTTGCGTGCAACCGGGTGAATGAGTACATTCTGTAGGTTGGCAGTTGGGGACAGCACATTCTGGGAACAAGATTAGCAAACAGTTCTCAAGATTTCAATAGTGTTTTGTTAAGCATACAGAAAAACAGCAAGCGACATTTACCTATTTTACTAAATTTTCATTACCGAATATACTTTGCCAGATTTCCTAATGTCTCTATTGAAATCTGCTTTCCTACATATTTTCCCCAGTACATCATTGTGACTGACTCTTCACAAGTGCTGACATTTACATTCACTCTATACCCGAAACCCCATAGCTAAAGAACTTTTGGTGCAAATCCTATACTTACTCTCAGTTCTAAACTTACCAACTATCGTCCTAATCCTACCGACTATGCTTTTTTTAATTTTTTTTCTTAAAGAAAGAGTTAGAGAGAGAGGGAGAGAGAGAGAGAATTTTTTAACATTTAGTTTTTTTAGTACTTGGCAGACACAACATCTTTGTTTGTACGTGGTGCTGAGGATCGAACTCGGGCCGCACGCATGCCAGGCGAGCGCGCTACCACTTGAGCCACATCCCCAGCCCCCCGACTATCCATTTTTGACTGGAAGTTCTTTTTGACAATCAATCATTCAAAGTACAAGGTCCTATGCCTTTGTATATTGATTTATCTGAGACATCTGTGCAGAAAATAAATCAAAGCTAAATATTGCAATCAAAGACCCAATGCCCTTCTGGGCTTCAAATATTACCTTTATTTCTGTTTTCGTACTTATATTTTACCTATATATTCTTGAAAATATCGAAGGTTCGCCATACCATTATTCATTCAGCAGAATGATTCCTAACCCCAATCGAAACTGTTATTAACCCTAACCATACACTCTTCCCTCAATCTAACTTTACAGAAGAGCAGGGACAGAGTTGATCTTAAAATACAGGAATGTACGGTTTCTTCCAACTGCTGAGAAACTCAAAGGTCCACGCAAAATGATCTCTGGAGAAGTTGTAGGCACATATGTAGGAACTGAGAGAGCAAAAGTCATCTTCCATTGAAAACAACCTGGTCAGGATGAAGGGATGTGTCTGAATCAGCCTCTCTCTTCTTAATATGGAGAAGAAGGACCAAACCAGGCCAGTGTGGAGAGCACTTTCCGGGTGCCTATGGTTGATATACCATAGGCACTTTTGAAAAGTGTCACAGGATGTAGGGGCAGCCTCCATTTCATGGGACACTTTGAAGCAACTGTTAGAACAAAGTGGTTGCCAAGGCAGTGACCTCATTCAGATCATGAAGGAAGTGACCTCACCTAACATCCTTTGTGATGGAACACTCTGAACTTGAGATCCAGGAAGCTAGGCACCCAAATCCTGTTTCAGTCCCAGTCCCAGTCCAAGTGGTCTCAATTGTTCGGATTTACCAAGGACAGAGTCAGTCTTTCTTGGTACCTACGGAGGTGAGGATGCCCAAATGCCAGGAAAGCTCTGAAGAGTGGCCTTTCCTGAGAAAGCAGTTAGTGGATCACCGCTGGCTCCTGAGAACTTCACAGTGTTGACCAAGGAGACCAGATCTGAGACAGGACAGGACATTTCGGGGTAACATAGTATGGCCCACCAATCAGAGGACACTATGGATACTCTCAGACTGACTTGGGGGAAGAAATTGTCTTTGTGGATGTGGCTGTTGGTATGTGGTTTGGTCTCATGTTCTGAGAATAGGTAATAAAGGCGGTTTTTTGGTTTGAAGTGAATTGTTTCTAATAAGTCTTATGAAAAGGCGAGTGTTTCTAAGTCTGTGTATCCCACTGTGTCCGTGGTTCTAGACATCAGAAAAGAGAATGCATCAATGGATGACTCCTGTCTAGTAGAAATCTTCCCAACATTCATCCTGCCAATTTATGAATGGACTGCGGCTTGCCTTATGAATGGGCAACACCTACTATCTTCCTAAGTTTCTATTTTGTTCCTGAATTCACTCCACTCTCCAAAATAGGCTCATGGTTATGTGTCCAATATATATACCACCTCCAAGCTCTGTGGCATGGCCATGTACTGGATAGCTAAAGGGAATGGCGAGCATCTCAGAAAACTCAGATATCAGTGTGACCAGGAAAGTCTCAGTGGAGAAATCCTGCTTTGGGCCATTTGCTTACCTATTGTTCTGTTGCCCTGAATTTCAGAAAGCTTTTTGCCTCAGACTACTCCTTTGTGAAGCCTGAAGAAAAGAGTCTTCAAATGCAAATGAATGGGCATCACCTGTGGCTCTTTGCTTGATTGCTTTGGAAAGGGATGTGTCTGAATCAGCCTCATGACCCTGTGTGATGCTATGGCTTAGATTCTTAGCACCTGATGGATCTAAAGAAAGATACCATGTGTGCATCCAAAACCAAAATGGCCAAATGAGGAGTCAGTGTGGATTAAGTCTTTTGCTTTCCTCCGTTAGGTTCCTGAAATCCATCAAGTGAGAATAGGGATCTTTTGGGTCAAATGAGTTCTTCAAACCCTGCAGAGACTAGCCCAGAGGTGCTTGGCTTTTCTCATGACTCCAAATCACATAAAGAATCTATACCTGAAAGTAAGTAGGCCCCAAATTGGAGATGCAGAGAGTATTAAGTGCAGGCCTATTTAATCACTCTTGGTTCTCAGGAAGGGTGTCCAGGCCACCCTGACTTTAGGCAAATGAGGGGCAAGGGAACTTATTTGGATACTGTCTTTGTCTGTGCCCCTCATGGAAATTTCCAGCCAGAGGTTATGATAAGTGTCTATATGGAGAATGTTGAGGGCCATGTGGGAGTGTTTTGGTTTTAATTCTGGTCGTTTGTGTGGCGGTTGGAAGAGATGACTTAGTTCACCTGGGCTTGAACTCTGGTGTTATTAGAGACTGAAATCTGGAACTGTCCTCAGAGAAGTATTGCCATGAATTGTGTTGGAATTTTAGGAGGCAACACATGAGAGTCATCCTGAAAACTGAGATCCTGGCCAAGGTGGCTTCCACAGAGCACTGGGAATCTCAGCCAGGATTTCACGTGATTTTATTCTGAAAGTCTTGGCAGCCATAATTGAGAGTCAAAACACACATAGACCTCACATTTTAGACCTCAATGGGCCTGGATTCATGTGAAATATTGGCCACTCTTTGGGAAGCCTTGCCTGTGAGAGTTCTCCAGAGATTTCTTTGAAATGAGCTTCCTCACCATTTAATGTTTCCTAAATAATTTGAAACCCACAGTGCCTCCAACTTCATCTTTGAAAAATAGCTAAATACATACCATGAATTTTTTGAAATTTCAATGACCAGGTGGCAATGGAGAAACTTTGGATGACTTGTTGCTGGTCATGAGTGTACCAGACTGTGCTTGGATTTACTTGGTTTCATGAAAACAGTGTAGAAAAGAGATCCCTGTAAGTTGGAGACTGCTGAGTAGTGGGCCTAGAGCAGTGGTGTGCAGGTATGTGATAAAAAATCTGTGGTGGTACCATGTGGATCTGCCATTGGATTCCAAATGGCTTGAGACTGACATGGTGAAGTCAGCAGACCCTATTATATAAAAGCATCTTGTTATATGGAGAGGTTTCCGGGCAATGTTCAGAATCAGATTGCTATGGACAAGCGGGCAAGCTATGTGGGGTAGAAGCCTGGTTGGTGCATTTTCCTGCAGACCTTGACCCACCACATGTGACAGAACTCCCTCCATCACTGGTACCTGTTGAACTCCTTGTATTTCCTGAAGCAAATACCAAATTCACAGTGCAGCAGCAAGAAACACCTCGAAAAGTGGAAGATGATCAAATGGCTTCACAGTCCACATGGGAAGACACTTAGACCCCAGTGGCCACAGTTTACCTACAAAGAGAGAATTCAGCACTGCTTCCTCATGTTCATTGGAAAATAAAAAACCATATCTTCCAGGTCACAGAGATCAGACCCAGCTTTGTTGGTCTCACTAGAAAGGATGCTAAAATTCCTGACAACAACATATATTTCAAGTGCCCAACCTCAGAGGCAGTTTCTCAAGAGTCTTTAGGCCCAATGAGCTCCATGTTTGTGGAGTGTTTACCCTGTCCCTCACTTTTGGAAACTCCTCTACCACATCCAAGATTGTGAACTCCTGAATATTTTCCATTTCCAATATGTATTCACAGATTTCCTAACTCTTCTTCTCTAATTGTGTTTATTTGGGGCAAAGGTAATGTAAAGGCAATGTTCTGGATGAGAGTGGGAATATTTTTGTGTAGCACATATTTGCATACACATTGGATTCATTTTCCTATTTTCCATTCGAATTACTGAATTCCTGACATTAACCCATACCCTAATAGACTCTGACTACTAATCCTAAAATGATGGACAAAAATAACCAAACAGAATGGAAATGAAAGCAGTTCAGAGAAGGCATGGTGTATAGTTGGACTTTCCTTTTGAATGATAAAGGGTAGGTGTTATAAATCTAGTCAATTTTTAATTGAAATTGATCTCCATGTGTTTTTAAAGTTAACAAATATGTGAATTCCTGTCTCCCTTTCTCTGCAGCCTGTTCAGCACATGTATTTTTATATGCAAATATAGAAACATAACTGGTATCACACGTATATCCTTGTGAGTTTGGCTGTCTTGGGAGATACAAATTGTGGGAAGAGATCACTCCTCCTAAACGCTGTTGGAACTGAAACTTCAACCTATGGGTGAACTTCCTAGTTGAACAATATTATACATAAATCCATGTTCAGTAAAATGATTATTTTTGGATCTGTGGATGATATATGATTCATAGTGAATTTCGATTGGCATGCATATTGATACATTTTAGTGTCTGTGTGTGTGTGTGTGTGTGTGTGTGTGTGTGTGTATATATATATATATATATATATATAAATACATAAATGCACACACATATCTATATCTATCTATCTATCTATCTATCTATCTATATATATATATATATATATATATATAAACTCTCAAGATTTTTCAAAATATGAAATATATGTTTCTTATTATACACTCCCTAAATTCATTCGTGTTCATATATGTAAATTTATAGTCAACATTTCACAAGATTATTCTCATAAAAATTCATCCACTTGAAATACGTATTCGTTTCCTAGTACTGAAAACTAACTTCAGTGAATAGTGCATACAAATCATAATATTTCTACAGTAACTGAGCCAGTTTAGCATCAATGCAAGTAGATTCCTATGGGATATGATGTGTATTTTGACGTTCATTTTCATTCAAAACTGGTGCATTACTATTTTTTCAGTTTTTGCACATCATTGGATATATATTTCATCCACAAGTTAGGAAATTTATAGGCTTTTTTTATACTTACAATCAAATCCTGCTTCAGAACATATGAATTCCTCTATATTTCTTGACTCATCTTTTCATGAGATTTCTTTCCAAACACATTATTTTCCATTTCCATAATAACTTTTGAAGCTAAACTCACACACCCTTCATGATAAAACATAACCCTAATATTACCATTAGATGTATAACTCGTTGGAATGAATGATTGTATATCAATATAAGATTTTTATATATTTTCAGATATCAATTCAATCCATGATTTAAAGTGGAAACAGTATATTATTTATTCACAGTATTGTCAATTCATTCATTTCTTCAACATTCATAGACACAGGGTACAACTCTGTGTACCCCCAATACTAATTTATACCTCTTCAAAATATTGCTCCCAAAATGTTAGAAGAAATACTCATGTCACCTGATCTACATATACATTTTATCAGAGTAATATTCTGATCACAAAATGCAAAGGTCACACTTCTGATTGTAGCAAATCCTAGATGGAAAGTGATCCTGGATTACTAAAAACATCCATGTCCAGGTTTCCTAATGCTCTCAAATGTCAATCATATTGGTGACTAAATATTTGTTTCTTCCTAAGATTATATATTGAAACTCAACCTTGTTGATAATGTCTAATCCTATCATTCACTTTATACTTTGCCTGATTTCATAATGTGTGTATTGATATCTGATTTCCTACATAATTTTCCCAGTTCATCATTGTGACTGACTCTCCACATGTGCTGAAATTTACATTCACTCTCTAACCGAAAACCTAGGGCTATTGAACTTTTGGTCCAAATCCTATACTCACTCTTCTTCCGAAACAGACCGACTATCTTCCTAATCCTAACAACTATCCCTTTTTGACTGGATGAACTCTTCTACATTCAATCATCCAGGGTACAAGATGATATGCCATTGTATATTGATTTATCAGAGACATCTGTGCGAACGAAATTCAATGCTAAGTATTCCAATCAAGGGCCCAATGCGCTTCTGGGCTTAAAATCTTACCTAGATTTCTGTTTTCATACTTATATTTCAAATCTATATTCTTATAAATATCCCAGGTTCCCAATACCATTATTCATCCAGCAGAATGATTCCTAACTTAAATAGAACATGTTATTAACCCTAACCATACATTGTTCCCTCAATCTAACTTTTTAGAAGAACAGGGACAGAGTTGGTCTTAATATAGAGGAATATAGGGGATCTTCCACCCTCTGAGAACCTCAAAGGTCCATGCAGAAATTATCCCTGGGGAAGATGAAGGCAGCTATAAAGGACCTGAGAGGGCAAAAGTCATCATGTAAGGCAAACAACCTGGTTAGGATGAAGGGATGTTTATGAATCAGCCTCTCTCTTCTTAATGTAGAGAAGATGGACCAAACCAGGTCTGTGTGAGAGCTGTTCCCGGGTGCCTATGGTTGATATATCGTTCTAAGTTGTGAAAGTGTCACAGAAAGTAGGGGCAGCCTCCATCTCATGGGACCCTTTGAAGGAACTGTTAGGACAAAGTGGTTGCCAAACCAGTGACCTCATTCAGTTCCGAACGGAAGTGACCTATCTCACTTCCTTGGTCTTGGAACACTCTGAACTTGGAATCCCAGAAGCCAGGCACACAGAACCAGTCCCAGACCCAGTCCCACTGGGCTCACTTGTTTGGTTTTACCAAGGACAGAATCAGTCTTTCTTGGTACCTACTGATTTGAGAATGGCCAAATGCCAGGAGAGCTTTGGAGAGTGGCCTTTCCTGAGAAAGAAGGTAGTGGCTCAAAGCTGGCTCCTGACAACTTCAAAGAGTTTGCCAAGGAGTCCAGATCTGAGACAGTACAGGGCATTTTGGGGGAACATAGTATGGTACAACAATCAGAGGTAATTCCGGAGAGTCAAAGACCTACTTGGGGGAAGAAAGTCCTATGTTGTTGTGGGTGTGAGTTTGTTTTTTTTTCTCATGTTCTGAGAATTGGTAGGAAAGGCAGTTTGTTTGATTTGAAGTGGACTGTTTCTAGTAAGTCGTTTGACAAGGCAAGTGTTTCTATGTCTATGTATCCACTGTGTTTGTAGTTGTAGACATTAGAAAACATAATGCATCAATGAATGTGTCCTGTCTAGTATAATGCTTCCCAGAATTCATACTGCCCAATTTATGATTGGACTGCAGCTTTCCTTATGGATGGGTAGCAATTACTATCTTCCTAATTTCCTGTTTTATTCCTGAATTCTGGGCACTCTCCGGAATAGGCTCATGGTTTTCTGTTCAAGATACTGTGACATGGCCATGTACTGGAGAGCTGAAGGAAATGGGAGCATCTCAGGAAACTCAGATATCAGTGTGACCAGTAAAGTCTATGTGGAGAAACCCTGCTTTGGGAATTTTGCTTACCTATGGTTCTGGTGCTGTGAATATCTAGAAGGTCTTTGCCTTAGGCCACCCCTTTGTGAATCCTGAAGAAAAGAGTTTTCAAATGGAAATGAATAGGCATCACCTGTGGCTCTTTGTTTTATTGCTTTGTAAAGAGATGTGTCTGAATCAGCCACTTGACCCAGTGTGATTATTTGGAGAAGTACATCAGTATTAATGGCAGGCGTATTTGATCATTCCTGGTTAACAGGAAGGGTTTCCAGGCCACCCTGACTTTAGGCAAATTAGAGGCAAGGGAGATTATTTTGGACACTGTCTTGGTATGCACCCCTCATGGAAACCTCAACCCAGAGGTTATGATGAGTGTCTATATAAAAGAAGATGAGGGCCATGTGGGAGTGTTTTGGTATTAATTGTGGTCAGTTGTGTGGCAGTAGGAAGAGATTCCTGGATCAACCTGGGCTTGAACTATGGTGTGATTCCCCTTAGAGACTGAGTTTTGGAACTGAACTCAGAGAAGTATTACCATGAATTCTGTTGGGATTTTAGAAGGCCATGCAGGAGAGTTGCCCTTGGAGACTGAGATTTAGGCCCAGGATGGCTTTCCACAGAGCACTGGGAATCTCAGCTAGGATATCACATGATTTCATTCTGAAAGACTTGGCAGCCATACTTGAGAGTCAAATAACACATGGAACTCACATTGTAGACCTCAATGGGCCAGGCTTCATTTGACCTTTTGGCCACTCTTTGGGAAGACTTGCCTGTGAGAGTTCTCCTGAGCTTTCATTGAAATGAGCTTCCTCACCATTTAATGGTTCCTGAATGAATTGAAATCCACAGTGACACCAACTTCATCCTTAAAAAATGGCTAGATAAATACCATGGAATAATTCCCAAGAGCAGGTGGCACTGGAGAATCATTGGATGTTCTGTTGCTGATCATGAGTGTACCAGACAGTGCCTTGATTTACTGGGTTTCATGAAAATGGTGTAGAACAAAGATGCCAGTACGTTGGAACCTGCTTAGTAGTGGGCCTAGAGCAGTGGTTTGCAGGTGTATGATAAAACATCTGTGATGGGGCCACATGGATCTGCCATTGGCTTCCAAATGCCTTTTGACTGACATGGTGCAGCCAGCAGACCCTTATATGTAAAGGCATCTTGTTAATTGAGAGGTTTTAGGGCAATGTTCAGAATTGGGTTGCTACAGACAAGGGGGCAAGCTTTGTTGAATAGAAGCCTGGTTGGGGCGTTCTCCTGCACACCCTGACCCACCACACGTGAGAGTACTCCCTCCAGCACTGTGTCCCCGTTGAACTCATGGTATTTACTGAAGCCAATACCAAACTCCCAGTGCAGCAGTAAGAATCACCAGGAAAAGTGGAGAATGACCAAATGGCTTCTCAGTCCACACGAGGAGACACTTAGCTCCCAGTGGCCACAGTTTACCTACAATGAGGGAATTTAGAACTGCTGCCTCATGTTCACTAGAAAAGAAGAAACCATGTCCTTCAGGTCACATATATGCAGATCCAGCTATGATTGTCTCACTACAAAGGAAGCTGAAGCTCTTGACAACAACATATATTACAAGGGCCCAACCTCAAAGGCAGTTTCTCAAAGAGTCATTAGGCCAGCAGAACTCCATATTTGTGGAGTATTTACCCTATCCCATACTTTTGGAAATTCCTCTACCGCCTCCAAGGCTGTGAACTCCTGAGCATTTTCATTTCCACATATGTATTCACAGATTTTCTAACTCTTCTCCACTAATTGTGTCTTAATTGGGGCGAAGGTTATGTCAAGGCATTGTTCTGGATGAGAGTGGGATGATTTTTGTGTAGCACATATTTGCATACACATTAGATTCATTTTCATATTTTCCATTTGAAATAATGAATCCCTGACATTAACCCATAACCTACTAGACTCTGACTACTAATCCTAATATGATGGAGAACAAGAAACCTAACAGAATAGAAATACAGGCCGTTCATAGGAGGCATGGTGCATACTTGGACTTCCCTTCTGCTTTATCAAGGGTATGTGTTATAAATCTAGTCAACTTTTCATTGTAATAGTTCTCAATGAGTTTTTAAAGTTAACACATGTGTAAATTTCTGTCTCCCATTCTCTGTAGCCTATTCATCACATGTATTTTTTATGCATATTTAGAATCCTACCTGGTATCACAAGTACATTTTTGTAAGCTCACTGATTTTGAAAGATACATATTTTGATAAGATATCAATCCCCCTAAATCATGATGGAACTGAAAATTAAACCTATTGGTGAATTTCCTAGATGAACAACATTATATATAAATCGATGTTCAGTAAAATGAATATTTTTGGATATGTGGATGATATGTATTACACGGTGAATTTCGATTAGCATATAGATTGCTACATTATAATGTCTGTGTGTGTCTGTCTATCTATCTATCTATATATCTATCTATCTATATATATATATATATATATATATATATATATATATATATACTGTCCAGATTTTTCAAAATGTGAAATATATGTTTCTTATTATACACTCCTTAAATTCACTCATGTTTCTATATGTGGTTTATAATCAACTTTTCACAAGATAATTCTCAGAAATATTCATCTGCCTGAAATACATAATTATTTCCTAGTACTGAAAACTAACTTCAGTGAATGGAGCTTACAAATCCTAATATTTTTACAGTAACTGAATCAGTTAAACATCAATGCAAGTAGAATCCTACGGGACATGATGTGTATTTTGAAGTTCATTTTTATTCAATATTGGTACATTATTATTTTTTCAGTTTATGGACATCATAGGATATATGATTTCATCCACAAGTTCAAAAAATTAAAGGCATTTGTTTCACTTTTAATCACGTCCTGCTTCAGAACACATGTATTCCTCTAAGTTTCTTGACTGGTCTTTTCATGAGATTTCATACCAAACACATTAATTTTGATTTCCATAATCACTTTGGAAGCAAAACTCACATACCATTCATATTAATTATCACTCTGATATTACCATTAGATGTATAACTGGTTTGAATTAATGATTGTATGTCAATATAAGATTTCTTATATCTTTTCAGATATCAATTCTATCCATTATTTAAAGTGGAACCAGTTATATTATTTATTCACACTATGGTCTATTCATGCATTATCTCTATATTCATAGACACAGTGTACACCTCTTTGTACCCCCAATACTAATTTATACGTCTTCAAAATATTGCTCCCTGAAATGGTGGAAGTGGACTCATGTCACCTGATCTTTATATACATTTAATCACAGAAATATTCTGGACACAAAATGCAAAGGTCACACTTATGATTGTATAAAAGCCCAAATGGAAAGAAAACATGGATTACTAAAAACATCCATGTCCAGGTTCCCTAATGCTCTCAAATGTCAATTCTATTGGTGACTACACATGTGTTTCTTCTTAAAATTATATATTCAAACTCAACCCAATGGAAAATGTCTAATCCTATCCCTCACTTTATAATTTGCCTGATTTCATAATGTCTCTATTGCTATCTGCTTTCCTACATATATTCCCCAGTTCATCATTGTGACTGACTCTTCACATGTGCTGACATTTACTTTCACACTCTAATAAATAACCTATTGCTAAAGAACTTTTGTTCCAAATCCTATACTCACTCTTCTTCCTAAACATACTAACTATCTTCTTAATCCTACCGAGTATCCCTTTTTGACTGGATGTTCTCTTCTACATTCAATCATTCAAGTAACAAGGTCTTATGCTATTGTGTATTGATTTATCTGAGACATCGGTGCAGAATGTAATTCAACGCTAAGTATCACAATCAAGGGCCCAATGCCCTTCTGGGCTTCAAATCTTACTTAGATTTCTTTTTTCATACATATATTTCATCTCTATATTCTTAAAATAATCACAAGTTTCCAATACCATTATTCATGCAGCAGAATAATTCCTAACCCAAATGGAACATGTTATTAACACTAACCATACACTGTTTGTGTTAATAACATGTTTACAGAAGAGCAGGGACAGTGTTGATCTTACAATACAGGAATGTAGTGGATCTTCCATCTGCTGAGAACCTCAAAGCGCCATGCAGAAATGATCCCTGGAGAAGATGTAGGCAGGTATGAAAGACCTGAGAGAGCAAAAGTCATCTTCCATCGCAAACAACCTGGTCAGGATGAAGGGATGATTCTGAATCAGCCTCTCTCATCTTAATGTAGAGAATATGGACCAAACCAAGACTGTGTGGAAAGCTGTTCCTGGTTCCCTATGGTTGATATACCATTCTAATTTGTGAAAGTGTCACAGGAAGTAGGGGCAGCCTCCATCTCATGGGACCGTTGAAAGAAACTCTTAGGACAAAGTGGTTGCCGAGGCAGTGATCTCATTCAGTTCCTGAAAAAAGTGACCTCAACTCACTTCCTTATTGATGGAACTCTCTGAACATGGGATCCAGGACGCCAGGCACCCAGATCCAGTCCCAGTCCCAGTCCCAGTGGTCTCACTTGTTTGGATTTACCAAGGACAGAATCAGTCTTTCTTGGTTCCTCCTAAGGTGAGGAGGCCAAATGCCTGGAAAGCTTGGAAGATGGGCTTTTCCTGAAAAGCAGGTAGCGGCTCACTCCTGGTTCCTGACAACTTCACAGAGTTGGCCAAGGAGACCAGATCTGAGACAGAACAGGACATTTTGGGGGAACATAGTATGGCCCACCAGTCGGAGGATACTCCGGATAGTCTCATACCTATTTGGGGGAAGAAGGTGTCATTGTCAGTGTGGGTGTGGGTTTGTGGTTTTGTCTCATGTACTGAGAATAGGAAGTAAAGTCAGTTTGTTTGGTTTGGAGTGAACTGTTTTTAGTAAGTCGTTTGACAAGGCAAGTGTTTCTGGGTCTGTGTATCACACTGTGTCCGTGGTTGTAGACATTAGAAAAGAGAATGCATCAATGGATATGTCCTGTCTAGTAGAAAGCTTCCCAGCATTCATCCTGCCCATTTTATGAATGGACTGTGGATTGCCTTATTAATGGGCAATACCTGCTACCTTCCTTATTTGCTGTTTTCTTCCAGAATTCTGGACACTCTCCAGAATAGGCTCATGGTTTTGTGTCTAAGTTATGTACAACTTCCAAGCTCTGTGACAAGGCAATGTTCTGGATAGCTGAAGGAAATGACGAGCATCTGAGAAAACTCAGATATCAGTTGACCAGGAAAGTCTCAGTGGAGAAACCCTGCTTTGGGCCATTTGCTTACCTATTGTTCTGTTGCCCTGAGAGTCAGGAAGTCTTTGTCTCAAGCCACCCCTTTGTGAATCCTGAACAAAATAGTTTTCAAATGGAAATAAATAGGCTTCACCTTTGGCTCTTTCGTTAATTGATTTGGAAAGAGTTGTGTCTGAATCAGCCTCTTGGCCCAGTGTGATTCTTTGACTTAGATTCTCAGCACCTGATGGATCTAAAGAAAGATCCCATGTGTGCATCCAAATCAAAAATGGCAAAAAGAGCTGTCATTGTGGATGAAGTCTCTTGCCTTCCTCTGTAAGGTTCCTGAATTCCATCAAGTGAGAATAGGGATCATTTGGGTCAGATGAGTTCATCAAAGCCCTTCAGAGGCTATCCCATAGGTGCTTAGGTTTTCTCATCACTCCAATTCACATAAAGTATCTTTAACCGACACTCAATAGGCCTCAAATGGGAAAAGTGGTGCAGTATTACGGGCAGGCCTCTTTGATCACTCCTGGTACAAAGGAAGGGTGTCCAGGCCACCCCGAATTTAGGCAAATGAGGAGCAATGGAGCTTATTTTGGACACTGTCTTGGGCTGCGTCCCTCATGGACACCTCCAGCCAGAGGTTATGATGAGTGTCAATATGGAAGAAGATGAGGGCCATGTGGGAGAATATCGGTTTTATTGTGGTCATTTGTGTGGCAGTTGGAAGAGATGACTGGGTCCACCTGGGCTTGAACTCTGGTGTGATTCCCCTTAGAGACTGAGTTCTGGAACTCACCTCAGAGAAGTATTGCCATGAATTGTGTTGGGATTTGAGGAAGCCACGCATGAGAGTCATCTTTGGAGACTGAGATCAAGGCCCAGGGTAGCTTTCCACAGGGCACTCTGATCTCAACCAGGATATCACATTATTTTATTCTGAAAGACTTGGAAGCCATTGTTGAGAGTCAAAACAGACAATGACATCACATTTTAGACCTCAATGGCCCTGGCTTCATGTGACCTTTTGGCCACTCTTTGGGAAGCCTTGCCTGTGAGAATTCTCCAGAACTTTCATTGAAATGAGCTTCCTCAACATTTAATGGTTCCTGAATGAATTGAAACCCACAGTGCATCCAACTTCATCCTTGAAAAATGGCTAGATAAATACCATGAAAATTTTCAATTTCCCATGACCAGGTGGCACTGGAGAACCATTGGACATTCTGTTGCTGATCATGAGTGTACCAGACCGTGCCTTGATTGATTGGGTTTCATGAAAATAAGTTGGAGCCTGCTGAGTAGTTGTCCTAGAGTAGTGGTTGGCAGGTGTGTGAAAAACATCTGTGGTGGGGCCATGTGGATCTGCCATTGGCTTCCAAATGGCTTGTGACTGACATGGTGCAGTCAGCAGACCCTCCTATGCAAAGGCATCTTGTTATATGGTGAGGTTTCAGGGCAATGTTTACAATCAGGTTGCTATGTTTAAGGGGGCAAGCAATGTGGGATAGAAGCCTGGTTGGTGCATTCTCCTGCATACCCTGACCCACCACGCCTGACAGAACTCGCTCCAGCACTGTGTCCCAGTTGAACTCCTTGGATTCCATGAAGCAATTACTAAACTCCCAATGCAACAGCAATAAACACATATAGAATCCTACCTGGTACCACACCTACATTCTTGTGAGGTGAACGACTTGGCAGATACAAATTGTGAGAGAAGATCACTCCTCCTAAACACCGTTGGAACTGAAAATATAACCAATGGATGAGCTTCCTAGTTTTACAACATTATACATAAATCCATGTTCAGTAAAATGAATATTTTAGATCTGTGAATGATATATATTTCATGATGAATTTCGAATAGCATATATATTGCGAGTTTTTAATGTGTTTGTGTGTATGTATATATATGTGTATATATATACATACACACATTCTCCAGATTTTTCAAAATATGAAATATTTGTATCTTAATATACACTCCCTTAATTCATTCATATTCATGTATGTGGATTTATGATGATCTTTTCTAAATATTATTCTCAGAAATATTCATCCACCTGAAATACTTCTTTGTTTTTTGTACTGAAAACTAACTTCAGTGAATGTTGCATACAAATCCTAATATATCTAGAGTAACTGACCCAGTTTAACCTCAATGCAAGAAGATTCAAATGGAACATGATGTGTATTTTGATGTTCATTTTAATTCAACACTGGTACATTACTATTTCTTCAGTTTATGCACATCATAGGATATATATTTCATCAAAAAGATGACAAAATTATAGGCGTTTTTTCACTTTCAATCACTTCCTACTTTAGAACACATGTATTCTTCCATATTTCTTAACTGGTCTTCTCAAGATTCTTTTTTCCAAACACATTATTTTCGATTTTCATAATCACATTGAAGCAAAACTCACACACCCTTCATGATAAACCATAACCCTAATATTAACATTGATGTATAACTTGTTGGAATGAATGATTGTATATCAATATAAGATTTTTCATATTTTCAGATATCAATTCAATCCACCATTTAAAGTGGAACCAGTTATATTACTTATTCACAGTTGGTCTATTCATGCATTATCTCTATATTCATAGACACAGGGTACACCTGTTTGTACCCCAAATACTAATTTATAAGTCTTCAAAATATTGCTCCCAAAAATGGTGGAAGAAATTCTTATGTCACCCGATCTATATATACATTTTATCACAGTGATATTCTGGACACAAAATTCAAAGGTCAAACTTTTATTTGTACCAAAGCCTAAATGGAAAGTGAACATGGATTACTAAAATCATCAATTTCCAATTTGCCTAATGCTTTCAAATATCAATCCTATTGATGACTACATATTCGTTTCTTCCTAAGATTATATATTCAAACTCAACCCTGTTGAAAATGTCTAATCCTATCACTGACTTTATACTTTGCCTGATTTTGTAATGTCTGTATTGATATCTGCTTTCCAACATATTTTCTCCAATTCATCATTGTGACTGACTCTTCACTTGTGTTGACATTTACATTCACTCTGTAACCGAAACCCTATTGCTAAATAACTTTTGTTCCAAATTTTATACTAACTCTTCTTCCTAAACCTACTGACTATCTTCCTAATTTTACCGACTATCACTTTTGAATGGATGTTCTCATCTACATTCAATCATCCAAGTAAATGTAGGGTGAGTGTCAGAGGATGAGACCACCAAGAGACTATCTCATGCAACAGAAAGGGTTTATTTGGGGTCCAGCATGCTGGGTCTCAGAGCTCACTTGAATAGAGCAGAGAGCCCTGAGAACATCTTAAGCAGAGCTTATATAATTTTCTTGGAGAGGGCAGGGAGGGAAGTTTATTGATGGGTCAGGGCGAGTAAGCGGTTTGTGTGTAAACGCGTGAGGGAGTACATTCTGCAGTTTGGCAGTTGGGGACAGCACATTCTGGGAACAAGATTAGGAAACATTTCTCAACATTTCAACAGTGTTTTGTTAAGCGTACAGAAAAACAGGAAGTGACAAGTACATATTTTATTAACATTTCATTCCCCACTTCTTCTTCTGGCTACTTTTAATCATAAAAGTGATTGTTGGGGGGTGTCACATTTTATGTATGCTAGTGGGGTATTAACATAAGTTTAACTTGTCCAATTTGAGCTTGGAGAAAAGAAATTACATGGTTGAGAAACAGGGTTTTATAGTAAGCAATAAAATGAGGATTATTATTGGACCGGCCAGGGTTGATTAAAATGTAGTTAACCAGGGGGACTGTGTAAACCAAGACTCAAACCACCAATTTTGGGTCTCTATCTCTCTTTGATGCTCTTCAAGGCATCTTTTTAATTTACTCATAGAGTTTGTTACAACTCCAGTATGGTCGACATAAAAAAAAAAAAAAAAAAAAAAAAAAAAAACATTCTTTCCTCAATGCAGCACAAAGGCTCCCTTCTCTCATGAAATGGAGGTCCAACCCTCGACTTTTCTGTAAAACAACTTCTGCCGCAGTCTTTGGCTGGGCACAAATCACGAGTCTCCACACAGCTTGTAGATTCAAACAGCAATTCTTTATTCCCGAACTCACACCGGCCGTCTACAAACACGCTCTGGGGGAATCCACGTTCTCTGCCCAAATCCACTCTCTCCCAAATCCACTCTGCATGGGCTTCTGTCTCCCAAAATATACTGTCTGACCCTAAGCACTCAAAAGGAACTCAGCAGCAGGATACGCCCTATTCTAAAGGGGGAACACCCTAATCTCCTATTATGCTAAACTGCCCTATTCGAAAGGGGGAACACCCTAATCTCCTATTATGCTAAACCGCCCTATTCTAAAGGGGGAACACCCTAAACACGGATCCTGCCCTGGTCCTTGAGCAAGGTCACCTTTCAGAAGTCCTTCCACTAGACAGCATGGGAGTAAGCTGGCAAGGAATTTGTCATACCTACTTGGCTGATGGCTCCCAGCAAACTTCAAAGAGAGAGGTAAAAGATTCCTGCAAAGCTGTGATGGAATTTTCTAATATCTTTAAGTTTTGATCTATTGCTGCTTCTAATTGGGTCATTTGTTGTGTCCCATGGACCAGGGCAGTGGTTCCTGTGCGAACCCGGGCAGCAACTCCTATTCATAATAGAATGGCTAAGGTGAGAGATATATGTTCCCACCTGAACCGGGTTGTATGCCCCTCTATTTGATCTTCAAATGAACCTGCGTCATAATAGAGCACTCTGGGAAACATCTGCACCATTACACAATTAATCACTTCTGTTGACCATTTCATAAAAACATAAACAACGTTTAAGTATATAGAATTATATTGTTGTAGGGACGGAAAAGGCAAGGCACCTAAGATAGCACCAAAGACAAGGAAACAGTCATATTTGGTTGCAACCAGATTCAGAGGGCATTGCTTCTGTTGTAATCAATTAATCCCCTGAAACCCAAGTTTAGGTAGTTTCAGAATTTTGTACCCAACATGTAAGGGAAGGGGCTCTGAAGTTCACAGTCTGCAGAAGTTCACAAAGAGCAGTTTTTGTTTCTGATTTTTCCTCAGTTCTGGGCAAGTTAAATTTTCAAGGACACCTGGGTGCGGGAGAGCTTTTTTTCCCCCTTTTTTCCCTCTGCCAGCTGTTTCCACGGAGCCCAGTTTGCAACTTATCCATCTTACAAATATAGCCATCTCTATGAAGCCCCAGCTCAAGGCCAGAGGCCTTGATCACATATGTTGTGAAAAACTAGTAAGGGTGTGTCTAGCTCAGGAGTGCTGATTTTTTTCAGCCAGTTGCCAGGTAGACCAGGGCAACACAAAAAGAGGAAGTTTATCTACACTGAACTCTTTTATAGGGACTCTTTTGCTGAAAGTCCTAAAGTTAGCCATGGTGAAAACTTCTGGATAAGGTCAGTTAAGACTTTCCTGTGGGCCTGGTACAGAGGGGGAAGACGGGAAATGCAGGGCTGAGCGCAGCTCTTTGGATCTGAGAATGAGGAAGGAGAGATGTAAAAGAATAATGGAAAAGGGTTTTGAGATCTTCCTAGCACCAAAAACATGAGTAGTAGAACGGGTAGAACAGAGAGGGAGATGGGAGTGAGTATCCCAAAAAGCCTGTAAGGGACTTTAAATTCTTAGTAACCTGTTTTCAGTGATGACAAAGCAACTTTAAAGGCCATTTTCATTACATCTTGGATAGGGGTCTGAGGGCTCTTCTCAGCTGGTTTGAGCTTTGGGTTAGCTGGTAAGAGGACCTGGTGGGACCTAGTGTGGGCACTGACAGGAGAAGAGAGGAGTGAGTGAGTGGAGGGTTACCTCAGTACCTGCTACCTCAGCAAGGGGGCAATGGTCTGAGATACGGTGGAGGTTTGGGTTTTTAATATAGTAATTGGAGGGGAGAAATCAAGTTGATGATGTGGGAGTGACAACAGAGAGTCTAGAGCAGAAGGCTGAGGGTGAGCATGTATTGGAGAAGCATAGTTCACGATGTGAGCAAAGGAGAGAAAAGGCCTCCACATAGAGGAATCTCCTTTCACCCTTTTGAGCACTTGCAGAAGTTAAAAAGGTCACACAGAATTTGAAGATCTAGAGACCCCTCAGGGGGCCATCAGTTTTGGTTGTCTAATTGGTAATATGGCCAATGCTGTGTACAGAATTTGATGAGGAGTTTGGGTTCCATGTGGCAGTCCCTGTATGCTCACATCCCCATGACTTACAGAAGATGTTGGCGTTTCCAGCACACAGCCTTGACTGTTTGTGGCTTTGATAGTACACTGGGCAAACATAGTAATCTAGGCTAGCCAACCAGCATCTGGCTCGCGTGTCCCTACATCAATAATGTTTGTTTCCATTATCTATGGTATGGAAGGAATTTAATGGAATTTTAGTGGGATCCTCTTCATTAGGGATATCCCAATAGGGAAGACCTATACGCAGCTGACAAATGTCTGGCTGGAGAGATGGCCACCAGGTCCCTAAGCGGGCTGTATGCAAGATAGACCATACTTCCTTTCCAGTAGGATTTGTGATCAGACATCGCTGCTGAACAGGCTTATGAGGGTTAGGACTACTGGTGGTCAAGGGGAGAGTCTATAGCCTTATCCACACAGCGAATCCACAATTTGAAAGGGTTTCCAGTCTTTTCCAGTTTCCAGCCAGAGTCTGGACAGGGCACAGGCTTGAGATGAGAGGTAGGGATCCAGGAAGTGATTTTGACTACCTTTACCCTGTAGGTGTTATAAGTAGCACCTGGTATGGTCCTTTTCAGGGGAGTTCCAGGGATGACACCAGATGTCATCTTACATAGATGAAGTCTCTATTTGATATCGCTGTAGAGTCCCCTCATCCCCAGGTTGGTAGGCAGTGGCCATCTGTTTTCACAGGTGTCTCTGAGTTCTTTCAAGAGCTTTAAGTCTGTTAAGCAAGGGGGTGTGGAAGGAATCGTTAGGTCTTAGAGTTGGGGTAGGACCCTTACTGGAGGAGGGACACCATAGAGAATTTCACAGGGTGTGAGGTTACACAAAGAAATAGATTGAGTATTTCTTGCATGAAACAGTACATAAAGCAGGAGCATAGTGCAATCTTTTATGCCGGTCTCTAAGCTTAATTTCGTTATGGTCTCTTTAATGGTTCTATTCATTCTTTCTACCTGTCCTGAACTCGGGGGTCTGTAAACACAATGTAATTTCCAATTAATCCCCAGGGTCCTTGCTAACCTCTGAGTTACCTGGGCCACGAACGCCGGTCCATTATCAGACCCTATTACTTTAGGCAGGCCATACCTTGGAAAAATATCTTCCAGAATCTTCTTGACCACCATTTGCGCTGTTTCATTTTTTTTCTTTTCTTTTTTTTGGGGGGGAAAGCTTCAATCCATCCTGAAAATGTATCTACAAAGACTAGGAGATATTTAAGTCCATTCCTTGCTGGCTTAATTTCAGTAAAGTCCACTTCCCAGAATTGTCCTGGTCTGGTTCCTCGTAGGTGCTTTCCTGCAGGAAGCTTGGAAGGGTAAGAATTAACCAATTGATGGACCCAACAGGCTTTTGTTATCCATTCAGTTGTTTCCTTTCACTGTGAGTCGGTTAGTGGAAAACTGTTTTTGATCCTTCAAAAATGAATGCAGTTTCTTTGAACCAAGGTGAGTGATTTGATGTACATTTTCTACTGACATAGTTAGAGCCGTGATTATAGGAGTTTTTACTGAAGGATTTAGAAATTCCACTTGGGGGCCTTCAGGGTTAAAAGTTATTTTGGCCCAGAGCTTTGTGAGCAGATCTCTGCCAATCAATGGGGCCATGCATTCTGGGATTACTAGGAAGGAGTGATGGATTTTTCCTTTCCCCTGGTCCATGGTCCTCTTAGTTGTCCAAGCCTGATATTTACTGCCATTAGCCCCTTGAGTTAGAGACCTTTTATTTGATAGAGGTTCCAATGGGGCCTTAAAGGCAGAATATATTGCCCCTGTATCCACTTCAATGTATACTGGGGTCCCCTCCACTTCAAAAGTTAACCTGAGCTCAAGGAGAGGATCTGAGCCCCGACTTTCTTAGTAATCCTACAGAGTCAGAATGTCCAGCTGGCCTGGCTGTCTCTTTCTAGGGCACTCTTTAGCCCAGTGTCCTTTTTTTTTAGAGTAGGCACATTGAATTGAGGCCAGGGGTGGCCTCTAGTGTGGTCCCCGTTGTCCCTTCCTGTCTCCATGTTTCTTAATTTCTGGTCTATTTGTTGTTGTGACCAGGACCTTAGTCAATGCCTTAGTCTGTCTTTTGTTTCTTTTATCCTCCCTTTGCTCCATACTCTTCCTCAGTTTCTCTCTTAGTATACCTTCTTGTCTTCTCTGACTAAACCTCTCAAAGTCATATCTTGTAATCCATCTAAGCATTGTAACTGTCTTTTAATATCCAGAACAGCTTGCCCAATAAAGGCCACCATGACAGATGCCTTTTGATTCTCTGCCTGAGGATCGAAAGGAGTAAATCTCTTATATGCCTCCATAATTCCCTGTAGGAACATGGAGGGACATTCATCAGTCCCTTGAATAATCTCTCTTACCTTGGCCAAAATAGTTGATCGCCTAGCGGCCACTAAGATACCCACTATTAGAGCCCGGCAATAAGAGGAAGGATGCTCATTACCTTCACAGGTTTTGGGGTCCCAGTTGGGTCTGTGCAAGGGAAAGGCGGCTTTGCATATGTTGGGAAGTTTTGTCGGTCACCCATCTGGTCCGAGAATATTTTTTTCTAGAATCCAGGAAGATTCTCTTTTGTTCCTCTGTCATGAAGAGAGTCCCTAGGAGTTGTTGGCAGTCATCCCAAGTAGGCTGGTGTGAAAACATCAATGATTCAACCACACCTGAGACCCAGGTGGGGTCCTCAGTAAAAGGGGGATTGTTATTTTTCCAGTTATTTAGGTCTGAAGAGGAGAAAGGTAAAAACTGGTAGGCTTGCACTTTTCCCCCATGGTTGTCATCAATTATTGTTCCTTAGAAATGGAGAGGGAGCATCACGGGAGTTCCAGGGATTTCAATCATTCAACGCCGGCAAATTTCTTTAGCCGGGCCAGCATCCTCCAGGGGAGGAGGGGGTGTGTTTGCTGCAGGGGAGTTATTTGGAGTGCGCTGGGCTCGCTTAGCTTCCTCCAATGGCGGACAGGCTGAGTCAGCAGCAGGGGAATTACTTAGAGGGTGTTGGGGGTTGGGGGACGAGGGCAGGGAATAAGTAGTAGGACGAGAGTCCAGTAGAGTCAAATCTTGTGACTCAGGGAGAACAGAGGTTGAAGGAGGAGGAGGAGCAGAAGTTTTGAGAGAGCATGAGGGAAGGAGTAGGAGTGGGGGCAGGGGCAAGGAAAAGCTTCACACATGGAGGAGGAGAATTGCAGATGTCCTGAAAAGTTAAGATATATGTCTCTTGATCCTGATGTCTATGTGGCGCTGGCTGAAAGTCAATATCTCTGACTTTTTAAATTAGTGGGAAGTAGAAAGATCCTTCTAGGGGCTATCTGAATCCAAAGGTGGGCCATTCTGAGGCACAGAGAGTCTGCCAGGTCCAGCGTTTTACTGAAAAAGAAAGATTCTGAGCCCTTAAGCGGACTTTGGTGCAATGATCAAGGGTCAGGGAAAGAGGCATTGAAGTGCTCTATCCCATTATGAAAGATAAACAATCAGTAAAAGCAACGACACACGACACAGACAAGACAAAACAATAAAGACAGGCAATGGACGTCCAACACTGAGACCAGGACTGAGTAGCCGGCAAAACCTGATGGGCTGGATATGCCGAATCTGAAACAAAATATCACTGAGTTGAGGAGACTATTGTTCCTCGATTTCCCGAGTTCTCTGGGGAGTCCCCCAGTGACGTGGCCTGTGGCTCTATGACATGTCTGTCAGCCATCGTCGGAGAGAGCTCACACTCTTCATCAACAGCCATTTTGCCAAGCCCTAACCTGAAACCTGAAACCAGAAAGAGGCGCCTTACATACCCCGAGAGGAGCCCGTTGGGGTCTCTCATCTGCCGCTGCTGGATCTCAGTGGAACCTCCATATGTAAATGTCGGGCGAGCGTCCGGGGAAGAAACCACCAAGAGACTGTCTCATGCAAAAGCAAAGGGTTTATTATGGGTCCAGCATGCTGGGGCTCAGAGTTCACTTGAATAGAGCAGAGAGCCCTGAGAACAGCTTAAGCAGAGCTTATATACTTTCCTTTGAGAGGGCAGGGCAGGATGTTTATTGATGGGTCCGGGCGAGTGAGCTGTTTGTGGGCAACTGGGTGAGGAAGTACTTTCTGCAGTTTGGCAGTTGAGGACAGAACATTCTGGGAACAAGATTAGCAAACAGTTCTCAAGATTTCAACAGTGTTTTATTAAGCATACAGAAAACAGGAAGTGATAAGTACCTATTATATTAACCTTTTGCTACCGAGTACACTTTGCCAGATTTCCTAATGTCTCTATTGATATCTGCTTTCCTACATATTTTCCCCAGTTCATCATTGTGACTGACTCTTCACATGTGGTGACATTTACATTCACTCTATACCCGAAACCCTATAGCTAAAGAACTTTTGGTCCAAATCCTATGCTCACTCTCCTTTCTAAACCTACCGACTATCTTCCTAATCCTACTGATTATCCCTTTTTGACTGGAAGTTCTCTTTGACAATCAATCATCCAAAATACATGGAACTTTGCCATTGTATATTGATGTATCTGAGACATCTGTGCAGAAAATAAATCAAAGCTCAGTATCACAATCAAGGTCCCAATGCTCTTCTGGGCTTCAAATCTTAAATAGATTTCTGTTTTCATACTTATGTTTCACCTATATATTGTTGTAAATATCGCAGGTTTCCAATACCATTATTCATCCAGCAGAATGATTCCTAATGCAAATTGAACCTGTTATTAACCCTAACCATACACTGTTCCCTCAATATAACTTTACAGAAGAGCAGGGACAGAGTAGGTCTTACAATATAGGAATGTAGGGGAACTTCCTATTGCTAAGAAACTCAAAGGTACATGTAAAAATGATCCCTGGAGAAGTTGTAGGCAGCTATGAAGGAACTGAGTGAGCAAAAGTCATCTTCTCTTGCAAACAACCTGGTCAGGATGAAGGGATATGTCTGAATCAGCCTCTTTCTTCTTAATGTAGAGAAGAAGAACCAAACCAGGCTGTGTGGAGAGCTGTTCCCGGTTGCCTATGGTTAATATACCATTCAAACTCGTGAAACTGTAACAGGAAGCAGGGGCAGCCTTCATTTCACGGGACCCTTGGAAGCAACTGTTAGGACAAAGTGGTTGCAAATGGTGTGAGCTCATTCAGTTCCTAAAGGAAGTGACCTCAGACCTCACCTCACATCCTTGGTGATAGAACTCTCTGAATTTGGGATCAAAGAATCCAGGCACCCAAATCCCATTCCAGTCCCAGTAGCAGTGGTCTCACTTCTTTGGATTTACCAAGGACAGAATCAGTCTTTGTTGGTACCTACTGATATGAGGATTGCCAAAAGCCAGGAAAGCTCTGAAGAGTGGCCTTTCCTGAGAAAGCAGGTAGTGGATCACCGCTGCCTCCTGACAACTTTACAGAGTTGGCCAAGGAAACCAGATCTGAAACAGGACAGGCAATTTCGGGGGAACATAGTTTGGCCCAATAGTCAGAGGACACTCCGGATAGTCAGAGACCTACTTGGGGGAAGAAGGTGCTTTGTGGGTGTGGGTGTGTGTTTGTGCTTTTGTCTCATGTTCTCAGAATAGGTAGGAATGGCGGTTTGTTTGGTTTGGAGTGAACTGTTTCTAATAAGTGATTTGATAAAGCAAGTGTTTCTATGTCTGTGTATCCCATTGTGTCCTTGGTTGTAGACATTAGAAAAGAGAATGCATGAATGGATGTGTCCTGTCTGGTAGAAAGCTTCCCAGCATTCATCCAGCCGAATATATGAATGCACTGCGGCTTCCCTTATCGATGGGCAACACCTGCTATTTTCCTAAGTTCTGGTTTTATTTTTAAATTCTGGCCACTCTCCAGAATAGGCTCATGGTTTTGTGTCCAAGAGAAGTACCACCTTCAAGTTCTGTGACATGGCCATGTACTGGATAGCTGAAGGGAATGGCGAGCAACTAAGAAAACTCAGATATCAGTGTGACCAGTAAAGTCTCAGTGGAAAAACCGTGCTTTGGGCCTTTTGCTTACCTTTTGTTCTATTCCCCTGTATGTCAGGAATTTCTTTGCCTCAGGCCACACCTTCGTGAAGCCGGAACAAAACACTTTTCAAATGGAAATGAATGGGCCTCACCTGTGGCTCTTTGCCTAATTGCTTTAGAAAGGGGTGTGTCTGAATCAGCCTCTTGGCCCTGTGTGAGGCTGTGGCTTAGATTCTTAGCACCTGATTTATATAAAGAAAGATCCCATGTGTGAATCCAAAACCAAAATGCCCAAAAGAGGAGTCATTGAGGATAAAGTCTCTTGCCTTCCACTGTAAGGTTCCTGAACTCCATCAAGTGAGAATAGGGATCATTTGGGTCAAATGATTTCTTCAAAGCCCTGCACATGCTAGCCCAGTGGTGTTTGTGTTTTCTTATGACTCCAATTCACATAAAGATTCTAAACCCCACTGTCAGTAGGCCTCAAATTGGAGAAGCAGAGCAGTATTACAGCAGGCCTATTTGATCACTCCTGGGTTACAGGAAGGGTGTTCAGGCCACCCTGACATTAGGAAAATAAGGGGCAAGGAAGCCTATTTTGGACACTGTCTTGGGCTGTGTCCTTCATGGAAACTTCCAGCCAGAGGTTAAGATGAGTGTCTATATGCAATAAGATGAGGGTCATGTGGGAATGTTTTGGTTTAATTTTGGTCATTTGTGTTGGGGTTGGAAGAGATGAGTAGGTCAACCAGGACTTGAAATCTGGTGTGATTCCCCTTAGAGACTGAGTTATGGAACTGAACTCAGAGAAGTATTGGCATGAATTGTTTTGAGTTTTTAGGAGGCCACACATGAGACTCGCTCTTGGAAACTGAGACCTAGGCCCAGGCTGGCTTTCCACAGAGCACTGGGAATCTCACCCAGGATATCACAAGATTTTATTCTGAAAGACTTGGCAGCCATAGTGAAAACATACATAGACCTCACACTGTAGACCTCAATGGGCCTGGCTTCATGTGACCTTTTGGCGACTCTTTGGGAAGACTTGCATTTGAGTGTCCTCCAGAGATTTCATTGAAATGAGCTTCCTCACAATTTAATGGTTCCTAAATGAATTGAAACCCACAGTGCCTCCAACTTCCACCTTAAAAAATAGCTAGATAAATACCATAAAATTTTTGAAATTCCTATGACCAGGTGGCACTGGAGAACCTTTGTATGCCCTATTGCTGATCATGAGTGCCTTTATTGACTGAGTTTCATTAAAATGGTGTAGAACAGAGATGCCAGTAAGTTGGATACTCCTCAATTGTAGGCGCAAGCTTTGGTGTGCAGGTTTGTGATAAAACATCCGTGGTGGGGCCATGTGGATCTGCCATTGCTTCCAAATGGCATGTGACTGACGTGGTGCAGCCAGGAAAGCCTTATATGTAAAGGCATATTGGTATATGGAGAATTTTTAGGGCAATGTTCATAATCAAGTTGCTATGGACAAGGGGACAATCTATGTGGGCTAGAAGCCTGGTTGGTGCATTCTCCTACAGTCCATGACCCACTACACATGACAGAACTCCCTTCAGCACTGTGTCCCAGTTCAACTCCTTGTATTTCGTGTAGAAAATACCAATCTCCCAGTGTAGCAGCAAGAAACACCACGAAAAGTGGAGAATGACCAAATGCCTTCACAGTCCACACGGGGAGACTCTTAGACCCCAGTGGTCACAGTTTACTTACAAAGAGAGAATTCAGTACTGTAGCCTAGTGTTCATTGGAAAATAAGAAACCACGTCCTCCAGGTCACATAGATGTAGACCCAGCTCTGATGGTCTCACTAGAAAGAAAGCTAAAGCTCCTGACAACAACATATATTTTGAGTTCCCAACATCAGAGGCAGTTTCTCAAGAAGACTTTAGGCCAGAAGAGCTACAAGTATGTGGAGTGTTTACCTTGTCCCTTACATTTGGAAACTCCTCTACCACATCCAAGGTTGTGAACTCCTTTGAATTTTCCATTCCAGATATATATTCACAGATTTTCCAACTCTTCTCCTCTAATTGCGTCTTATTTGGGGCGAAGGTAATGTGAAGCCATTGTTCTGGATGAGAGTGGGAAATTTATTGTGTAGCCCATATTTGCATGCACATTGGATTCATTTTCCTTTTTTCCATTCAAAATACTGAATCCCTGACACTAACCCATACCCTACTAGACTCTGACTACTAATCCTACTATGATGGAGAATAATAACACAAACAGAATAGAAATACAAGCCGTTCAGAGGAAGCATGGTGTATAGTTGGACTTGCCTTTTGCATGATAAAGGGTAGGTGTTATATATCTAGTCCATTTTTCATTGAAATAGTTCTCTATGTGTTTTTTTCCTTTAATTTTTATTGTTGGTTGTTCAAAACTTTACCTATTGCTTGACATATCATATTTCACACTTTGATTCAAGTGGGTTATGAACTCCCATTTTTACCCCGTATACAGGTTTCAGCATCACATCTGTTACACATCCACTGTTTTACGTATTGCAATAGTAGTGTCTGTTGTAGTCGGCTGTCTTTCCTATCCTCTACTATCCCCCATCCCCTCCCCTCCCATCTTCTCTCTCTACTCCATCTACTGTAATTCATTTCTCCCCCTTGGTTTTTTCCCCCCTTTCCCCTAACTTCCTCTTGTATGTAATTTTGTATAACCATGAGGGTCTCCTTCCATTTCCATGCAATTTTCCTTCTCTTTCCTTTTCTCTTCCACCTCTCACCCCCGTTTAATGTTAATTTTCTTCTCATGCTCTTCCTCCCAACTCTGTTCTTAGTTACTCTCTTTATATCAAATAAAACTATTGGCATTTGTTTTTTTTTTAGGGATTGGCTAGCTTCACTTAGCATAATCTGTTCTAATGCCATCTATTTCCCGGCAAATTCTATGATTTTGACATTTTTTAATGCAGAGTATTATTCCATTGTGTATAAATGCCACATTTTTTTTCCTTCATCTATTGAAGGGCATCTAAGTTGGTTCCACACTCTTGCTATTTTGAATTGTGCTGCTATGAACATCAATGTAGCAGTGTCAATGCAGCATGCACTTTTTAGGTCTTACGGAATACACTGAGAAGGGGAATAGCTGGGTCAAATGGTGGTTCCATTCCTAGCTTCCAAGAAATCTCCATACTTCTTTCAAATTGGCTGCACCAATTTGCAGTCCCACCAGCAATGTACAGGTGTACCCTTTTCCCCACATCCTCGCCAGCACTTGTTGTTTGACTTCATAATGGCTGCCAATCATACTGGAGTGAGATGGTATCTTAGGGTGGGTTTGTTTTCCATTTTTCTGACTGCAAGAGATGGTGAGCATTTTTTCATGTACTTATTGATTGATTGTATGTCCTCATCTGAGAAGTGTCTGTTCAGGTCCTTGGACCATTTGTTGATTGGGTTATTCGTTTTCTTATTGTTTAATTTTTTGAGTTCTTTGTATACTCTGGATATTAGGGCTCTATCTGAAGTGTGAGGAGTAAAGATTTGTTCCCAGGATGTAGACTACTTATTTACCTCTCTTATTTTTTCTTTTGATGAGAAAAAACTTTTTAGTTTGAGTAAGTCCCATTTTTTAATTCTAGTTATTAACTCGTGTGCTATGGGTGTCCTATTGAGGAATTAGGAGCCCAACCCCACAGTATGTAGATCATAGCCAACTTTTTCTTGTATCAGATGCAGTGTCTCTGATTTGCTATCAAGCTCCTTAATCCATTTTGAGTTAACTTTTGTGCATGACGAGAGAAATGGATTCAGTTTCATTTTGTTGCATATGAATTTCCAGTTTTCCCAGAACCATTTGTTGAAGATGCTATCCTTCCTCCATTGCATGCTTTTAGACCCGATTGGCATTGCATTTAACATATAGAGAATTTTGGTTATATTGCCATTTTGATGATGTTAGTTCTGCCTATCCATGAACATAGTATATTTTTCCATCTTCTAAGATCTTCTTCTATTTCTCTCTTTAGGGTTCTGTAGTTTTCATTTTATAAGTCTTTCACCTCTTTTGTTAGGTTGATTCCCAAGTATTTTTTTTTTGTGTGTGTGTGTGGATATTTTGAATGGAGTGGTTGTCCTCATTTCTATTTCAGAGGATTTGTTGCTGATATACAGGAATGCCTTTGATTTATGCGTATTGATTTTATATCCTGCCACTTTGGTGAATTCATTTATTAGCTCTAATAGTTCCTTTGTATACCTTTTTGGGTCTGCTAAGTATAGAATCATGTCATCTTCAAATAGTGATAATTTACGTTCTTCTTTTCCTATTTTTATGCCTTTGATTTCTTTAATCTCTCTAATTGCTCTGGCCAGTGTTTCGAGAACTATGTTGAACAGAAGTAGTGAGAGAGGGCATCCCTATCTTCTTCCAGATTTTAGAGGGAATGCCTTCAATTTTTCTCCATTCAGAATGATGCTAGCCTGAGGCTTAGCATAGATTGCTTTTACATTATTGAGGTATGTTCCTGTTATCCCTAGTTTTTCCAGAGTTTTGAACATAAAGGGATGCTGTACATTGTCGAATGCTTTTTCTGCATCTATCGAGATGATCAAATGGTTCTTATTTTTAAGTCTATTGATGTGATGAATAACATTTATTGATTTCTGTATATTGAACCAGCCTTGCATCCCAGGGATGAATTCTACTTGATCATGGTGCACAATTTTTTTAATATGTTTTTGTATCCGATTCGCCACAATTTCATTGAGGATTTTTGCATTTTTCCTGAAATAGCTTGAAAAGTAATGGTATTAGTTCCTCTTTAAAGGTTTTGTAAAACTCTGCTGTATACCCATCCGGTCCTGGGCTTTTCTTAGTTGGTAGTCTTTTGATGGTTTATTCTATTTCCTCAATTGTTATGGGTCTGTTTAGGTTGCCTATATCCTCCTGACTCAATCTGGGCAGATTATATGACTTGAGAAATTTATCGATGCCTTCACTATCTTCTATTTTATTGAAGAATAAGAATTCAAAATAATTTCGGATTATCTTCTGTATTTCTGAACTATCTGTTGTGATACTGAATTCTCCCTATTCTTTTCTTTGTTAGCTTGGCTAAGGGTCGGTCGATTTTATTTATTTTTTCAAAGAACCATCTTTTAGTTTTGTCAATTTTTTCAATTGTTTCTTTGTTTCGATTTCATTAATTTCAGCTCTGATTTTAATTATTTCTTGGCTTCTACTTCTTTTGCTGTTGTTTTGCTCTTCTTTTTCTTGGATTCTGAGATGAAGTATGAGATCATTTATTTTTTTTTTTTCCTTTTTTTAAGGAATGAAATCCAAGCAATGAATTTTGTTCTTAGAACTGCTTTCAATGTGTCCCATAGATTCTGATATGTAATGTCTGTGTTTTCATTTATCTCTAAGAATTTTTTAATTTCCTCCTTGATGTCTTCTATAACCCATTGATCATTCAGTAACCTATTTTTCATTCTCCATGTGATACATGATTTTTCCTTCTTTCTTTCATTGTTGATTTTCAGTTTCATTTCCTTATGATCAGATAAGATGCCTGGTATTATATCTACTCCTTTATATTGTCTAAGAGTAGCTCTGTGACATAATATATGATTTATTTTTTGAGAAGTATCCATGTGCTGCTGAGAAAAAAGTGTAACTGCTTGATGTTGGGTGGTATATTCTATATATATATATATATATATATATATATATATATATATATCATAAGTCTGGGTTATTAATTGTGTTATTGAGTTCTATAGTTTCATTATTCAACTTTTGTTTGGAAGATCAGTCCAGTAGTGAGAGAGGTGTGTTTGAGTCTCCCATGAGTATTGTATATTGGTTTATTAGAATCTTGAACTTGAGAAGAATTTGTTTAATGAACATAGCTGCACCAATGTTTGGGGCATATATATTTATGATTGTTTTGTCTTGTTGGTGTATGGTTTCCTTGAGCAGTATGTAGTGTCCCTCTTTATCCCTTTTGATTAACTTTGGCTTGAAATCTATTTTATTTGATATGAGTATGGACACTTCTGCTTGTTTCCGAAGTCCATATGAGTGATATGATTTTTCCCAACTTTTCACCTTCAGTCTATGTATATCTTTTCCTAACAAATGTGTCTCCAGTAGGCAGCATATTGTTGGGTCTTGTTTTATGATCCATTCTACTAGCCTGTGTCTCTTAATTGGTGAGTTTAAGCCATTAACATTTAGGGTTATTATTGAGATATGGGTTGTTCTTCCAGCCATATTTGTATATTTATGTTACTAAGCATGGTTTGTTTTCCTCCTTGATTATTTTCCCCCCTTTACTCCTCTACCTCCCACTGTTGGTTTTCATTGTTATTTTCCATTTCCCCTTCCTGTGATGTTTTGCCAAGGATGTTTTTAAGAAATCGTTTTCTAGCTGCAAATTCTTTTAACTTTTGTTTATCGTGGAAAGTTTTAATTTCATCTTCTATCCTGAAGCTTAATTTCGCTGGATACACAATTCTTGGATGGAACCCATTTTCTTTCAGTGTTTGAAAAATGTTATTGCAGGATCTTCTAGCTTTCAGAATCTGTGTTGAAAGATCAGCTGTTATCCTGATTGGTTTACCACTAAATGTAATCTGCTTCCTTTATCTTGTAGCTTTTAAAATTCTCTCCTTTTTCTGTATGTTGGGCATCTTCATTATAATATGTCTAGGTGTGGATCTCTTATGATTTTGCACATTTGGCATCCTGTAAGCTTCTAGGATTTGCGATTCTGTCTCATTCTACAAGTCTGGGAAGTTTTCTCCTTTATTTCATTGAATATATTGCTCATTCCTTTTGTTTGGACCTCTATACCTTCCTGTATCCCAATGACTCTTAAGTTTGGTCTTTTTATGTTATCCCATATTTCTTGGATGTTCTGCTCATGGTTTCTTAAAAGTCTTGCTGAGCTGTCTGTGTTCTTTTCAAGTTGAAATAATTTGTCTTCATTGTCTGATGTTCTATCTTCTAAGTGTTCTACTCTGCTGGTAGTATTCTCAATTGAGTTTTTAAGTTGGTTTATTGATTCCTGCATTCCTAGGATTTCTGTTTGTTTGATTTTATAATCTTTATCTCCCTGTATAGTTGATCTTATGCTTCTTGGATTTTTTTTATGTAATTCATTATCAAGGTGATCTTTCATTGTCTGATTTTGCTCTCTAATGTCTTCCTTGAGACTCCAGATCATCTGAAGCATGTATATCCTGAGTTCTTTATCTGACATTCCATCTTCTGCAGATATTACCTCTTCTAACGTTGACTTTACCTGCATTGCTTATGGTCCTTTCTTTCCTTGTCTTTGCATACTGTTCATATTCCTTTCTGCTTGGTGAAACTGTTGTGTTATTGAATTTTTCCCCTATATATTTATATTGCTCTTGTATAGTTTCAAAATCTCCCTCGCAGGCACGGGTGGTGGCTCTGCCCCTCCTACAATTGGGACAATGTGCCTACCACACCAGCAGGCTGCTGGGCCTGTTCTGTAAGTCGGTAGCTGGTCCGCCTACCTTGAAGGTGCGAGCAGCAACTCTGCCCCTCTGCAGGCACTGGGCCTGTTCTGCCAGTGGGTCGCAAGTCGGGCTACTTTGCAGGCGTGGGCGGCAGCTTTGACCATCCGCGGGCCACTGGGTCTGTTTTGTCTGTCCCTTGCAGGTCTGTCTACCTTGCAG